>NW_026623345.1:383261-400033 GCF_030028575.1 Malurus melanocephalus
TGGGATGGGATGGGATGGGATGGGATGGGATGGGAGGGCTTTAATTTGTGCACATTTCACTTGGGGTGTGGTACAGCACAAAGGAAGTGCTTAATCAACATCTCAAATCTACTGATAATGTTGCCTGCATTGCCCAGCCCTACAGAGCATGGAGTCCTGGTGCTGGAGGTCTGGTGGGAATGGATATGAAGGCACTGTAAGGAAGTCAGCTGGATTCGGGATGCTGCTGCCAACTCTGCTGCCATAGGGTAGGCAGGGAGTGATGACACAGGGTGGAASTTTGGGTTAAGATGAGATGGGAAATGAGCCCAGGGAGATGGATGGATGGGATCAGSGAGAGATGCAGATAACRCTGGGATCAGTGCTGGTGAGATCTSACCTCAGCAGAGGTATCTTTGGGGCAAGAACAGACTTTTTAAAAAGACAACCACAAGCCAATGGTTTTTTAATTTTATTTTCATTTTGGAGGCAGGTTTTTCTTCTCTTGCTGGGGGCTTAGACTGCAGCCAGACCATCCCATCACAGGGCTGGTGAAGACACATCCTCACAGGGTGTGGACAAGCTTGGCAGGATCTTTCCTCTTGTGGTGTGTTTGCGTGTGAAGATATTTCTGCCCACCCTGTGGAAGTTGAGAGTTCCTGTGGGATGACCACAGGCACTGCTCCCTGCTCAGATCTGACAGTAATGGCAGATGATGGGGTGTCCCTAAACGCCCCCCAGCTTTCCTCAAGACAAGGCCCCTCTGTCCCCCGTATCCCCCCACTACCTCGTGGCTTTCCAGTCCTGCTCAAGGGACCCAGCAGCTTCACGCAGCAGCCACGTGGTGGTCAGCATCTCCTTTCCATCTGCGTCCACAAAGCACTGCCCCACGAAGGCGGTGGTGGCATCTGGGAGGAAGTGCTTACTGGAAGATCCGTGGGGAAACTGGCTGCTTCCCCTTCCCCTCTGTCCTCCCAGACACAGCTGTGTCCCGCTCCGATGGCCACACAACCACCAAAGCCTACCCTTCCCTGTGGTTCCCTCAGACAAGGGAGGATCTGTGGCATCACATCCCACATGCCCTAACGGGGTCTGAGTCCACCATGGTCACCCCAAAGACCCTGGGTGAGGAGGGCCTGCCCCATACAAGCCCAGCATTGCCCCTTAGCCCCACGCTGTGCAGGYGTTGCTGCTTAGCTGCACCAAAGCATCACCCAGCAGAATTCCTGGCAAAAGGAAATTCCCGCTGGCTGCTTGTGCAGCTCCCAGTGACACCGCTGTCCATCCCCGGGTGTCCCGGCACTTACTGGAGAACCTGTCCCAGCGCACAGTGAAGGCGAAGGTGGGCCAGCCCCCCTCTCCAAGCTGCTGCTGGGTGCCCTTGAGGGGGGAGATTTGGGCACAGCCCCCAGAGAGAGTGACTCGTGTGAGGTATTGTCCCTGGAAGTCGCCGTTGTCCCTCGACACGGAAATCTCCATCAGCGAGTCCTGGTCATTCCTCCACAGTCCATTGAGTTGGCACTGAAGGAATACAACAACTCTGTCCCCACACACAGGGACCCCATCCCTGCTGCTGCCCCACACCAGGAGCCACAAGCCCTGCATGGGGGCATGGCTCCTCCTGACCCCATTTCGGGGAAATGCTGCCCCGGGGTGCTGCTGGCTGCTGAGAGGGTGCTGGAGCAAGGCCGGTGTGTCTCAGCCCTCCATGGATATTCCCAGAGAGTCTCYATGGCAGAGGATGCCCCATGCATGCTGCTCCCAGCGCAAACCCCAAGGGAAGGAATGCCCTGTACACGATTGCCCTGCCACGGGATTAAATCTTTGTGTAGGTGGTACCGGTGTCTGGGGGGATCCAGGGGTACCTTGCCCGTGCCTGGAGTTGGTGCTTGCAAAATTGTCTTGTTTGTCTAAGCCTCAAATGTAATTTAAGAGCAAGCTCCTGGCTGCCTACACAGCATCCCCGTGCCATGTCTGCCACGCTCCCATTGTCACCATCCCCGTACCTTCCTCTCTGCAGGAGCAGCACCCTCTGCCAGGGCCAGGGCGAGGAACAGGATGAAAGCGCCGCTCCTCATGGCTGCGGACGCCCGGCACAGCTCCCACCCTGCCCTGCATCCCAAACTCCTTTATAGGGCTGTAACCGGAGCCGTGACGGGAGGAGTGTGCCCGATGTCAGAGTGCCCAGGCCAGGTGGGGTGAGGAGGTCTGCGTGACCTGGGCAGCGCTGGAGGAACGCGGGGATGAGCACGGCCGTGCCGGGAGTGGGGATACAGGGGTGATTTACACATCCACTGTTCCCTGCTCGGAATGAGCACGGCCGTGCCGGGAGTGGGGATACAGGGGTGATTTACACATCCACTGTTCCCTGCTCAGAATGAGCACGGCCGTGCCGGGAGTGGGGATACAAGGGTGATTTACACATCTATCGTTCCCTGCTCGGAGTCCTGCGGGCGGGCCCGACCCTGTCCCATGCCGCTGACCCGGTGCTGCCACCTAAACACGGGCTGCAGCAAGCGCAGTCCGCCCCGCTCTGCCCCGCTCTGCTCAAGGGCTGCGTGTCTGCCAACCCCGAAACATCCYCCCTGCATTATCGGTGTCTGCTGCTCTTTTAAGCTGTTTTTCATCCTGGCTGCGCTGGGCTTTCCTTGGATTTGGGAAGCCAGGAAAGTTCCTGCTGCTAAGACTGTCACCGCAGCAGGAACTCTTGAATCAAAGTTTCTTCCAAGTGCCGAAGAGCTTTCCYGGAAGATATGCAGATGTTAAAATTYGCTTGTCCCTGCGGGAGGGAATGCCCTGTCCGTGGTGCCTCCCCAGACACCGTGGGAGGACGCACCACACGAGTGATGCTTTGAGACGGGGCAGTGCCCTTCCCAAGGGGCTTCTGATGCTGTGAGACTGTAATGGGGACTCACAGGTGGCCAAGGTGCTCAGACTGCCTGGGCTTTGCACAGGGACATGGCACAGACACATCCTCTAGGACACCACTCAAACCAGGAGACTGAGCTGCCRATGCTGCTGAGGAAGACAGAGGCAGCATCTGGCTGTGTCCAGATAGTGAGTGACCTCTCTGGCCCCTGCCCAAGCACAAGGGATGAGATCTGCTTTGACAATCCTCATCTTTCCCAAGCTTGMGGACAAGGAAACCCATTCTTCTCTTCCTCAGGATCTGGCAAAGCCTATGTTCAAATTGCACTTTGTTTTTGATCAAAAATTATGGAGCTGTGCTCAGCTCCCATCCTGGGGATTTTCTCCAGAAGCCCTTGGGATCCTGACACCCCTCTCCCTTGCTTGCTGCTCAGCTGGCTGTCAGCACCCAGGGTTCAGCAATCCCCCTTGGGATCCATCAGAACCCACAGGTGTAGCCCCATTAGCAAGTGAGGATGGACAAACACCCTGCAGCCACCCACTGGCCTTCCAGCCTCATCAGCCTCATCTGGCCTGATCCTCATGGTCCTCATGGTCCCTCAGTCCTCATTTCCTTTCTGTCCTCATCCATGAAGCATTGGTCCATGGAGCTGGTGATGGAGTCTGCAGTCAGTGAAGGGATGGGATGAGAGGGAGCTGGGATGGGGCTGGCCCTCTTAGGCAGCCAGTTTGTCAGTGGGAAAGGCTGGGTGATGTTTCCCTCCCCACTTCATGTCCTGCTGGGATCTGAGGCATARCATTGAGCAGGCRTGGGATGAACAGGGCATGGGAGGAKCCCAGCTGAGCTGGACAYMACAGGAGGGGCAGGTAAACACTGAGGACATCTCAGTGCGGAGCTGGGGAGCTCTGAGGACACAAGAGGGAGACTGGGGAAGGAGAAGCATCTGAAAAGCTCTAGCTGACAGCTGAAGGTGGGCTGGCTCTTCTGGGTCAGCATGTGTGTCACCTGGAACAGTGACAGCCAGATCTCATTCATGGCATGTGGCAGAGGCCCGTGAAGTTGCCTTTTCACAGCCAAAATGGCCACATTGGAGCCCAGGTCACTGACCCACAGCCTGGGTGGAGCAGGGTGGCAGGAGTGAGTGACCCTCTGAGCCAAGTAGGACAARCTGGACACGCTGCAGGACCCTCATCCATACAAGGATCTAATACTGACAGATGTGAGGAGCTCAGCTGCAGGATGGACATGCAGAACAAATCTGGCAGAGTGCCCTAATTCTAAACCAGCCCCAGAAAGTACTGAAAATATAACTGAGGAGCTCCTCCATTCTCTCAGGATGGCAGGCCRTGCTTGGCAAGGCTGCAGCTGGAGCTGGGCTGTGAAGGGAGGCAGAAGAACAGAGCACAATGTGTCATCCTGACCAGAGGACCACACAGAAATGGTGGAGGGGATGGGAGCTATGTGCTCTTGCTCATCGGTGAAGTTACAGCTGGAAAATCAAATTCACCCTTTTGCCATGGCTGCAGAGTGGCCGGGTACCCGACTCTGCCTGTGCACCACCCAAACCCAGCCAGGGAGTCCCTTGATGAGCTCAGAACTCCTTCCTCCATCTGTTTAGGTAGGTGAACAGCTGCACTGAGACAGATGTTGGGCACCCAGATGTTCAGTGTTGAGACATTTACAAACGGTCGGCAGGAACAGGCCCTGCAGAAACGGTTGTGTGGGACAGCTTTCCGCATGTGGTTAAGACATGTGAGTGCTGGAGGAGCCCTGCAATGGAAATTCCTTCTCCATTCTAACAGTGACTATCTGTTTAAAGGGATTTGATCCTTATGCAATCATCACTTCATGTTAAAATCCTAATAAATTTCTTTTTCTTTTTTTTTTCTTTTTACTTATACACCATGTGTGTGAGCACCTGTGCCACACAGACAAGTCCATGTGGTTGCAGGTGCCTTCTGCCTCTGCCRGCTCCCCCTGCCCCTGAAGGCATTCACAACATGTGAATGACCCCGATCAAGGCTTGTCATGATGCAGAAATAGCCGGTTTTCCTCGCAGAGGAAGGTCTGAAGGGGAAGTTTTCCTTGCTGATGAGGCCACGCTGGAAAGAAATGGTGMTGGGTTTGCAGAGCAGCACCATGAGCAGGTTTGCAGCTGGATAAAACCCAGTGCTGATGGATGCTGAAGGAAACATCCTCACCTTCAGCCRCTCCCAGATGTCTGCAGGCACCCCAGCATACCTTGTCCAAGGTGTGCCAGGGATGTTTCACAGCCTTGCTGGGTGTCCTCATACAGGGACTGACCTTACAAACAGCTCTGCCAGCTCATGCCCACCACATTTCTCACCAGCACCGTGGCTGCCTGCAGGGGTTTGCAGGATTCTCCAGCTGTGCTCAGCACTGCTGCCTTGTTGGAGTACCCCAGGAATGCTGCACAGCCTCTGGAGAGCCCTGCCCTGGGGAAATGTTGTCGTGAAGGCAATAAAAAAGTCTGGTGAATGCATGCAGTGAGGCTGAAGGCTGAGCTGGCCACGCTTCAAATGAGAGCAGAACGCCCTGGTCTCTCTGCCTCTCACTTTCACAGGTCTCAGCCTCTTCTAAAGGCACATAAAAGGCTGTGCAGACACGTGTGTGCATAGCAGAGGGCTGCTGCAAAGCCATTCTGGTCAGAAAGGCTGCAAGGGAACAGAAAACGCTGGGGAATTGCCAGCGAGGCACAGCAAAGGGAACAGCAGCGCCGCTCTAGAAGCGGAACATGAGCCCCAGGGAGAAAGAGGTGAGAAGAAAACCACATGYGAGTTTGCAGCAAGGCAGGCTGAAACACCGAGCAGGCAAACTTGCTAAAGCCACAGATGCTGTTAGCAAAGCTCTCCCACACAACAGCATTCGYGGCAGAAAAGCCAGGGGAACAGCGGGGGGTGGCAGCCACAGCAGCTCAGTCCTACATTTAAGTTCCTCAAATCCCAGGCAGTGTGCCAGCTCAGGGCACGCAGCACTGTCCCGGGTTATTTTGAGAAGCAGAGACATAAGGACTAAGTTTCAGATTCAGACACAGAGCTGATTTCTTGGAAATCATTTGCTTTGGCTTAGAGGGGTGCCTGAGGCAGCACAGCCCATTTTGGTAAGTCACATAGTCAGTGGGCAGAGATTTGAGGCTGTGTTTGCTGTCCATGGCTTTCCAGTAAATCACACATTTCCCGGGAAGAGTTTTGGGCTGGATGTACTGCAGCTACTGGCCCCGTGTGGCTGGTACAGAGCAGCCCTTGACACTTTTCAGCATTATGGACACAGCTGAGACCCCTCACCTGTCTGCTTGAGGGCTGTGTCAGAGCCAGGGGTCTCCTAGCCAGCTTTTTGGGGTGCAGAWCTCCCCAGTTTACCCTCCCATCACACTCCTCAGGCTTTCAGCAGGAAAGAGTGAGTGCTGACCACRCTTAGTGTCAGAGAGTTACTTTGGGGATGTACCATCCTGTTTGGGCTGGAAAAGAGCTTTCTTGGGGCCAGTCTYGTCCCAGACTAAGTCAATGAAAGCTTCATCCCACACCCGTCACAGAATTTTCAGGATATATCCACAGACCGCACAAGATTRTGTTAGAAAATATCTTTAATTTTATTTAGTGTTTTTTAAGACAACTTCTCCCAGCAGATAACACCAGGGCTTGCTGTTACACWCTGATCCTGCTGAGGGGACTCCTGTCTTCCAAACCTGGCTAGAACGAGATRCTTCTCCCTCCTTTCAGCCCATTCGAGTGAAGGTGTTGCGGCCAGTCCTGTGGGGAAGGAGTAGCCAGTTGGCACCTGGCTGGCAGAGGGGATCCCAGATGGATTGGGGGTACCTTGGCTCACCTGGTGGCTTTCCAGTCATTTGGCTCAGCGTCCACTTTCTCCCTCAGCAGCCAGGAGGTGTGCAGAACCTCCTTCCCATCGCCCCCATTGAAGCACTGACCCACGAAGACAGCTGTGGAGTCTAGAGCAGTGGTGGTTGTTAGCACCCCAAAAAGGGCCCCAGATGATTTTGGAGCTTCACAAGCATCAGTGGGTTCAATGCTCATGGAGCCCRAGTGGATCTTGATATTTGCAGGGAAATGCTGTGTGGCAGAGAGGCTTTCAAAGCAATTTTGTGCTGCCTCACACAAAGCTTGTCTTGGGAGGTGTCCTGCTGTCTGCAGACACCATGCAGAGTGGGGAGAGATCAGGGAAGGAGTGACAGGGGACAGGAGAGAGAACAGAGGGATTGGAATGGGCATTGGGAGCCGCCTGGCTCCTCTCTCCATCTCACCACCCCATCCAGGAACAGCCATCACACAGCTACAGACCTGAGAACTTCTTCCAGTTGACAGTGAAGCCGAAGGTGCACTGACCATCCTCATCCAGGTGCTGGGAGCCAACCAGTGGGGATGGCTGGATGGGTTTCATGGCACTGGACACAGCGGTGTGGTACTCTCCAGAGAAGGTGCCGTCATTTTCCACCTTGAACACTTGCATCCTGGAGCCCAGATCGTTCTTCCACCATCCAGTCAGGTCACACTGCTGGGGATGAGCATTCATGTCCCTGGGGGCTGCCTGCACACAGCCCCTACAGCCTGAGCCCCCTGCCCTCAATCCCCGATGCCCACGGGATTCTGGCACTCACCTTGACATTCTTTGTGCTTTTCTGTGGGAGAGACAGACTCCACCAGCTGCTCTTGGTTGCCTTTTCCTCCGTCTCASTGGCCTTTTTCTCAYTGTGGGGCTCATTTCCCTGGCAGARRAGCTTGGTAARGAAAGTTAAAACACAGGTCAGGCTGTGGATGGTGGCACTGCAGTTTCTGGAGTCCCGCAAGTGCTTGAGCACTCATTTCTAGAAGACATTATTTATAAAGTCACTGCTATCGCAGCCGTGTGAAGAGGGATGAAAGCTGGTGTAGTTCAAGCAAAGCTGAGGGGTGAAGAGTCTAAGCTAAAGATGGGAGCCCTGGACAGACAGGAACATGGGTGAGACCCCTGCTGCAGCCCTGGCAGGTGAGCTGGGTGAGTCCAGGGCACATCTGCCCGTGTTTGTGGGGACCTGTGCTGTGCTTGGCACACGTGTGCACGATGGGGGAGCTCACCGGGGTGGGCACAGCCCTCAGACCCACGGTGGGCTCCGTCTGARCCAGAGCCCTGCCCACCCCACCTGCCAGGCTCTGCTCAAGCTCTAAGCACTGCCTGCTCTCTCCAGGCTGCACTGTTCCGGACAGGGGCGTGTCACCCCTCTGGGGCAGGGTCCCCATGCTTTCCTTGCTCCAATTCTCCAAGACCCTGGCAGGGAAGCGGGGGGTTTACACAGGCATGCCCCCTGCACCAGCGAAGGAATCCGCACACACAGACGTCCCGGGAACACGGACAAGCCTGGAGSATCCCTCCCCTCCCTCGGCAGGGGTCCCGTCGGGATACCGGCTGGAGAAAGGGACCCTCCTGTCACCGAGTATTCCCCCCGCAGTTGGATCTTCCACGCGTGTCCTACCCCGAACAAGCGCCGCCCTTGAGTCTCCCCTCATGTCCCTCCCGGAACACCGGGACTCCCACACAAACTTCCCCGGAGCAGAGTTTCCCASACGTGTCTCCCTGCAGGGCTCCCACCTGGAAGGTCGCCGCGGTGGTCGCCATGGACACCCCGACAGGCAGGGCGAGAACGGAGAGGGTCCGGCGGCTCATCGGGATGCAGCTCGGGATGCAGCGGCGGCGGCGAATCACGCCGTGCCAGTGACGTCCGGAGTTTTATTTTTTGACTCCGTCGCTGTTTTCCGGGAAAGCCCCGGGCGGGACCTGAGGGTGGCAGAAGAAAGAACAGGGTGAAGGAAGAGAACGGAGACGGGGGAACAGGGACAGGGGTGGGAACGGGGACAAGGGCAAGGATGGGAAAAGGGCTGGGGACAGAGGAGAGGAAGAGATTGTAGGGAGTGATGGGATGGGAAGGGGAATTGGTGTGGGGATGGGGCAAGCATGAGGGATGTGTGCAAGGATGGGGAAGGGAACAAGGACAGGGATGGGGTGGAAGAAAGAGTGGGAGGGATGGGGACAAGGATGGGGAATTAGAAGCAGGGATGGGGATAGGGATGGGCACTGGAACAGGGATGAACATGGGGTTAGGGGTGGGCTGAAATAGGGATGTAGGAGGAGTTGTCCCACTGACATCATCCAGCCTCGGGGTCCTCAGCCCCATGTCTACTGGGGGACAAGGGCTGGGTCTAMGTTTCCATCCTGCCCTGCAGGAGCTCCTGTGTCCCACAGGATCCTCTGGTCACAGCCAGGGATGGATAGAGGGACAGAGAGTCATAAGGGCTGGGTAAGGTATGTGTGTTGGGATAGCAGGTGATGGGCGGTGGGTCCAGGGATTTGGAAGATGAAGGAAGCAARCCTGCCCCAAMAGCAGRAGKAAAACCTCTAGGTAGGACATCGCACGATTGCATTATTGCATAATTGGGCATTGCAGGCTGGAGGTGAACACCCCMGGTTTCAAGTACCAGGCAGGAGGAAAAGCCAAATGAAAAGGCAACAAAAGGACAGGATCACATCGAGGTCAGGGACAGGATGTGGGACAGCTGATGAACACAGACTGATACAGAGGGGGGTGGAGCTCCCAGGGCCGATTTCTTGTAAACCCTACAGTTTTACTTTCAGTTTCTCTATTAACTAAGCACAATGCTTGCATAATYCTCTATCCTGCTTACTGCCTTCTGCAAGCCCAGGAGCCAGGGAATTTGCAGCTGTAGGAGTAATGAAGGGACAGAAATTAAATCTTATGCCCTGGGCCCACACTGTTCTCAGTGGCCTCGGGTTCCACKGCTCAGGACGCCCAGCCTGACCCCCCCACTTCCTCTGGGGTCCCAAGGCTTTAGCCTCAGAGAGCACTCAGAGATATCTTTGAGTGTTTGTGGTGCTGGTGACAGCCACAGTGGGTGTTTGGGGAGGAGGAGCAGGAGAATGAGCCCAGCATGACCAGGGCAGTGCCAAGGATCATGGGGATGAACTGAGGGCTCTATGTGGAATGCAGGGGTGAGGATGAGGGTGCAGGGGTGGCTTTTGGCCAAAGCTGGATCACCAGCCATATCAAACAATTGTGTTCAGTCAGTTCAAGTATATCCTGGACAGTGGCAGCTCCTGAGCACCTACCTGTGGTGCTCAGGAATAGGAGTTAGGGGCTKTGCATTGTGGATTAGTTAACTAATGAGCTGCAAACTTAATGAGRTGCTGAAATGATGGGTTATTGAGGACAACTATTAGATCAGTGCAAAGGGCATTGGTCCTTGTTTGATTTGTTTCCTTTCCTAACGAGCTGATAAAATAAAGTTTAATGTTCAGATAACATCCTGTGAATCTGAGCACCAGAACGGATCTGTATCCTGTTCCACGCCCTGGCTGATCTGGTGGCAGCCAGTCAGTGGGAAATACATGCACACCTCTGTGTATAGAGCAGATGCACCTTCAGTGTCAGGCTTTAGCCACCCAGTTTGCCCAGTAGCCCCTCTTGGAGCTGCAGATCTCTCTCCTGGTCCTCTCAGCATCCAGCCTGGACTCTGGACAACCCCAATATCCCAGATTCCCTTCTGTGGGTACTGGCCACCAGCTCTTCCCCAAATGTGCACACAGTGCTGAGACTCCCATACAGAGCAGCATCTGGAGTTTGTTGGGACAGTGGGGCAGAGTGAGGTGAAGAGACACAGCACGAGGCCAGGTGAGAGTGCTGGCTTGCCTGCTTGCCCTCAGCTGTGGGGTATCCCGCTGCTCTACACTGGAGCCACTCACCACAGGACCCCTGTGAATGTCCCAAATRGGTGCACAGGCAAAAAGACACCTGAGGGCTGAAGCCATGATCAGGAAGCAGAATTACCCAGCTGCTGTCCTCCAACCCCATCTCTCCCAGCCCTTCCAAAACACTTCCCTGTGCTCCACCCAGCAGCACCTTGCTCTGCCCATGGCTGCAGAGTGGCTGCTGGTATCCCAGGGACACAGGGGACACAGCTCTCTGTTGTGTGGAGAAGGTTTTATTTGGCTCCAAGTGTGAGTGTAGCAAGTGTGGGAAGGGGGAGCCGCACCAGCAGGTTGCTGGGAGGCACTGGGAGAAGCAGGGCAAGGTGAGGGTGTGTTTGCTCGCCAGGAGAGCGAGCTGGRACTGGGGCAGTGGAGAGAGTTGGACATGCAGGACAGCAGGGTGTGGGCAGCTCTGGTCCCTGTTCCCATCATTTGACACGGGTGAAGGTGGAAGTGCCAACCCTGCAGCGAAGACATGTCAGCAGCAGGGGAGGGGGAGGGTGGTGGGGTGAGGTGGCAGGGGCAGAGCTCACCTGGTGGCTTTCCAGGTGTCCTTGAGGGATGGGACCTCTTCTCGCAGGAGCCACGTGGTCTCCAGGGTCTCCTTCCCACGGTGATCCACAAAGCACTGCCCCACAAARGCAGTGGTGGAGTCTGGCAAGGTTTGAGAGAGGCAGAGCAGGGTGAGGGCCTACCCCTCAGAACAGGGAAACCTGGCCCACCTTACTCTGGCAGCCAAACAGAGAAACAGCACCCACCACATGCCCTGGGCAGAGGGATGAACCTCTCTGCCAGCTTGGCCAGGTGGACAGCTTCCACATCACCTGGACAGAGAGCTGGKCACCAGCCCTGCCGTGTCCCTTGGACACAGAGATGGACACGGCCACCACCTCTCCCAGGCAGCCCCATCACCCACTGCAGAGAGACAGCTCTCCCACCACCACTTCCATGGCAGGAATGAGAGTGTGTGGYCAATCTGCCCACAGCCAGGGCTCCCATGGGTGCCATTGGGGATTTGGAGTACCAGCCAGTGGGCTCCCTCTCCCAGAGTGATCAGGGGATCACTGGCACTGCTGTACCTGAGAACTGCCAGTGCACAGTGAAGCCAAAGGTGGGCTGTCTCTTGGCACCAGGGTGCTGCTGCACTCCTTGCAGGGGTGACACCAGGATCTGCTTGTTGGTGGCTGCCACTGCAGTGTGGTAGGAGCCCGAGAAGGTCCCAGCCGTGTTCAGAGCCAAGACAGTCATATTGGAGCCCAGCTCATTCCTCCATAGGCCCTGCAGGTCACACTGGGAACCAGGAGTTCTGTGGGTGGCTCAGGCAGAGCTGAGTCACAGTCACCCTCCAGCCTCCCTAAGCACTGGGATGCCCATCCCATGGCACAGCCCCTCTGTATGGCAGCTGGGACAATGGCATGGGCACCAGCTGGGAAATCACCCCTACCTCTCTGGGAAGAGCAGGGCAGAGCTGGGGGTGCTGGGTACCCCCCTATTGCAGGGGTAGGTGACAAAGAGTATCCCCAGGGACAGCACAGCCAGAGCTGGCAGCCTCCTTGATCATGCACACTGTCCCATGGGATGCTATGGCATGGAATGGGATGTGGTGGCTGAGATGGCACAGCAGGACACAAGAGCAGACAGACACTGCGTGCTGGGGTGTCACAGGATAGCACGGCAAGCTGGAAACATTCAACCCCGTCAGCCCTGCACACTGTGTTCCAGGGGTGGCACAACATGGCACAGGACAATGAGGCACAGCATGGCACAGGACAGTGTGGCACAGGACAGCCTGGAGCAGCACAGCACGGCACAGCATGGCCCAGAAAGCACAGCAGGAGCATCCCCAGTGCAGCACAGGGATGGCACAGCCGGGGTGTGCGGCCCCTCACCCTGCAGCCCGGGACAGAACAGCACGGCTCGGCACGGCTCGGCACAGCCAGTCCCTGCCCCAGGGCTGCCCTTACCTTCCTGGACGCAGCGTGGCGGGGCTCCAGCAGGGCCAGGGCGAGCAGCAGGCAGCAGCCCAGGGTCCCCATGGTGCAGGCAGCGGTGGCCGTGCGCGGTGCCCCCRGGCTCTGCCTGCGCTGCCGCCCCGAGCCCGTCCGGCCCCTTTTATAGCCCAGGGGCTGTGGCCGAGCAGCGGCCGCCCCAGCCGGGCCTCCTGCCAAAGGACACCCGGTGGGAGAGGGGAACCGGCCCCTGCTCCGGGCTGAACGGGCTCCCGCTCCCCTGGGCCGGGCGGGGGTCCCACGGACCATGGTGGGCTCAGGGGGCTGCGAAGGAGGACTCTGCCATGGAGAGACACGGCAGGGACGCACATCAGGCCTCGGGTATGGTGACAGAAGGGACCGTAGGACACCGTGGGGGTATTGGGAATGTGTGTGCTGAGCTGTGACAGAAAAATTGGTTTTGATACCTGGTGCATAACAAGCCAGTAATTTCACACACAAGAGAGACACTGATTATTTATTTCAGAGTTTCACAAGCCTGGGCCCTCAGTGTTATTCCAAAGACCATGCACACAAACTATCAAAACATTTTGCTATTTACACATTTTAGCAAACAAAAGCATCAATGTTCCTTTTGCTAAAAGTTATTAATTTCTCTTATTAATTACAATTCTCTTTCCTATTGGTTAAGGATTCTCTTGTATCTCATGCTAATTAATCTGCAGGCTCTGCCYTTCTCTTCTTTTGAGTTGGTGAGTTTCTTGACTCAGTGGGCCATAAGTCACAATCTGCCSCTGCCAGAATTTACCTTCTACCCTGTCAGAGCCAATTCAGCACTGAGTTGTCGCTGATGCAGTTCTATTTGTTTTTTCTTATCTTGGTGGTTTTGCCAAATGTCCTGTAAATTCTGCACCCTTTGTGTCTGTTACCAGTGGTCCATCCTTCATCCCAAGCTTTGTTAACCTCCACCCAGGTCTGAGTTCACTGAAGCCTTTCAAGACCTRAACCTTAACAAGRCAATTCTACTAAATAATATCTCTAACACCTGGACATAGCTTAGAGCTTGTTAGCTGCTCTCTGTTTCACAGTTTAAATTTCCTTTCTTGGTCATTAGGCTCAAAAGCATAGAAAGACCAAACGTCAAAGAACATGCCTTCTTAAGAAATTTTTTACTTATCCCACATATTGCAACAACATGACAGGAGACTGTGAGTATTTGCAGCAAAGCTTTATTGGGAGAAGCAGGTGGTGGGGCAGGAGCAGGGGCCACACCCCTGGCACTGCCTCGGAAATGGGGATCCCCTCTTTTCCACTCTCACTGCTGCCACTACAGGCGGGTGAAGACGTTGATGCCAACCCTGCAGGGACACAGAGGGGGGAGATGTAAGGGAGGGATGTGACAGTGTCCAAACACCCACCCAGCCCCGTATTCCCCYACTGCAGCTGCACCTTGGCAGGACTCCAGGGGATGTTGTTTTTCCTCTGTATATTTTACCCAAGCACAAAGCAATTGCATTTTAAGTCGCGCCTTAGCAAGCAAATGTTAAACCTGGTTTTGCCCACAGCTGTGAGAGTGACTCCCAAGTGACCTAAAGCACTCATTTGTGACCACCCGAACCCCTCATGGGTGTACAGGTGACCCGTGCAGGGCAGGGGCAGGGGGCTCACCTGGTGGCTTTCCAGTCATTCTTGATGTTCTCCACACGTGATCTCAGCAGCCACATGGTCTTCAAAATTTCCTTCCCATCTTCATCCACAAAGCACTGGCCCGTGAAAACAGTGATGGAGTCTGTGGGGACAGGACAGGAGGCGGAGGGAGCATGGCTGAGGTGGCAGGTCAGTGTCTGCCCCAACACAGGGGACACCAGACACCTGCTGTTCCTGGCCTCTGGGGCCAGTGGGGGTGGGGAAAGAAGGCAGGAGGGCTCAGAGGGCTGGGGGTGTCACATGGAGATGGRCAGACAGGGCAGGCTTCAGCCCCTGCTGCATCTCCTGCAGCCTGGGACCGGGAGCTGAGAGCTACAAGGAGTTCCAGGGACACCAGAGGGGAGGTAGAGCAGTGGGAGTAGTGCAGAAGGCAGGGAATCAGCAAGGGCACTGCAGAGAGGGCAGAAGAGTTCAAGGGCATCACAGGGAGAGTAGGGGAGGTCCAGCATATCATAAGAAGGCTGGGAAAGAAGTACCTGAAAAGCTCCAGTTGACAGTGAAGCCAAAGGTGGGCTGGCCCTTGTGGTTAGTGCGCTGCTGAGACCCCTGCATTGGTGACTCCTGGATCTCGTTGGTGGTGGCTGACACAGCTGTGTGGTAGGAGCCCACGAAGTTGCCATTTGCATTCACAGTCGTGATGGTCATGTTGGAGCCCAGATCATTGACCCAGCGCCCGACCAGATTGCACTGCAGATGAGGGAACTCAGCACTGGTGCCACAGCACAGCCTGCAGCCACAGCCCCCTGCCCACCCTGCCCACCCTCTCCTGTGCATCCCACCCCTGACTGTACCTTTTTCACAGTGGCACTGTGAGCCCCCAGGGCCAGGAAGAGCACCAGGAGGAAGGGAGTTGCTCGCACCATCTCTGCAGAAGACAGACAGACAGCTGATGTACCTGGGGATGTGCTCCTTGCAGGTCTCTGCTGATGCTCCTGCTCCCTTCTCCTTTTTATTCCTGCCAGGGCTGTGGGTGGCAGCTCTGGCCAGGGCATTGTGCAATCTGGGTGTTTCCAAATCTGTGGTTCCCAGCCATATGAGGGGGTAATTGCAGCAAACATTCCCAGAAGTGAGTGCTCAGAGTGTCCCTCTTTGCTCTCCTGGCACCTTGCAGGGAGGGCCTGGCTCCTGCTCCTCAGTGGCTACTGGGAAACGATCAGCAGGGAAAACCCCTCGCTGGAGCTGTTGTCCATTCTGTCACATTCTGTCCACTTGCCAAATCACATCTGTGTTCTAGTGTTGAGGATACTTAACCTTGGTGATCTCAGGATTGGCTGCAGCACACGGCTCACCCTCCTCTTCCTCACCAGGCTTGCTCATGCCAACCGACCCACCACCCA
The DNA here is from genome assembly GCF_030028575.1 of Malurus melanocephalus. Taxonomy (NCBI): domain Eukaryota; kingdom Metazoa; phylum Chordata; class Aves; order Passeriformes; family Maluridae; genus Malurus; species Malurus melanocephalus. The sequence continues at coordinate 398,876 of NW_026623345.1, forward strand.
GATTCTTTTGGGATTTAGCTTCCACACCCCCCCCCATGCCCAGTACTGATCGCTCTAGAAAGGTCTGACGTGAAAGCTGGCTGCTGTTTTCATAAAGTGGTTTGTCTTGGAAGGAAACTATTTAGTTAATAAAAAGCCAACATTCACTGACTATCTTGGACATTGGATTTTAATGGTGACAAAAGTGATATTTACGCAGAGATTCTTAAACAACCTTAAGTACATATTTGTATCATTTCCCTTACGTTATACTTGTTGCTGGCCAGGGAGGCTGAAGTGAATGGATTCAGCCCAGAGCTTCTCACCCATTTCTAAATGATTTTCAAGGCAGTCTCCTAAACTACATGTTTTATTTCCTCCAGTCATCACAACAAAAGCTGATGGAGCCTATTCACAAGAAAATAATCCTTTTTGCGGACTGGACACAAGGCAGCTCTTTGCAGCATCTCAAAAATACTTCCTCAATCTTTGCTTTCTCTTCAATTTCACATTTGAGCCCAGTTTTCTCTGTGACAAAAAATTTCATTGCTCTACAGGCTGGGGAGCATTGTGTTTCTGCTGCTGGCATCTCCACACTTCCCTCTCGTCCCTGCAGGAGCCTGCAGCCCTCTTGCACCCCGCCTGGAAGAGATCCCTGTCCAGAGACCTGGCTGCCAGCCAGACATTCCTGCCTCAGTGTTTGCTGTCTCGGAAATCAACTGCATAACAAGGTATGTTTTCCCACATAGCTGCTGTTTGCTTTGACTGTTTTTTGGCAAGCAGGTGCTGTCTGGGACACGGCCAACGTTTGGTATAACAAGTAAGGTCAGTGTGGGAAGATTGCAGGGGGTAGGAGTGGTAGACATCACCCCCCCCCTCCATCTCCCCTCTCCATCACCCCTTTCCATCACCCCTCTCCATCACCCCTCTCCATCACCCCCTCTCCATCTCCCCTCTCCATCACTCCTCTCCATCACCCCTCTCCATCACCCCTTTCCATCACCCCTCTCCATCACCCCCTCTCCATCACTCCTCTCCATCACCCCTCTCCATCACCCCTCTCCATCACCCCTCTCCATCACCCCTCTCCATCACCCCTCTCCATCACCCCCTCTCCATCAGCCCCTCTCCATCACTCCTCTCCATCTCCCCTCTCCATCACCCCTCCCCATCACCCCC
>NW_026623345.1:400160-402572 GCF_030028575.1 Malurus melanocephalus
CATCACCCCTCCCCATCACCTCCTCCATCACCCCCTCCATCACCCCTCCCCATCACCTCCTCCATCTCCCCTCTCCAGCACTCCTCTCCATCACCCCTCTCCAGCACTCCTCTCCATCACCCCTCTCCATCACCCCCTCCATCACCCCTCTCCATCTCCCCCTCTCCATCACCCCTCTCCATCACCCCTCTGCATCACCCCTCTCCATCACCACAGCTCAAGGAGTTCCTGCAGGAACCCTGCAGATGTGCAACAAAAAGTCTCCATGATGCTGATGGCAACCCACTGCTCATTCACAGCTGTACATTTATTTTTGTGTCACACAAATACTGTTTATTTCTTTGCATAAGTTTTATTTTTCCTATACTTAACGATCCCTGTGGTTCATCTTGCAGGTTCGGGGGCCAGCTCAGTGCTCAAGCAGGCAGGTTTCTTGACTGGTCTCAGCTGAGTGCTGGGGTGTCTCCATGGGTTTTGTGCCCTCCAAAGATCAAAGTGGCTCAGAGATGGCAATCGTCACCACGACTTAATTCTGCAATGCAATGTCTGAGCCCTGCCACGGCAGGAAATGGGGGCAACCGGCAGACAGGGAAGAAATCCAAAGCAGGAAGCATTGAAGAAGTTAAAAATCAGCAGGGCTGTGGTTTAAAACTAATGTATGTTCAGGGTTTTATGAAAAATAAGGGTTAATGAAAAATGGTGAGAAAGTGTTAATGAACAATTTAACTTGCTGCTCAAACTGGGATTGAGTGAGCCTTGGAAAACAGTGGTATGGGCAAATGCTGATGAGAATCATGTCTGTGACTGAGGACTGTCCTCTCAGCCCTCAGCTCTGTCCATGCAGAAACTGATAGAAGCTGACCCATTGAGATACAATTGAGGTGAAACAGCCAAAAGTGGAGGACAAAGCAGAAATATTCCTTTATACAAACTGGACACCCAACCTTTGAAAGGCATGCTGCCTGGGGTTAAGGAACTGTGTTGATGTGTCAACACCCGTCCAGCCTGAAGCTGTGCTGGCTTCAGTGCCTGCTCTTGTCCCTTGCCAGCTGGATTGGGACATCGCCGCTAGTGTTGGAAGCTGCCAACACAAGACAAGTAGAGCTGGGACCCCCAGAGGTTCCTCACTGATGTGCTGGCATCCCTGTTCCACCATGGGGACCTTGCCTTGCCACGGTGACCCTAAGGGAGTGCAACCCATGACATCTGTGGGCTCTGGCATGTGAGGGTGACACCAGGTGCTCTGGGTGGGTTGCATCCGGGACAACCTGTCCTTCCTGGATATTGTTATTCCTCTGCCCAGGTGGTTGCAGGAACACTCCCCTGGAGAGTGAAGAAAAGGCCATTTGTCACGCACTGAAGCACTGGGCCACCGCAATGATCCCCTGCCTGCACCAGCTCCCGAGACAGCCAAGTGAGGGAAGAATGCTCACAGCAGGTGGGATAGACCCGAAGGCTCCTATGGTGTCAGGGAGCACTAAGGTCTAAAGGGTCAGAAAGAGCTTCTAAGCCCTTCCTGCAGTGAGCCCTTCCTCCTCAGAGCTCTTCTGCCCTCTTTGTGATGTCTTCAGGGGTGCTCTGCCCTACCTCTGGTGTCCACAGAGCTCCACTGCCCTCTTTGTGATATCCTTCATGCTGTTTTTTCTGCCCAGCTCCATCTGAGACCAGGTGAGCCCCTTGTCACTGTCCTCCACAGGTCCCCTCTACATCCCAATGGGTGTCCCTCGGCTGGAAGTTCAGCCCCCCTGCTACAAAAAGGGCTGGACAGGGGCAGAATGGCAGCACAAGCAGAGCCAGGGCATCACACATGGCCACCACTGCCACCTGCATGGGGACCCTGGGCTGCTGCTGTTGCTCTCCCTGGCCCTGCTGGCACCCAGTGATGCTGTGTCCAGGGAGTTAAGGGCAGCCCTGGGCAGTCTGGCAGGGTGAGGGGCTGCACGCCCTGGCTGTGCTGTGTTGTGCCACATTGTCTAACAGGCTGTGCTGTCTCGTTGTGCCCTGCAGTGCCATCCAATGCCATCCCATCCCATCCCATCCCATCCCATCCCATACCATCCCAATGCCATCCCATGGTGCAGGGTCCATGACCACAGGAGCTGCCAGCTCTGTGCTGTCTCAGTGGGTGCTGTTGGCCACCTACCCCTGGTACAGGGGAGTGAGTTCCCAGCACTCTCAATTCTGTCCTACTCTGCCTGGGGAGGGAGAGGTGCTACCCCAGCCGGTGTCCATGTCACCAGTCTCTGGTGCCACGTGGAGAGGCCGTGCTGGCCCCACACATGCAGGAATACGTGTCCCACTGTGTAGGGAGGCTGGAGCAGGGTCTGTGACTCAGCACTGACCAAGGCACCTGTGAAAACTCGCAATTCCCAGCACTGTATATCTGGGAACCCAACAGAAAAGGCAGCAGAC
>NW_026623345.1:403595-406451 GCF_030028575.1 Malurus melanocephalus
TGCACTGAGATGGGGCACTTTGGGCTCAGTGCTCATGTGGACCCCTCAGGCTGGGTCTGGGGCAGGATTAAAGTTTCCATGAGAAAAAGGGCAACATTTCTCACTGGGTCAATTACCCCTAAACAGCACCTCAGGAAAATAACAGGAGGAAGTAAAAAGCCTCTGTCCAAAAAGACAAAAAGACCTGCTCAACAGAGGATGTGCTGAGGAGGCTGACAGCTCATCCAAGTAGTACATCTCTAAAAACAGCTTCTCACCCACAGCCACTAGTCAAAGGCCTCCCACCTCTAGAAATTTTGCACGGGGGACCTGGCCAACCAMCCCATCCTCATCTGGGTTTTGGTCACTACACCTTGTTTCTTAGGCTAAGGATTTTTTGAGGACCAGACCTTCTCCTCTACTGTACTATCCTCTCAGCRTCTGCATCAGCTATAGGAAGCATCACAATTCCTTCAAATGTGGGACACTGGCCAGAGGTGGACAAAGGACTGGCCAGGATCAGCGAGGCTGGAGTTATTTTCATGCCAAAGGCAACAATTACGGCCAATCCGGTCTGACAACATCGGAATTTATCTTGCAGCTGCAAAGTCAATGTTATGGATACTGTTAGGTTTGTTTTGGCAAATGCTGGGAATTTTGGAAAGAGAAAGTACAAGAGAAATTCAGTTTCAGGTCAAGGAAAGAACAAAAACAACTTAGTTGGAGCGAGTTCCAAAGTACTTTAATCCTTTTAGTTTTGTAATCAGGTGATGATGCAAAGTGTTGTGGCCTAGTGTGGGCAGCTTGGAGAGAGAAGAGGGGCAGCAGGGGGATGAAGAGGTCAGAYTGAGATGCACATGACCCCTGGGGGTTTTCTGTGTCTGGTAGGACATACATGAAACCATTCCCCCCAAGGGAAAATCAAAAACTTCTCAAAGGTCGGCTGTGCTTGCTGGTTAAGCACCTATTTCAGGAGATTATCAAGAAAAAGTAAAAACCTCCCCCTGACTATAAGGGGAAAAAATAAAAAAACTAAGGTAAGAATTCAAAATATTTACCAGAATACACTGAAGTATCACACTGAGCAAGCTATTGACAAAACATAAAAAGAGAACAAAGAAACACAAAATGAAACCCTGTAAATAAAAAGAAACCAAAAACAACCAATCAACTTCACCTGAGCATGAAAGAATCTTCCAGCCAAGCAAAAAGTAGAGGAGCAGGAGCAGGGCAAAGCTACTGAGATGAAAAGCATCTGGACACAGYTGAAAATAAACAGCCTCTGCAACACTTCTATTATTGGTAATAAAGATAGGAAGTGTCAATGCAGCAGAAGCCACAGAGTAACCACAGCATCTACTTGCAAGAAAGGGAAGAGCCAGAAGCCTCATCAGCACAGCCCAGGGACATGCCAGACACTTATTCTCRGTCCAGTGACACCAGAGCCAGGGAAAGCAGAGGCTGGGATGACACCAGGCAGGACCTTGCCACAAGAGCCTGGGCAGCCCAACCTGACAGCTTAAGCAGACTCAAGGCAAAGCAGTAAATCCCATCTCTCTATGCTCAAACCAAGCATCCCAACAGACATTSTTCCCCAGTGTGGCTCTGGAGATAAGCTCAGGGAGTGCTGCAGCAATCAGCAAAGGGCAGGTGTGTCCTTCTCTGACAGAAGCTTTTGGGGCAGTTTCTTCAGGATTGCATCACAGGCTGTTCTTATGTTGCATTTCTGACTTGTGCACTGCTGACCTGCACACACAGCAAGGGCACGGCAATGAGGTTACCATGAGGAACGATGCCAGCCAGGCAATGGATCAAAATACATGGAAAAAACCCTGGATGGTCACAGGAACAGAGGAGAGGAATTCACCAGTCCCACCTCCAGTCAGCTCAGAGCTCACCAGAGAGCAGGGAGAAGTGCCACCCTCAGCAGCAGCAGTCTGAGACTGGGGAAAGGCAGGCCAGATTCTGGGTATTTTGCTGGAGGGCTGTGTGAGATCCTGCCTGGAGCCCCAAGCACAGCTCCAATCCCACACTGGATTAAACAGAGACGGGAATGACCAGGTAAAGTCACCTGAAGCTCCCCTCTGATTTGCCAACAGACTGATGTGGTTTGTCACCCTCCCACAGGAAAAGATGCTCCTCCCTTCACTCAGCTCAGACATTTGCCTTTCCATCTCCACCAGAAAGCTTTGCTCTGGCAACTGCCCACAGGGCATAAATAACCCACGGGTTCTGCACTGTCCATCTCTCTTCCAGGTACTGCAGCAGCTGCTCTGACCATCGCACCAGAGATGATTCAGACAATTCTTCTCTTGCAGCTGCAGAGCTACAGACTTTAGGGTCCTGAACAAGTCTTAGTCACCTTACATACTCATATTGGATTTTTTAAGACAGCATATAACATGTATCAGGTTTCAAACATTTTAAATTCCTTTTTTAAAGAAATAGTTTTGGTGGGGTGAGTTCAACTGCTGGCAGCTGAACCCTGGCCTTTATCACTATGAAACCGTCATTGCCAACCAGGTACGGTCTGCAAGGGGAGTGAGTGGCACTGCAGCAGCCTGGGCGGCTGTGCTTTCTGACACTGGGCTGATCTCATCCCTGCTCCTCTCCTCCACAGTTCACGGTGTGCCTGCGGTGCAAGGGGCAGACGATTTACCAGCAGGTCTTGTCCGTGGAGAGACCCAGTGCCCTGCAGGGCTGGAACTGGGGCTACTGCGGCCACTACGCCTTTTACCATGCCCTGTACCCCCGAGCCTGGCTGGTCTACGAGCTGCCGGGGCAGAACGTGGTGCTCACTTGCCGGCAGGTCTCTCCCGTCATCCCCCATGACTATAAGGTGAGGAGCTGATGGCATCCCCAAGGACAGAGCTGCCT
>NW_026623345.1:407536-408835 GCF_030028575.1 Malurus melanocephalus
CTCTGCCCGGGAGAAGGTAAAGGGCTGGCCCTGGTGCTGGGGAGGTTGTGCAACCCTGCTGGATGTGGGGAGCGGCTTGCAGGCAGCTGGCAAAGGATGGGTGTGCAATGGGCTGGGACTGGCACTGGTTCTCAGCATTTGCCTGACCCGAGGAGTGAGGACGTGGCTTCTGTGAGGGCACCCTCTTTGGGGGTGCTGTCAGGAGAMCASCTGAGGGTGAAGTTTGTGGGACAGCAGATTGGGTTGAGAGTTGCTGGGCAGCCATGGGAAAGTGAGTGTGGTGTCCCGGTGGTGGTGTTGGGGAGTGGAGAGCATTAATGTTCTCCTCCAAAGCAGCAGCCCCTGATGATGCTCTTCCCTTCCCCAGGCTGGCACAGGAGTCACCCATCTCACAGCATTCAATCCCACGGGATTGGGTATAGAGGTGTGGCAGGACCTCCTGCGGGATGGCAGGCTGGATTCACCCACCGGTGAGTCCCTCCATCCTCTGTGGGACGGGTGGAGRGGGAGCAGGRGGAATGGGTGACCACGCTGGTTCTGGGCACCCAGGCCAKGGCAGAGTTCCCTTCCTCCAGCTTCCTTGGTTGGCAAAAACTGTCCAGGATATGTTAGTCACACCTGGACACACTATGAGATACATTACATCAAGATCAAAGTGTGGCAGAAGCCTATCCTGTAGAACAGGACCTTCCCAGTGGCCTTCTAAGGTTGGCTGCAACAGGAGCATCACCACCTTGGCCACTGAGGGTGAGTTGAATTGCAGAGTGACAGAATAGTCAGGTTGGGAGATCATCCAGTCCAACCCCCCAGCCAAGGCAGGGGCATCTGGAGCTGGTGACACAGGAATACATCCAGGTGGGGTTTGAATCTCTCCAAAGAGGAAGACTCTGGGACCTTGGCAATTGTTCTAGTGCTCTGCTATCCTCAGTGAAAAGAAATTCTTCCTTGTGTGGAGCTAAAACTGGTTTTAGTTTCTGGCCATTGCTTCTCTTCCCTTCAMTGTGCACCAATGACAACAATCTGGCACCATCSYCTTGGCACCCCCTTTGAGATACTTATATCCATTAATGACATCCACTCTCAGTCTTYTCCAGACTAAATAGACCCAGCTCCTGCAGTCTCCCCTAAGAAAGATGCTCCAGACCCCAGATCATCTYTGTGGCCTCCACTGGACCCTCTCCTGTAAACACCCACAGCAGTGTCACCCATTTTAGCTTGACCCTTAATTCTCGCCTGTAAACTCTCAACTTGTTTTCTATCCCTGGATAGCATTTGATGCGTTCTAGATGCTTTCTCATA
>NW_026623345.1:409435-411051 GCF_030028575.1 Malurus melanocephalus
GAGCACCATAAGGTGGGTGGGCTGACACAGAAGAGCCCGAGCTATGGAGGGTCACAGCATGGGTCACACACTGCCCTTGAGGGATGGTGACAAGAGAGGCAGTGGCTTGGTGGGGACAGGGGCACTGATCTGTGAGACAGGAGACAGTATGTGTTTCCAGCAAAGCTTTATTGGRATAACCRGRTTCTGAGGCAGGAGGAAAAGCTACAAGCTTGGCAATGCCTCTTCTCAGGGATCTCCAATTTTGCCACTCACTTTGTAGGTGTTTCCAGACGTGTGAAAGTATTATAGCCGACCCTGTGGGAGGGATCCAGAAAGAGGAGATGTAAGGGTGGGACAAGGGAATGGCCAAATGCCCCCCCAGCCCTGTATCATTCCAAAACATTTGCACCTTGGCAGGATCCCCAGGGAAGCTATGCCAAGCACTGATCACCACAGGCTGGGAGCATCACCCTTCACCCTCATCCTCGGGCCATTCAGGATTCCTTCCCAGGCCTTTGGCTTTGCTAATGTCTCTCAGGCAGTGAAGTTTTCCTTGAGCTTGTCAGGGACACTGTGCCCACCAGGTACTTCTGTTGCCTTAGCAAGCAAACCCATTCTCCAGTAGCCTTGGGCTGTTACTTGGCTGAATCACAGCCCAAGTGGAACAATGTTATCATTACTGGAACTGTGAAAAGTTCCTGTAATTATTATCTTTTATGAGGTCCAGGATGAAGATTGACTGATGTCTAAGGTCAATCATCCCATGATTCCACAACAGCATTCCCAAGTGAGGCCCCTCAAGCTCTCCTGGACCACTGCAGGGGCTGTGTCACCATCTCCCTCYGAGTGCATGGGTGAATGGATGTGAACACCCCATAGCAAGTGCACTGTGACTGCTGCCAGCTTGAATCTAKAAATAAGTCTCTGCTGTAATTGTGGTAAACTCTYCCAAATCACTTTAYAACTATGAAATTACTCAATGGTTARGTGATRTCAAATCCTTTAGACARMAARCATTGAGCAGGTCTGAGATTCAGAGTGGAATCATCCCCACATAGGATCCTCCAGTAGTTTAGAAAGCACTGAATACTTTCCTGAACTTTGGGATTTGTTCAAAGGGTTTCACTTCCCCTTTTCTATCTCCAGTCTCCACATAAGTCATTATAAATTGATTCTAACCCATTCTTTCCTCACTGTGTTTTACCCATGCACAAAGCAATCGAGTGAATCTTGCCATCAAACTTCATTAAGTCACACTTYTGCAAAATTACATGAAAYCTGTTTTTGCCAATACATGTGGGAGTGACTCCTAAGTGACCTAAAACCTCATTTGTGACCACCCCAACCCCTCGTGGGTGCACAGGTGACCTGTGCAGGGCAGGGACAGAAAGCTTACGTGGTGGCTTTCCAGTCATTCTTGATGCCATCCACACGTGATCTCAGCAGCCACATGGTCTTCAAAACCTCCTTTCCCTCTTCATCCACAAAGCACTGGCCCGTGAAAACAGTGATGGAGTCTGTGGGGACAGGACAGGAGGTGGAGGGAGCATGGCTGAGGTGGCAGGTCAGTGTCTGCCCCAACACAGGGGACACCAGACCCCTGCTGTCCCTGGCCTCTGGGGCCAGTGGGGGTG
>NW_026623345.1:411781-416375 GCF_030028575.1 Malurus melanocephalus
CTGCTCCCTCTGCTTTTTATTGCTGCCAGGTGGGTGGGTGGTACCCAGGCTGTGGGTGGCAGCTCTGGCCAGGCCATTGTGCAATCTGGGTGTTCCCAAATTTACCAGCCCTCAGAGGGTTTGGTGACAGCTAATATTCCCAAAATGTCTTCATTCCAAAACAAATGCAGGTGGACAGCCCAGGAGRTGCACCAACATCGTGGTACCACAATATCCCTCCAGCCTCACCACAGTGACCCTAAGGGAGAGCTTCTTTGCATCTTTGTCCCGCCCCATTGCCTCTGGACTCTGACATGGAAGACCCCAGCGGGTGCAGGGGAGTTGCATCTGGCAGCTTGCTCTTGCCAGGTAACATTATTCCTCTGCCCAGAAATACTCCCCTGGGGAGTGAAGAAAAGGCCATTTGTCTCCCACTGGGAACAGTGTGGCAGTGTGGTGATCTATTGAAGGATGGTCACAGTGGGGAGGACAGGCTGCTTCGTACCTSCCAGCCCTGATAGCTGTTGAGCATTAAGGGAGCACTTTGGTACAGAAAGGGCTTTGATGCGGCCAAAAAGAACTAATAGGCATTCTCGTGGTGCCACCGAGCTCCCCTGCCCTTCCTGTGGCATCCCCAGAGATCCAATGCACTTCCGGTAGAGTCCCCACACATCCCCTGCCCATCCTGTGGTGTCCCCACACCTCCTTGCCTTCCCTGTTATGTCTTTAATGCCTGTCTTTATCTGATCTCTTGTAACTACTGCCATGGCCATCCTTACTACCTTTTGCCTTGTGCCTCCAGGCTCGATCACTGTCTGGAGGAATTGGGGCTCTCCTACCTCATAGGTAAGTCTTGACAGRAGGCTTAACCCCCTCTGCTATAAAAGGAGCAGAGCCTGGGCACCATGCATGGTCACCAGCACCACGGGGACCCTTGCTGCTGCTGCTGGTGCTGCTCTCCCCAGCCCTGTTCATGCCCCACAATGCTGCATGCAGGGAGGTGAGGGCAGCTCTGGGGCAGAGTCTGCCCTTGTTGAGCCATGCTGAGCTGTCCTGGGGTGCAGGGTGGCAGGTGAGGGGCAGTACACCCTGGCTGTGCCATCCCTGTGCTGCGTGTTTCTCTGTGCCATGCTGAGCTGTCCTGTGCCATTCCACCACACAAGAGTTTGTGTCTGAGGGGCTGCATTGCTTCCTCTTCACCATGATTATAAACACTCTTGGTGTRGTTAGCCCTATGACTCTCATGCTGAGAGGCAGTCAAGGAATTTCTTTCACTGCACTGGTGTGACCTACTCCTCAGGAGGAAGCAATGGCACAAGCATTGCCCTTTTGGACCTTACCCCCCAAGTTTTTTTTTATTAAAGCCCATCTCACCAAATTGGCTAGCCTTCTGTCAGAAATTCTCATGCTCTTTTTGGACAGTTGGATCCCATCCCTCCCTAACAGGCTGCAGTCATTAAAGCACAACCCATTGTCATAGAAGCCAAAACCTTCTGAACAGTAMCAGCCATGAAGGCAGACTTTAATGTGTCTGCTTCTGGTTGTACTCATTCCTCTGACTGGTAGGACAGATGAGAAGATGACAGATGACCTGGACACCACRTATTTTTCACCTGCCTGTCTGGGGTGTTACAGTCTTCTCTAATCCTACCTAWTTTTGAGTTCCAGTGTCATTTGTACCCACGAGACAAAGTAAGAGTAGGCACAAGTCTGTGCTCTTGACAGGTAGGATACCCTGTCAGCACCATCACAGACCTTACCCCTGACAGAGAACATACCTCTCATGACTTTCTATGAGGCTGGCAGATGGGGGACTTAGTGCCCCTTAAGAGAGTCAACCACTACCATCACTTGACCTTTCTTTCTGTGGTAACTATGATGTGCTCCTGGTGAAGGCTCTCCTTGTTGGCCCGGCTCATGGACTTCTAAAGCCTTTAAAGCATCATATCAGTTATTGGTCTAGATGATGGAGGATGGAGTTTGAATTGGAACCCTGTTTTGGGGATCACTGGGGTCTGAGGTACCCCAGGCTCAGTGGTACCCAGTGGAGGTGGATGGTTCTGAAGCCACGTCCATTCCAGCCCCTCAAATACTGTGCAGCCTATGGACAGTCTTTTGTAACTCAGCTATCAGCTGTAACAGGTCATCAACCTGTGCACACTTTGTGCAGGCACTGCCGTTTCTCCAGGAAAAGTACCTGGGCATTCATTGCAAGCTACCACTTTTGGTGACATCTCCTTCCTTGCCAGTTTTTTGGGTGGGAGCATCAGGTTTTCAGGAGCTGCCTCAGTAGGCACACTGGTTTTGACTCTCAGTGGAGTCCTCACCATTATGGCAGAGGCCTAGAGCACTTATCATTTACCTGAGGTGTGGACCTGSTGGAAGATTGCAGCACGCGCCCTGCACACCCTGCCTTCCCAAACTGTCCTGACATATCATTCTGACAGGCCACGTCCTGTTTGCTGGCCCRTGTGGGCTGCCCCACTCCAGGTCACTCACACACCCTGGAGCACCTTACAGATCCCATGGGTGCACCTGGCAACACCCTCTCTCCACATGATTGAGTCTCCAGAGTCCTGATGGGACCCTGGGATGCTGCTCGGGTGTCCCTGGCCTGGGAACCCCTCTGTGCAACACTATCTAAGCCTCAACGCCCAGCTTACCCCAGCTGTGGCTGCTGCTGTCGCTGCCCCCTCACTGTTTCCCTCTTTCCTGCAGCCAGCTGCTTTCCTGGTACAAGTCAGCCCTTTTCAATGAGCTCTACTTCATGACGGATGGGGGGATCATGTGGGTGGAGGTGGCCTCGGATTGCTGTGCTGAGGACCTGCAGGGGCCAGCAGGGGCTGGACTCTCGCATCTCATCCCTGTCCTGCGGGAATACGGAAGGTTTGCTTATTTGGAAGGTAACTCACAGGGATSAGAGGCATCCTCCCAACTTAACCCCTTTCATTACTGTCATTTGTCTAGCCCTCCATGGGGATGTTTATTACACTCCAATGGACAGGGAAGCAGTGGTGTTCCCAGGAAAACCCCTTGCAGCTGTGTAGGTTACAGCATGAGGTGTTACTCAGATCAGTGGTGCTTTGTATAGAGAATGAAACCTCCTTTGTGACAGGAGTCCCTGCCTGTGCTGGGAAAGATCCCACTGTCCTGGGCCATGTGGAGGGAGGACCTGCCTGCTTTTCCTGTCCCCATGGCAGGTCCCCTGTCCCTCACCATCTGCCCTGTCCTGCCAGGCCAGGAGTACCGGATGTACAACACCTATGATGTCCATTTCTACGCATCCTTYGCTCTCGTCATGCTGTGGCCCAAGCTGCAGATCAGCCTGCAGTATGACATTGGTGAGTGTCCCCAGAGACCCTGCCTTGGTGCCTGCTCAGGGCTTCACCTCAGGGAGAGATGGAGGATTTGGGACAGGTCCTGCTGGACAGACCTGTACCCTGGAGCCAGCATCCACCTGCAGCTGCTCTGCTGTGCCCAGCACTTTGCAGCCCCCAATGCTGCTGCCTCAGCATCTCTGTGCCCAGCACTGTGGGTGCCTTGAGCCATGTGAGGGTGCACAGCTGGCTCTGCCTGCCCTGAGAGAGCCCCTGGTCTTCCCAGCTCAGTCCTTGCCTCTTGCAGGGCAGAGAGACAGAGCTGTGTGCAGACTCCCAGTGGGAGATGGGCACAGGCCATCACTCCAGGCTGACTGGGGTCCTGCTGGCCTGGGCCAGGTGGGGTCCTGAGGAGCACAGTGAGRTGGGTGGGTCAACACAGAGGAGTCTGAGTCATGGTGGGTCACAGGATGGGTCACACACTGGCCTTCAGAGATGACAAGAGAGACAGTGGAGTGCCATGTTTGGACAGGGAGACCGGGGCACTGACCTGTCAAAGACAGGAGACAGTGTGTGTTTCCAGCAAAGCTTTATTGGGACAAGAAGGTGCTGAGGCAGGAGGGAGAGCTCTTCCCCGGGAACTCCAATGCTGCCACTCACTTCATGTGCTATTCCAGGCGCTTGAATTCATTGTAGCCAACCCTATGGGGGCAGAGAGGGAAGAGATGTAAGGGTGGGACAAGGGAGTGGCCAAATGCCCACCAAGCCCTGTATCGCTCCAAAACATTTGCACCTTGGCAGGATCCCCAGGGCAGCTGTGCACAAGCACTCTGTCCTCCCTCAATTCCACACTGGCAGCAGCTCTGCCAAGCACTGATCACCACAGGCTGGGAGCATCACCCTTCATCCTCATCCTCRGGCCATTCAGGATTCCTTCCCAGGCCTTTGGCTTTGCTAATGTCTCTCAGGCAGTGAAGCTTCCCTTGAGCTTGTCAGGGACACTGTGCCCACCAGGTGCTTCTGTTGCCTTAGCAAGCAAACCCATTCTCCAATAGCCTTGGGCTRTTACTTGGCTGAATCACAGCCCAAGTGGAACAATGTTATCGTTACTGGAACTGTGAAAAATTCCTGTAATTACTATCTTGTATGAGCACTGTGACTGCTGCCAGCTTGAATCTATAATTAAGTCTCTGCTGTAATTGTGGTAAACTCTCCCAAATCACTTTATAACTATGAAATTACTCAATGGTTAAATGCTGCCAAATCTTTTCGACAGAAAACATTGAGCAGGTCTGAGA
>NW_026623345.1:417774-455636 GCF_030028575.1 Malurus melanocephalus
ATGGTCTGAGTGTTTCCAAATTTGGCTGGAATCCCTGATAGTGAATCTAGATGGGAAGGGTGGGACATTTCCAGTCCACRTAACTGGTGTGCATGACAGTCTCCAAAGTTTCCTGAAAAAGACAGGAATTCCAGGAACTACTTGGGGGGTGGTTGTATGGCTGCGTATTTTAAACGCAGCACTTCTAACACTCCCATATGTTATACTTCACAATTTTCTACTTGTAACCACAACTGTTTTATATTATTAAATCAATTATTTTATCAGAATATTTATAACATCCCCAAACCTCCCCTGTGCTCTCTGTGATATCTTTAATGCCCTTCTGACCTTTTGCCAAGGCCATCTTCCCTTCCATCTCCCCCACTGTTGCTCTCAGACTTCATCACTGGCCAGAGGGATTGGGGCTCTTCTACCTCATGGGTGTGCCTTGGCAAGAGGTTCCGCCCCCTCTGCTATAAAAGGAGCAGAACCTTGGTGGCGTGCAGGGCCACCGTGTCCACGGGGACCCTGGGCTGCTGCTGCTGCTGCTCTCCCCAGCCCTGCTCRTGCCCCACAATGCTGCATGCAGGGAGGTGAGGGCAGCCCTGGGGCAGAGTCTGACCATGCTGAGTTGTGCTGTGCTGTGCTGTCCTGGGGTGCAGGGTGAGGGGCGGCACACCCTGGCTGTGCCATTCCTGTGCTGCATAGTTCTCTGTGCAATGCTGAGCTGTCCTGTGCCATCCCAGCATGCAGAATTGGTGCCTGAGGGGCTGCATGTTATAGGTGTGCCACGCTGTGTCATGCCAGTCCACATTATGCCATGCCATCACATATTGCAGTGTAAATGATCAATGGAGCTGCCAGCTCTGCCTGTGCTGTCCCTGGGGATACTCTTTGTCACCTACCCCTGCAATAGGGGTGTACCCAGCACCCCCAGCTCTGCCCTGCTCTGCCCAGAGAGGTAGGGGTGCTTTCCCAGCTGGTGCCCATGCCATTGTCCCAGCTGCCACACAGAGGGGCTGTGCTATGTGATGGGCATCCCATTGCTTAGGGAGGCTGGAAGTGGGACTGTGCCTCGACACTCACTGAGCCACCCACACAAGCCCAAGGTCACCTGAAGGGCTGGGTTCTTACATGACCCTCTTCACCCTGAACACATCTGGGACCTTCTCGGGCTCCTACCACACTGCAGTGGCAGCCACCAACAAGCAGATCCTGGTGTCACCCCTGCAAGGAGYGCAGCAGCACYCTGGTGCCAAGAGACAGCCCACCTTTGGCTTCACTGTGCACTGGCAGTTCTCAGGTACAGCAGTGCCAGTGATCCCCTGCTCATGTTGGGAGGGGGAAGCGTGCCAGCTGGTACCCCAAATACCCCATGGCACCCACAGGAGCCCTGACTGAGGGCACAGACTGGCCCCACACATTTGCTCCTGCCKTGGGACATGGAGAATACGTGAGACATGGGGTTATGGGGTGTGTCTGGKAGAGGCAGAATAGGAGCTTCAGACAAACTTCATTGAAAAGGCCTCCCACGAGTCACAAGGTTCAAAAAGGACTCCCTTGCATTCTAAAATCCTCCCCATGGAAGAGTCTGGGCACAGCTGGATCCAAACATAGTCTTTGACTTTGTCAATGGTTTATGCCTAAAGGATTATATAGATGTAACAGAAACTTTGTACAACGTAGTACCACAGGATTGAGGATGGCAGGCCAGATACATTTTTATAAAAATTAATTATTTACTATGGTAAGTAGACAAAAGTACCGTGATAAGAATGATTTACTAYGTATTAGAAGCTGTATTTTTTACAGTATGATTCACTATTTTTAAGCAATATTAATTATATTAAAGCTACCAAAACCAATTACAAAGTAGAGCCTGAAGTTACTCACCCATACCARTGACTGTGGGCRAATCACTGGTTCAGCCTCAAGGAGTGACCTTGAGGGGCATCCCCACGTGTGGGAGGAATCTCCACACACACTGTGGGGAAGGGGTGTGACAGAAGACCCTGCCCTAGAGTAGGCTTGTGCCAAAAGTCCGCAGTGTCAGCTCAGCAGCTGATTGATACACTATTGATAGTATCACTGCCTGGTTCCTTATTTGGTTCTTTGCCAGTTCTATCACATCTTCACATCACTATCAGGGTGTGTAACTTTGGGACTGACAAGTCCAACTCATTTCAGCATTATTCAACACATTTTACAACCAGTATGATATCCCTTTCTCCCTTCACTGCTGGTAGCTTTGTGAATAGGGAATTGTTCAAGTTGTTTTACTCCCACTGCAGGCAGACGATCCTGCTGCAGTGTAGGACTGGAGTGTCCCTCTCGCCCTGCAAGGGACAGAGCATCTATCTTGTCGAGGGAAATCTGTGTGTCTGGGGGCACAGCAGGAAAGGCGGGGGAGTTCCCTCCCTTCTTTCTCTTCCAGACTAGGCTGGTACAGCCTTCAAATGCTGCAGCGACAGAGAAAGAAGGAAAAGGAAGCCAAGGTGCCCAGCCCTGGGCAGAAGGGCACTCAATTTAGTCAAGGGCCCCTAGTCCTGTGGCTCAACTGCTCCCCACAGAGGCCTTCTCGGGAGGAATGCTCTCGCCTCTGCTGCCTGCAAGGCAGAATAAAGCCAGGAGCCAAGCCGGAAGCAGGTCTAGTGTGAAGGTAAGGCATATCCTGCTCCCTTTGACAAAACTCCACAAGAGCCAGCCACCACTGGGGCTCGTCCCCTCCCTGCCCCCCCCTAGCCCTCCAGCACAACCCAAGAAGGAAAACAGGAGCTCAAAGGGTTTCTTCCTCTGGCTCGGCCTGCTGGAAAGAAGACACCAAAGAAGCAGAGTAGACAGGTGGACAGATTTATTAAGAACTGAAGTGATTTATCCCCTTCAATGTGCTCCACTGCTTGCCCCCGGCGCCAGCAGGGAGGGGGGCCATGGTACCAGACCAGGACCTGCTTCTTGGGCTCAGATTGTCACCATCCAGGGGGCCGGGTCTCCCCTGGGGATTGTATCTGGATTGTATCTGCCACAGGCCTTCCTGGGGCAGAGCCAGTCAGTATGTGCAGTGTCACCCCAGGACAACTACAGCATCCGTGTGCCTGAGTGCACCAGTCCAAGATCCTCACACACACATTCACCCACACCCTTGGTTTTCCTGCAGGGCAGGTCCCCACTTTACCCAGCCCARTGACGGCAGGAGASAGGTCTCCTGTGCCTTGGGACAAGGTACCACCTGCACTTTGGGATGGCTGGGGAACAGGCAGGCTACAACAGCCCTGAGCGATGGGGAAGGGGAGGCACAGGCTCCAGCAGCAACTCCTTAACCTATCCCCCTCTGAGGAGACATTCCCCGTACCTCTGGTCCCCCCTTGTGCTCAGCATCAGCGGCTGAAAGCCCCCTGAGGTCAAGGGCATGTAGTGGAGGTAGGGAAGGAAAACAGCAATGTGAGTACTAGCACAGAGCGGGAGGGAAGGATCCCTGCCTGCCATCTGCAGTCCCCCCGCCCCTGATGCACCCCGTGCCCTGCCCGGTGCCACGAGGCTCAAGGTTGGGTGGGGCCCTGGGGGGGCTGTGCAGGTGCAGGTGCCTGGCCAGCCCGGCGCTCCAGGGCCAGCTGCATGCTCCAGATGCTGAGGGGCCGCATGTAGGCCAGCGAGCGGTACACCTTCTTCTCCCGATAGGCCTCGGGGGTCTGGAAAGCCATGCCCAGCCGTTCCCAAACTGTTCTGTAGCAGCCCTCCGCCGTACGGAAGCCTTCCTCCACCAGCCCCTGCGGGAGAGGGAAGAGGACCATCAGCACATCCACGGACAGCAAGGAACACATGCTGGGAGTGCAGCACCAGCATCCCCACTCACCTCCTGGATCATGGTGGCAGCCAGGGCATAGACCACGCCGATCCACACCTCGTTGGACTGGACGCTGGAGGTGTCAGGCACGCCGTCGGGTCTCATGCCATTCACTGCTCCCATGGTGCCACCTGCAAAGCTCAGCACRTTCTTCTCAAAGATGGTCTTGAGTGCGCTGAGAATGTGGCTCTTGGGGAAAACCTGTGTGGACACAGATGAATGGGCTCAGTGCTCACATGGACCCAGGTTGAGTCTGGAGCTGGATTAAATTTTCCATGAGGAAAAGGGCAACACTGCTCACTGGATCAATAGCAACAAATTCCATCCTCAAGAAAGTAACAGGTGGAAGTGAAAAGCCTCTTTTCCCAAAAAGAGAAAAAAAGTGCCAAAGTACTTAACAGAAAGATGCTGAATGACATTCCACTTTCCTCCTGAGGAGGCTGACAGTTCATCCAAGTAGTGCATCTCTAAAAACAGCTTCTCACCCACAGACCCTAGCCAAGCCCCTTCCCCATCTCTTGGGGCTTTGCTTTGGGGGCGTGGCCAAGCACACCATCCTTATCTGGTTTATGGTCATCACTTGCAAGAGAGGCAAGAGCCAGAAGCCTCATCAGCACAGCCCAGGGACATGCCAGACACTTATTCTCAGTCCAGTGACACCAGAGCCAGGGAAAGCAGAGGCTGGGATGACACCAGGCAGGACCTTGCCACAAGAGTCTGGGCAGCCCAACCTGGCAGTTTCGGCAGACTCAAGGCAAAGCAGCAAATCCCATCTCTCTATGCTCAAACCAAGCATCCCAGCAGACATTGTTCCCCAGTGTGGCTCTGGAGATAAGCTCAGGGAGTGCTGCAGCAATCAGCAAAGGGCAGGTGTGTCCTTCTCTGACAGAAGCTTTTGGGGCAGTTTCTTCAGGATTGCATCACAGGCTGTTCTTATGTTGCATTTCTGACTTGTGCACTGCTGACCTGCGCACACAGCAAGGGCAYGGCAATGAGGTTACCAAGAGGAACGATGCCATCCAGGCAATGGATCAAAATACATGGAAAAACCCCTGGATGGTTACAGGAACAGAGGAGAGGTATTCACCAGTCCCACCTCCAGTCAGCTCAGAGCTCACCAGAGAGCAGGGAGAAGTGCCACCTTCAGCAGCAGCAGTCTGAGACTGGGGAAAGGCAGGCCAGATTCTGGGTATTTTGCTGGAGGGCTGGGTGAGATCCTGCCTGGAGCCCCAAGCACAGCTCCAATCCCACACTGGATTAAACAGAGACGGGAATGACCAGGTTAAGTCACCTGAAGCTCCCCTATGATTTGCCAACAGACTGATGTGGTTTGTCACCCTCCCACAGGCAAAGATGCTCCTCCCTTCACTCAGCTCAGACATTTGCCTTTCCATCTCCACCAGAAAGCTTTGCTCTGGCAACTGCCCACAGGGCATAAATAACCCAAGGGTTCTGCACTGTCCATCTCTCTTCCAGGTACTGCAGCAGCTGCTCTGACCATCGCACCAGAGATGAGAGTCTGCAGTCAATTCTTCTCTTGCAGCTGAAGAGCAACAGACTTTAGGGCCCTGAATAAGCTGTAGTTCCCTCTGACATTAATTTTGGATTTTTTAAGACTGCAAATAACACGTAGAATGTTTCACAGGCTTTCTTGTACCATTTTTAAACAAACAGCACCTTGCCCAGAGGAAACCCTAGTGGGGCCAAAGCTAACTGAAGTTATGTATCTCTGCTGCGTGGCCTCTCTGTGAGAGCATTTTGGTTTAAAATGGATTCTACTGTATCCAACAGCCTCCACTGGAGTGTGCACAGTGGGGGGAGCAGGGAGCTGCACCCCACACCAGCCCTAAGGTGTTACACCCAACACGTGCCAGCCCTGCTGCTGCTTCCCTCCTGCCACAGATCCCATCTCACCCTAACCACACCAGGCTGCCACTTCTCTTACCTCCAATTCCCCTTGGTCCAGACCACAAGCTCCGAGAAACCACTGCCCAGCACACTGGTCTGACATGATGCTGCTGGAGGTGTCACTTCCACTGCTGTCATAGTTGTAGTATTTTCCTGGAAAAGGCAGGAAACAGTTTAAAAACAATAGTTTAGGATACAGGCTTGTATGTGTTTTCCCGACACACCTCCCTGTGTGTGTGGCAGCAGCACAGCTGCTTTTCCCACAACTCTTCCTCCTTTCCCATACCTGCCCCCTCCCTAACACCTGCTCCTTCCTGTCCACTTAGAGGGGCTGCATCTCCCTTCCTTCCCTCATTCCCCACAAGGGCCCCATGATTCAAAGGAGGAGCCACCCCCACAACGGATGCGTGGCCACATGAGCGTGGTTCCCCACCAGTGAGCACCCACCGTTCCAGAGCATCCTCTCAAACGCCTCCTTGCCCTTGTTCAGGATGTCCAGGTATTTCTGCCGGACCTCAGGATCCCCAAGCACCTCTGCCATCTTGCACATCATGCAGACGGCAGCCAGCCACAGCCCGCCACAGTAGGCACTGCCGGAACCAAAGGAGAGAAGCATCAGCAATGTGGGACACCTCAAGAGCTCCATGACAAAAGGGATACAAAGGCCCAGCTCTGAGCTACGTCCCCACCCCACAGCCCCAATGTCCAACCCACACCTGCCTCACTTGCTCACCTGGCTCCATGCACCACCCACGCATCATATGTCTGGTCAGCAAAGCCACCGTTTTCAATGAGCCCATCATTATCCGTGTCAAACTTCAGCTCTGACTCCATCACAGCCTGTGGGAGAGGCAGGAGATGGTCATGCAACCCTTACAGCCTGGAAGCCCCTAACATTCTCAGGAGCATCCATCCTCTCATAATGTTTCTTGGCTCCTGAGGGAACTGGGAAAGGGTGATGCCCCATGCTCTGATCTCCCAGTACCTGGCACACTGGCCACATGTCCTGCAGGTACAGGGAGTCTTGTGTCAGGCAGTAGTCACGGTACACCTGCAGCACAAACTTCAGGTTGAGGTCCTTCCAGTCAGCCGTGTCGTGCATCAGGTAGGCATTGACACGCTGCCATGGCTCGTCACCTAAACAAGGATACACCAGATGCAGCAGGGCAGCAAGCAAGAAACATCCCCCTTCCTGCATGGAAGCAAAAACCCCATGGTGCTGTGATCAAACAGCACTGAAATAATGTTATACCCTGTGCCATCTCTAGCAAGAACAGCCTTCCTGCTACTTCCTTCTGTCTCCCTTGTACAAGCTCCATGCAACGCAGTCTTCATCCCGACCCCAAACCATCCAGCTTTCCACTCCCAGAAAACACAAAATCATAGAATCATTTAAGTTGGAAAAGACTTCTCAGCACTGCCAAGTCCACTACTGAAACATGTCCTTCAGTGCCACAACTACACTTCTTTTAAATATTCCAGGGATGGTGACACCACAACTTTTCCAACAGCCTGTTCCAAGCTTGACAACAGTGTATTTCATGCACCATACCTATTTCCCACAGCTTGGGAGTAAACTACCCTAAGAGAGTTGTGTGAACAGCCTTACATCCTCTCTGCCCTCCATAGGCCCAAAAGACCCCTTACCTGGGTCCCCAATGTCATGTGGCACCACATTCTTCATCTTCACCTGGGCTGTCTGACCACCCATCAGGTACTGCCGGGGCTGGACATCCTCATTGACCACAGTGACAGCTGCAGAGGACACCGAGCAAGACATGTTAGAAAGGCAGCAAGAACTGCAGCAGAAAGGTTGAAGCACAGGAACTGGCAGGGCCACAAGCATGGCAGACTGCCCTTTGGGGCTCCAGGATCACGGCCCTCTGCAAAGGGCTGAGGGGACAGCAGGCTACTCCCCATCCTCGCCTYAGCAGGGGTCATGCAACTGTCACCACCCCCTCAAGGAAGGGCTGAGAACGGACACAAGTGGACTTGGCCCTTCCACAGCCCAGCAAAGGGCTGTGCTCCGCACCCGTTTGGACCACCACCAAGCAGCCACTAAGATGAGCCAGAGCACTGGGGTCTGCACACAGCTCTGTGTCTGCCCTGCAAGGGGCAAGGACCGAGCTGGGAAGACCAGGGGCTCCCCCAGGGCAGGCAGAACCAGCTGTGCACCCTCACATGGCTCAAGGCACCCACAGTGCTGGGCACASAGATGCTGAGGCAGCAGCAYTGGGGGCTGCAAAGTGCGGGGCACAGCAGAGCAGCTGCAGGTGGATGCTGGCTCCAGGGCACAGGTCTGTCCAGCAGGMCCTGTCCCAAAYCCTCCATCTCTCCCTGAGGTGAAGCCCTGAGCAGGCACCAAGGCAGGGTCTCTGGGGACACTCACCAATGTCATACTGCAGGCTGATCTGCAGCTTGGGCCACAGCATGACGAGAGCAAAGGATGCGTAGAAATGGACATCATAGGTGTTGTACATCCGGTACTCCTGGCCTGGCAGGACAGGGCAGATGGTGAGGGACAGGKGACCTGCCATGGGGACAGGAAAAGGGGGGCAGCTCCTCCCTCCACGTGGCCCAGGACAGTGGGATCTTTCCCAGCACAGGCAGGGACTCCTGTCACAAGGAGGTTTCATTCTCTACACAAAGCACCAGTGATCTGAGGAACACCTCATGCTGTAACCTACAGGGTTGCAAGGGGTTTTTCTGGGAACACCACTGCTTCCTAGACACTGGATTGTAATAAACATCCCCATGGCAGGTTAAAAACACATGGCTACAGTAATGAAAGGGGTTAAGTTGGGAGAATGCCTCTCATCCCTGTGAGTTACCTTCCAAATAAGCAAACCTTCCGTATTCCCGCAGGACAGGGACGAGATGTGAGAGTCCAGCCCCTGCTGGCCCCTGCAGGTCCTCAGCACAGCAATCCGGGGGCACCTCCATCCACACGGTCCCCCCATCCGTCATGAAGTAGAGCTCATTGAAAAGGGCTGACTTGTACCAGGAAGGCAGCTGGCTGCAGGAAAGAGGGAAACTCACCCTCAGTGGTCAAGGTGGTGTTGCTCCTGCAGCAGCCAACCCCAGGACGCCACTGGGAAGGTGCTCTCATCTGCCATACCTGTTCTCCAGTATGGGATTCTGCCATGCTTCGATCTTCCTCTCCCACTCCTTGTAGTGTGTCAGAGCGTAATGGGACAGGGCAGGTGCAGCATTGCCTTCGCTGCCAAAAAATCGCGTGTACCTCCTGCCAAGTGAGGGTTTGGTGGGCACCTCATGGGCTCCAGCTGGGAAACCCACATGGACACCACAGAGGAACACAGGATTGCAGTGAATAGCAGAAAAACTCAACTGCTACTGCAGGGACACTGAGAACAGGGGCTGGGCAGAGGGTCCCCTCCTTCAGCTGGCAGGGCCACAGGCACAGGGAATGGGTTGCACAAGGCTCCCCACACGGTACACAAGCCAGGAAAGAGGAGAAAGGGGGTTTTAGATTCATGAGCCAAACACCACTGGAGATAACCCACCTACCTGAGGTGCAACTTCTCCTTGGAGCCAAAGTGAACACAGGGCATATCCCAAACCAGGGCAAATTCAAGCGTATTGTGCCCATGGGCAGGCACCTTGCAGCTGGCACACACTGCTGCTGCCGTCACCTCTCCCTTCTCTGTCGGGCTGCTTTTACCTGCCAGGAAAAAGTAATATATTTTTAAGCAACCAAGGAAGACCTATGGGGGCGTAACTGAATTTCACACATACCTTGAGGGAGATGAAACTGTTTGGACACACCAAAGCCCCTTGTGCAACTTGGAAGGTAAAGCCCCAGGGCTTCAAGGGATAATATTGCCCCAGGAAAAGAAATACCTTCCATGGGAGGAATGGTTAAAAAGATTCAGTCATCCAAGAACAGGAACAAATCAGGCAGGAAAAGCCACCAGGCATGAAAGGAAGGTACAGAGCGTCCCATGACTCTGTATCTGCATGGCACTCAGAGACAATGCAACTTTCTAGGGATAGTCATTGTTTCCAGCTTTTTTGCAGGGTGCTTGAGCCATGCTGGTGTTTAAGAAAAGCCCTGAGGCAGCTGGGTAATTATATGCTGGTTCTGACATGTGTACAAGGTAAACTCATTAGAGCAACAGAAGCGCAGATCCTGACTATGATAATGTCTGGCATGCATGAAGGAAAACCACATCCCAATAGCCTGGAGAGCTCTTAGTACCTCTAGGCAGGAAGCTTATTTTTCTGGAAAAAATTACATAGTAAACACTTCATTTACRTAATTTAAGCCTCAAGAAATTTTGCAAAGACCCAGCGTTGGCATCAGTAGTTTGTCAGCGTCATCCTTGTTTAAAAATTGGCAGACATTAGGTAGTCACCTTTTATGGCAACAGGATGGGAGCAGCAAAGGCTATAGAGACACCACCTTGCTTAAAGGCTCCTCCCAAGAAAGTGAGCACAGAGCTGAGGATGGATGCAGAATTATCAGGGGAATACCAGAGATCATCAGAGAACAGGTACACTAGAAAGAGGGCAGCAAACGATGGCAGCACTAATCCTGGAGCACTGCTAAATGCCTGCTGAACAAATCTGACATCTGGCAACTTGCTCATCTGGCAACAGGAACTGTAGGAAGGTGGCTGGGCAGCACCCTGACTACTCAGCAGAAATTTCAGCTCAGTGGGAACCACAAACAGACTAATGAGATACAGGCAGGTGTAACTGATATAGCCAAGAACAGCCCAAAAGTGGTATGAACAACCTTGAGAGAGCCACAGCAAGGAGAAGCAACAGGAAGTATGGATACAGCCTCAAGTTGGGAACAAGCCACAGCATCCTGGACAGTTTCTACCAACCAAGGAAGCTGGAGGAAGGGAACTCTGCCCTGGCCTGGGTGCCCAGAACCAGCGTGGTCACCCATTCCCCCTGCTCCCCCTCCACCCGTCCCACAGAGGATGGAGGGACTCACCGGTGGGTGAATCCAGCCTGCCATCCCGCAGGAGGTCCTGCCACACCTCTATACCCAATCCCGTGGGATTGAATGCTGTGAGATGGGTGACTCCTGTGCCAGCCTGGGGAAGGGAAGAGCATCATCAGGGGCTGCTGCTTTGGAGGAGAACATTAATGCTCTCCACTCCCCAACACCACCACCRGGACACCACACTCACTTTYCCAYGGCTGCCCAGCAACTCTCAACCCAATCTGCTGTCCCACAAACTTCACCCTCAGSTGKTCTCCTGACAGCACCCCCAAAGAGGGTGCCCTCACAGAAGCCACATCCTCACTCCTCGGGTCAGGCAAATGCTGAGAACCAGTGCCAGTCCCAGCCCATTGCACACCCATCCTTTGCCAGCTGCCTGCAAGCCGCTCCCCACATCCAGCAGGGTTGCACAACCTCCCCAGCACCAGGGCCAGCCCTTTACCTTCTCCCGGGCAGAGATGGCCAGGGTGAAGGGGTTCACAGCCGGGCAGTGGTGCAGCAGGACTCCMGCAACGCGCTCGYCATCCTTGTGGAAGGTGAAGGGCTCATTCCAGTGCCCTCCGCTCCTGTCCTCCTTCGCTCCTATGCCATTCTGCAGGGTGAACATGATGGACACTTCCACGTCCTCATCCCTCTCGTTCTCCACTTCCCAGATGAACACTCCCACTGGCAGGCTGGAGTCCTGGCAGAGACACACAATGCTGTGTACAGGGCTGGTGCTCCAAGCACAGCTGCCCAAACATCATTTCCCCCACTGCTGGGGACACCACTCAGGACGCAGCAGGAGCAAGAGCACCAGGAATAATAACTCAGTCTTAAGAGTGTGGTGCCAAGCCGAGGAGCAGCAGCAGAGTTTGGGAGGCAGGCAAGGCAAAATTCAGAAAGGAAGCCCTGGGCTGGCAAACACCACTCTCTGCCGGGCAGCAGAGGCGGAAAGCGGCGTTTAAGGCTCAGCCCGTGTCTCATCACTCATCTGCTCGGCAGGTTGATACAGGCTCACGTGCTGCGCTGGGGTAAGAGGAAGGTCAGACGTGTCAGCAGCACAGCTGCCACCCTTGCCTGGGGCTGGGAGCCAGCACGGGCAGTGCAGCAGTGTTGAGGCATCCCTTGCTGCAATCCYAGCTCCCGATTGCCTGTGGGGGTTCCCCTGCCTTCGACCATTGCTGAGTGCAGACACCGGAAAATGTTGGGAAAGCCCGGCTAAYAGGCAGCTCTGTCCTTGGGGATGCCATCAGCTCCTCACCTTATAGTCATGGGGGATGACGGGAGAGACCTGCCGGCAAGTGAGCACCACGTTCTGCCCCGGCAGCTCGTAGACCAGCCAGGCTCGGGGGTACAGGGCATGGTAAAAGGCGTAGTGGCCRCAGTAGCCCCAGTTCCAGCCCTGCAGGGCACTGGGTCTCTCCACGGACAAGACCTGCTGGTAAATMGTCTGCCCCTTGCACCGCAGGCACACCGTGAACTGTGGAGGAGAGGAGCAGGGATGAGATCAGCCCAGTGTCAGAAAGCACAGCCACCGAGGCTGCTGCAGTGCCACTCACTCCCCTTGCAGACCGTACCTGGTTGGCAATGACCGTTTCGTAGTGGTAAAGGCCAGGGTTCAGCTGCCAGCGGCAGAACTCTCCCCGCCAGCCACGGGTGATGGTGCCTCCTCCAATCCCGCCCAGTGGACAACCTGGCAGAGACAGCAAAGGTTAGCAGTCCCATTCCTCCCCATGGTGGGATCTGCCTCAAAAACCCTCCCCATGCATCTCTAGAGGGGACACCACTCAATGTTGCTCACACCCCAAAAGCTCCTTGACTCACACATTCCATCTAGCACCCTGATGGCCCCATGTGAATCCCTGCCTATCCCACACACTAGGCACTGCACCACCCCAGCGCCCAAAGTGGAGGCTGACCATAGATCTGCTGCAGAGGAACAGCACACAAGAGGTCAATGAAGGCAGATTTCTTCTCTATGCGGGTCTTCTTGAACCACCACCTGAAGTATCTGCAAGAGAAGAAGAGGTATTAAAAAAGAAAGAAGCAGGCAACACCATCCTTTCAGTGTCTCTGGGCAGGATGAGCAAAGTTGGGTTTTCCCTCCTTGTAGAGATGTACAACAGGAACCTGTGTCCCTGTGTTCAGGGTACAAGGGGTGAAAGTATCTCTGTCGTCCACCTGGAGCACACATCAGTCAGCAGTCACAAACAGCCAGAGCTTAGGTAGCTCAGGACTGCAAGGGCACACTGTGAAAACAGAGCACTCTACAACTCAAGAGCAGGGCTCCCAGCTCGTGCAGCACAGGAGGCTCTCCCAGACATCCACGGAGAAGTGGGAATGCACACAAAGACCACCACCACCACCACCTCCATGCCTGGGGCAGAACGTCCTGCTAAGGAAGGCCTGGAAGCAGAGGTACATACCCAGAGAAGCCATACACTGCTCTAGGGGCAAGAGCCTTGCTCTTCTCCCTCCATGTCCCCATAGCCATGCACTGACACATCCCTGTGCCTCATTCTCAGGGGCAGATAGCACAGGGCAGCCTTTCCCTGGAAGTGGTGGTGGTTGCTGTCTGCAGTCGGCGGGACCCTGGGGACTTGCCTCCACCTGCACACCAGGTGCGCAGACAGGCACTGCCCATCACGTAATTTCTCACCCAAAGGTCTGGGAATCAAGACATCATAACAGAGGCACACCTGCAGCTGGGTGTGCCAGCACCACTCCAGGCAAGAGCAGCAGGGCTGGGCTCCGAGTCAGTGCTCGTAAAGGACTGTCTTTTGCTAATAAACTGCCCCAAGTTAAGCCTTCTATACAAAGACAATTAGCACACGGAAACCAGCTACCAGACCAGAAGCTGCTGAACTCTGCCCAGCAAACAGTCGGGCAAGACCCAACTGCCAGCTCCTTGGGTGGTGGGGGCACAGGAGACCCCATGGTGGGCAATTTCCCTGAGCTACCTGCAGACACCCATGCCATACTGAGCAGAAAACCACTCCAACCAGGCACACACAGCCTGTCCCGCTCCTGCTTTCACAGGATGCAGAGCACAGGCGATGAGCAGTGAGCAAGACCCCCCTGGGACATGTACATCATGTACATGTACAGTAGGGAGAGGCTCTTGCATGACACCCCTACAACTACACTTCCCCAGCAGAAACAACCCACATTTGACTTTTTGGCTGCTCACTATGCATTCAACTTTATTCATCAATATCAAAGGTCCCCAAATCCCTTCCAGGGTGAAATTTTCTGCATTGCAGTCTCACAGGACCTGATTGCAGCCTGCTCTCCACTTCTACAGACCCAGCTTTGTGTTTCATTGTCTATGGACATTTTGCTCACAGAGGTTCAGGGCATGATGAGAACCAGCCTGTCCTGCATGACTGCCCTAAACCGGGGCCTGCCTCTATCTTCCAGCTATATCTGCTGCAACTGCTCTTCTCCAGCCATGACAGACCCAGCCTTAGCCTGCCAAGGCGAGGTTTTGGCAGCGCTCTCTCTCCTTCTCTCTCAAGGAAATTATTATTATTCTTTTCCAGCCCAGCGTCTGGGAACCAACCCAGCAGGCTTCTGGCAACAGGAAATAAGGTGCCCAGGCAGAGTGGCTGCAGCACAGCCTAGCGGGRCATTGTGACTCCTTGGAATGGACACAGCAGGTGAGTTTCAAAGAGCAGTTTTTCCAGGAGCACGAATTAGGAAAACGTTTGGGATTACTGCCACTACCAGAGTCAATTTACCATTGCAGTAGCACACTCTTCTCCTAGCAAAAAGGAGAAGACTCTTCTCCAAAATTGTGCAAGTGAAGAAGAGAAGCCCAGTGGTCAATGCCCAATTGCTGTCTATTAACAGCCTTGCCAGGGCTGCAGAACAACCAGGAGAACGTCTTCGTGTTCCGTAGCAAAAAAAAACCACCRTCAGGGCTGGAGGGCATTTCTTTCYCTTCAAACTGGCAGTGGAATTAAAACCTGTCTCAACATTACCCAGCTAATCTGGATTCATGCCGTGACCCCTCTCGGGACACATGAGCCACCTCTGTGGAAACCTACCTGCACCTCTTCTCCCGCCTTGCCAGCCCCAGCTGAGTCCTCTGCACAGTCCCTTCTTTCCAGACATGCATGTCCCCCACGGTTACCCTGATAAACCCTGAAATCAAAAAATCCTGCCCCAGGGCTGTCAACACCCCAAGCCATGCCACATGCATCAAGGGCTGGTGCTGCAGAAGAGGGCAGCCATCATCATGTTTGATTTGACACATCAACCCAGGATGTGATGGCTCCTCTGCAGGTCCTGGATTTCCTGAGCTGAAGACATGCAGTGACCCCAAGGTGCTCCTGGTGGCTGTGAGCACCTGCACCAGGTGACTTTGCACTTGAAGCATCAGGCCATGCCAAGTTGTGAGAGCACCCTGTGTGGCACAGGGGCCACTCACCATGAGTCATTCAGGAAAGGGCAGGCCAATCTGCAGGGCTTCACCACACTGCAGGACTGCGTTCCAGGTTCCTCTCACAGCACCAGCACCCAGGTGTCCTTGAACTGGCTGTTCCAGTCAGGCAGACACTGAGATGCCCACCAATGCTTGGAGCATGCAGCCTCCAATACAGCCTTGAATSCCTGAATTGGCTGCCCTTTGTCAGSCAACAATGCTGCCCTTGGGTTTTAACTCAAACCCACACAGGTATWTCTCATCACCTTAGCACTTTGTCCTCTGCTCTCAAGGTTAGGCTCTCCTTACAAGGAAGATCTTGTCCTTGCGAAAGTATTTAGAGGTGACAACCAAATTACCTCCTAAGCTTGAACAGAAGAGGCAGTCGTTTGAGCTTCTTGCACTCAAAGACCTTTTCCTAAGACTGATACAAGCCACTTCCAGCTTCCAATGAGAACAGGGCAGGAGCAGCCTCTCCAGGATCTCTTCTCATCCCAGCTCACCCCACCAGAACTTCACGCTTTCCCACATGCTCAGCTCATCCCAACCTGCCATGGCAGCTTTTCCAGCAGCCTTTATTTATCTCCGGTGCATGACCCACACTCTCCCTTCCCCGATGCCCAGGCTTGTACCGGGGTGTCTCAGGTCAGACCAGCATGCTGTGCACCCTGAAGCAATCCAGTATCTGCCCTTTCATCCAGCTTTGCAGGAACCAGCTTGGCAAGCACCAGACTCCAAGGACACCAGCAGAAAATGGAGGCAGGAGACATAAATCCAGCACAAGGAAGTAAGCAACGCTGTCACCGGTCCCAGCATTCAGACTGACTGGTGCACAAGCACTGCCAGCACTTGGACTCCAGCTTTAAAGGTTAAAACAACACCCTCACTTTGCACGAGTGTTCTCCATCATTACTTCCAGCTCATCCCAGCGCAAAGCCGGGAGAGGTGCCCCGTTCCCAAACCTGCCACAGTACACAGCGTTCGTTCCAAACCGCTCCCAGCTGGCCCCAGTTTAACCTCCAGCTGTCAGCACTGGGGACAATGTCGGGGAGGATGCGGCAGCGATGAACCCCGAAAGTGGGAGATGGGGGTCCCCATCCATCCCCAAGCGATACCCCCAGTCGTCCCAGCTCCCCCCGTTTCGGGAAGCCCGAGCGCCGGGAGTTGCTCCTTAGCACCAGTGCTCCCATTGCCGGCGCCAGAAAGGGTGGAGGGTGCCGGCGGCTGCGAGCGGCAGGAGGGCGGCTCCCGCCAGCCCGGGGCCTTCCGTGATCTCCCGGACTCTGCCCTCCGTACACCGGGATGCCGCCGGTGCCTCCCCGGAGCGAGCCCCCCGCGACACCGAGCGGCTTCGGCGCGGCGTTATGCTCCCCGCGGGACGCCCTCCCCCGTCCCGGTGTGTTCCCGGCCCCCTCCATCCCCCGCCGTACCGCAAGCCGAGGCCGACGTGCCGCAGGACATCGCGGAGCGGCACGTCCCCGGCGCCGTAGGGCTGCCGCAGCTCCTCGAAGCTATGTGCCAAGCAGACGCGCCAGCCGGCCGCCGCCACGCCGCGGCCCCGTGCTGCCCCCTCGTAGCGCCGCATCAGCGGCCCCTCCGCCGCCTCCGCCGTCGCCATCGCCGCCCCCCGCCCCGTGCGCGCCCTCTTCTTCACCGCCCCGCCCCGCCCCGCCCGCGCCCCCGGGGCACGGCGGAAACACGGACCCGCCCCGCCGCCGGTCCCCGGGGGCGCCGGGCCGAGCGGGGCGGAGCGCTGCCGAGCAGATTCCGAGAGTAGCCGAGCGGTGAGCGAGCGCTGCTGAGGGGCGCGCGAAAGTTGCCGAGCGCTACCCGAGCGTTGCCGGGCGTTGCCCGAGCGTTGCCGAGCGCTTCCCGAGCGTTGCCGAGCGCTTCCCGACCGTTGCCGAGCGCTTCCCGACCGTTGCCGAGCGCTTCCCGACCGTTGCCGAGCGCTGGCCGTCAGTAGGCCGAGCGTCCCCGAGGGTGCCCGAATACTGCCCGAGAGTTGACGAGTGTGACCCGAGTATTTCCGAGTGTTCCCGAGGGATGACCGAGGCTTGCCGAACTCTGCCCGAGCGCTGCCGAGTCTCTCCGAGCGGCTGAGGGGAGCTGGGCCTGCAGCGGTGCTGGACGGAGAGTGGGGCCTGTGCGGGTGGTGAGTGAACCCGAGGCGGGAGCTGCGGGAAGTTTGCGGCCCTATGTCCCAGATCGCTCGGGTAGAGCTATCCGTGTGCCTGCCTGCGGTAGAGACCTCAGGGCTGGGAATGTCAGGGCTGCCTTTGCTCACCGTCGCGGTGTGTCCTGACCCCCTCCTTACCTGYGTGACCTGAGGGGAGGATGTATGTATACGTAAGGCGCCGGATACTTCCTGTGTGTGTGTTTGTGTCCTTATTTCCCCTCTCTTACAGTGCCCAGTCCTCTCTCCGTATCGCTGTAACAGGACAGGCAGCAATGGCTTTAAACTGAAAGATAGTACGTTTAGATTAAATATTAGGAAGAAATTCTTTACTGTGAGGGTGGTGAGGCAYTGGCACATGCTGCCAAGAGAAGTTATGGTTGTCCCATCCCTGGAAATAYTCAGTGCCAGGCTGGATGGGGCCCTKAGCAATCTGWTGGGAGGTGTCCTCTGCCATGGCAGGGGAGTTGGTACRAGATGATCTTTAAGGACTCTTCCACCCCAAACCATTCAGCGATTGTTTGAATTTMTGGTTCTGTGATTTCATGCCCACTTCTGGCTTTTTTTGGCAGGTGTGCATCAGGATTATCCAAGCCATGATTGAAGTGTTGGCCAAGCTGGGCCGTGGGCCCGTGTTCCTGGCAGGGGAGGTGCTGGAGTGTGTGATCACCTTCACCAACCCCTTATCAGCCTCATCAACCTCTGCCAGCAGGTACCGGGCCTGTGCCAGTGCATGCATGGAGCCTCCAAATGTTGGAGCTGTCTGGGTTCCTCCAGGGGGAATGGCCTTCCCTTTCTTCCCTCTCCCTCTGCAACAGTAATCACGGCTAGGTTGTGGGGCAATGGTGCCASCTCAGCCCCCTGTGACTTCCCTACTCCAGGCACTTCCTTAAGGGAGCCTTGCACCATCGCAATTTTGGGGGCGAAGCTGAGGTAATTATGCTGGTTTTCTGCCCCCAAGAAGGAAACCAGGAAAGACATGCAGTTAGAGATTCCCTGTTGCTCAGACTAGTTCTCAGTGACAGTGACTGGCAGAAAATGAAGCCAAACTGGCTGTCAAAGTGGGATATCTGGTCACACCTGGGCGACAGTCCCACAGAGCAACATCCAGGTAACGTCATTATTTCCTGCATTTGTGGAAGGAGCTCTCTTCTGTCCAGCATTGCTGGATAAATCAGTGTGATCCCTGTTACCGGAGATGGCAGACAAAGGGTGAATGCTGCCAAGGGTCTGAAAGGGGCACCTTCTTCAGCAGCATTTTCTATGGCCCATCCTTTGAGCACTGCATCTTCCCTTATCAGTGTTRAGGAAATGTGAGAAGATGGGAGCTTCCCATGTTGGCTCACAGGGGGTGACTCCATGTCACAAGTAATCATCCAAAGCCTTCATGTCCGCTGAGTGTGCAGCCTTGTCTGATTCTTTAGGGAGTGGAGAGTGCTTTGTCATCTTGAGCCCTTCCTAAGAAGTGTCTGTTTCTAGCCCTGTTATGTTCAGCATGTTTTCATCAACAGTACAATATTCACATGTGATTGTTTTGGTCAGCCCACTCACAATGCCTGCAGTCTCAGCAGCAGAGCAATCTCATGTAGGTCTTCTATACTTGTTGCTTTCCTTAACTTTCCATATTTTCTTCCTGCGTCCTCTTGGCTGCTGAATTCAGTTTTCAAATTTGGCTGTGGCATAAGCATCCAGCTTCCCASAGTTTTGTCCTGTACAATGACAAGAGATGTTTTGCCTGGTTCTGAAACATGAGACTTCTAAGGCACCAGTTGGCACGGTTTGGCAGTGCCTTTATGAGAGCTTCATTTGAGAACTTTAGGTATGTTGTGGTCTGTAGAAGACTGCCTCTTGGAAAAGAAAAGTTTTTTAAATAATAAGAAAAACCCCAGGTGATCAATCTGACAAGACCTGGCAACGGCAAATAGATTGGTGTTTGGGAAATGAGACTGTGGGTTGTGTATAGGCAGGAGCCAGATCAAAGCACAGTGACTCCAACAGGCATATAGACTTGGCAGGGACTTGGAAGTTTTGGGGCTGACAGCTGGAGGGACAGAGAGGCCGCATTTTGAACACAGGGACAGAACTGAAGGAAAGGAAATTACTTTGATAGCTGAGTACAAGAAACAAATCTGTTCTGCCCAGAGGCTGCACAGAGCTTGTCCTGCATAGGCTACAGGAGTTGTGGGGGAAGGTGAGACTGGAGGGAAGTGACCTCAGCACCAGTGCAGGATCCTCCACTGCTGAACAAGCACCAGCTGAGCAAGCCAGGTCTGCTGGCAGGAAGGGACATGCAAATTTTGTTTGGACATCTGACTGGAAAAAATGAAAACAATCCAGTGAGRTGTTGTAGAGCAATACTGAAAAAGAAAGAAAAAAATATTCAAAATAGGGTGTTTGTAATCATTCTAAGCTTATATAAAATTAGCAAACATTGCCTCAAGCAAGAGCAGTTCTCTGTTTCCAAACATCAGATACCTTAAAACAAAAAAATGTAAGTCAGCCCTCATGGAAGAGCCATGCTGGTACTTTAGATAAATCAGAACTACAACTGCAGGCCTTGAAGCAACTGGGTATAGTAACTGAGATTGTTTAGGTAAGAGCAGCCAGCACATACAAAAGATCAAATATTGCATCATTAGTCAGCTGACACAAACAGCATGCCTTTTCCCCCTGGTTCTKCTAGACCTTTAACTGCTCTGATGTGTCACATGAAGAGACAACTGTGTGCCACAAAAATCCCTCTGCTGCCTAAAGCTCTGGTGTTAGTGCTTACTAATCAGATCATTAGTTAGAAAACACCAGAGGAACTATTCACTGGCTAAACTATACAGAGCACTGTTGAAATAAAAATAGAAGTGATTTGGAAACTGAAAGGTGTCAGTAGTACCATGGCAAATAATACCCTTGGAATGGCTGAGGTCACATCAGAGTCCAAAACATGAGACTGTTTTTTGTGCTGGATGCGTAACCCTACATTTATTCCTGTGCCTATACAGAGAGGGGTCAAAATGACACCTTYGCCTCCCCTATTGCAATCAGCAAACCCCTTGCATAAGGAGAAGAAAATAGGTCCTAATGAAAGACCCAGAAGCATTCTTCTTTGGTCTGGCACAAACAGCAGCTGATGTTCTTGATGGTGTTGGTGCTGTGAGGGCAGAGGGAGTAAGTCTGTGYCCTTCTTGCCCTGAGGATTGGGACAATTGGGTACCGTGGGCATGGGCAGCTGAACCCAGCTTGCAGGAATTTTTTGCTTTAAAATTTGCCCACTTCCATCATGGTTGTGTTGTTTCCAGAGTGCTGCTCTGTATGTCATCTCTGGCTGGGGATAAACTTCCCATGGCTGAGAGTCCTCTGCCAGGCTGGGCCCCTGTGCAGCAGCTTGAGCTGTGCCCTCTTGCAAGTGCAGTGAGTGGCCAGTTCCAAGCTGTGATTGATGAGAAAGATGAACAAATGAGTGAGGCTGTGGACTGGATCTTGGAAAACTTGATCTCAGTATATTTGCTGGAAGATTCCTGTGAAGTTTTGCACAGGCAACTTCATCTCTTGTCGCCATGGAAGGGGACAAGGGCTGCTGACCTGCACTGCCTGTTGTCTTCTGTCATGAGTGTACATCACGTTTCTCGGGGCAGCAGTTTTTCTTGTGCTGTGTCAGTGCTCTGCCTATGCTCAGACTGCAAATACTGCTTCTTAAAGAGTCTTTGGGCCACAGAGCCAGGCCTTTGGGTGAAACTGCTGTTCAGCAGCTGGGGTGGAAGTGGCTTTGAGTCAGCACCCCAGCTTGAGCTTACTCCCAAGGCTTGTTTGGAGGGGGACTGTGAGAGTGGCTTCAGTGACAGTGAAGCACAGCCTTGTTTCTTCTAGACAACTGTTCTGCATGGAGCTGAGCAGACAGAGTCGCCCTTTTCCTGATTCCTGCCTGCTGTAATGCACGTTTAAAGCATAGACACGGGTATTGCTCTTTGCTTTCAGTGAGATGCTGGCATGGGCCAGCGCCCAGATCCACTGCCAGTTTCATGCCAGCGAGAACCGGGTGGCACTCCCTCCCTCTGATGGCAGCAAGCATGATGTGCAGGCAGAGAATGAGACCGTCTTTGTCCCCAACAGAGGTGAGTGCCACTCCTGCCTGTCACCCAACTAGGGACAGTGAGAACAGAGTGGGGAGGAGTCAAGCAGACTGTAATGTGTGTGTCTTGATGGCAGTGTGCATAGAACCAAGTGGGAAGTCTGTGTTGTTTTCCTTGTGTCATTCCTTGGTGATGAATGTTGTGGGACCTTGTTAATCACAACCTTAAATGAAATCAATGTTACACTAGCTTGTAATGAAACATGACATGACAGTTGTCTGCCCAGCTGTGGTGGGAATGTCTCACGATATGACCAGGGCAAGAGATGTTTGCTCCTTGGCTCTCTTCTCCCTGTGTGTCCCCACAAGGATAAAGCCTGACTTAACTGGACACAGCCTGAGACTGGACAGCATTCACGTGTTTCTTCTCTTTCAGGAGAACGGGGTCAATGTATCCTGTCCACTCCCCCAAAGATTCTCTTCTGTGACTTGCGACTGGATCCTGGGGAGTCAAAGTCCTGTGAGTCCTGTCTCCTCTTCCCCTGCTAACAGTTCTCCTCTGGGGAGCTGCACTTGCAAAACTCGCYTTGTAGACCTGAATGCTGCAAATGTGAGACCCTGATGTTGCAAAAGGCAAGGTGCGTTGGTGGAAATATGAGTGCTCAGGAACTGCTGCATCATCCTGATCTGTTCTCTGCTTTGTCAGTGCTGTGGACTGCSATGTGTCCCTTAATCCTACCTCTGGCCTGTGGCCTTTGCCTCAGATCCACTCTGTAGCTGCAAGGCATAAGTACCTGGTTGCAGCAGAAGAAATGGCTGCCTGCATTTCCTTACCTTTATTTCTTCAGCCATTCTGGAGTATTCTTGGAATTTAGGCTGGTGTCCTCCAAAGGTTTGTGTTTCCTTTTCAGGTTGTGGCTGAAAGATAACAGGTTGTGTCCTGGAGATAACAGTCTTCTGTGTGTTCTAATTTTCCTGCTATGAAAGTGAGCATTCCTCATCTTCTCTGCTCAAAGCTCTTAATGTCTGAGTAGATGGCTGTGGAAACATCAATATGCATTGTTGTCCCTTGGTTGGTGGCTGTTTGATCCAGCCTGTTCACATCACTTCTCTGTTGCATTCCAGTATCAGTGATCTAGCAGCAGTGGTGTTGGTCCTTGCAGGCTGAGTGTGAAGAGGTCTGTTAGGCTGTTCCAGGATCTGCAGGGAATGACTGATGGAGACCTCTCAAGCTGCAGGGCAAAGRAGTGGAGATGCAGTGCCTGTGGTGGGGCAGGCTCTACTGGATCAATTATCTCTGCAGAACTGAGAGTGGAGCTGCAAGTGAGACCAAGCAGCTGCAGGGTTGTGGCATGCTAGTTTTGAAGCTGGTGTCTCCTGCTTTTCTGACCTTAGAGGGGCCTGACTGGAGGGTGAGGTGGACCTGGTGAAACCAGGCTAGCTTGGCTTGGTGGTTAGTGGGGTGGGGCATTGCCTTCTTGGGGCTGTGCCCCTAAACTGCAGAGCCAGTTGTCTGAAGATGTTTGGTTATTCACATATTATGTTACAGCAGCATGTTGAAGAAAGGATACTTGCTGGCCATTCAAGTAGGAAGGAGGAGGAGGCAGAAATCTCAGGTGGTCTGAGGCTTACCTGAATTCTCCTGTTTCCTTGCAGTTTGCGGGTTTGGGGCTAGAGCATTCATTCCCTGGGAGCAGAGGGAATTCCCTTTTACTGGCACATACTAGGCAGGCTGGACAGTTTCTGGGATAACAGATTAGTGACAGCAGCCCAAGTTCCAGGTGGCTGGGATGGATTGAGGGATTGACTGTGCACTGGCTTAGCAGGAAGAAGCTGTTCAGCCCCAGCTCAGCTAGGGATTGTCTGTCTTTCTCAATGACGTGTTGTGTGTGTGTCCTGTCTGCCTCTGGGTGGCACTGGCACTAACAGCCTGCATCTGCCTGGTGCTTGGATACAGCTTCTCAGGAAGGATACCAACTCTTCTATTCTTTGAGGTTCCTCAGCTGTACATTACAGCTGTTCCCCTTGGGTGTGTGATGCACTTGTTTCATGTATCACATGTGATGTGGCTGCATGTGGCACTGTTTTTTTAGCAGTGAAATCCCCGTATCATAGCCCTTGTCTCGTTCATTGCCAGGCTGCTCACACCAATCCCATCAGCCTGTGGTGCTGCTGCTCTCACACGAGACTGCAGCTGGCACACTTGCAGATCATTCCTGGGGTCTCCTGCCAGCTCTGCGGAGGGAGAGTTAAGGCTGTGTGGGTGTGTATCTTAATTCTTCATTTCCTGTTTTTCAGAAGTTTTGAGTTTTGCTACGCAGTTTGAGAAGGGGGGAAAAAAACAAACCAGAAAACCCAAGAAATCTGAATTTTGCTTCAGCAATATGCTATACTATTAAACTGCAGCCAGAGCTGGCAGACAGAGCTGAGGTTGTGTCAGACTGTCTCTTGATGAAAGGACTTGTTTTCAGTTGCTGACCAACTTATTCCCCAATACCTTAATCTTGTTATGGTGCCTATATGTTGAGGTTGACTCATCTTCTAGGCCTTTGACACGTCGACCAGGTTGAACTGTTTAAATTTGTCACCATGAAACATTTTCTCAAGTCTTCATTGCTGTGGCTGTTTTTGCCTCCTCTCTGGTTTTGTAATACCTTTAAATATTTGGTAAATCACAGAGAGGGGAGGAAATGGAAGCAGCCTGGACACAGGCCAGGAGCCTAGCCAGAGGRCGCAGCAGGTGGGTAAGGGAGGCATCTGTAGCACCAGGAATGTGCTTCCCTCTGGGATATGCACAGAAGCTGGGACTTCCTGAGTCTTGGCATTCCTCTGCCAGGTAGCAAACGGTCCATCGTTCTCTGACAGCTGTGGTTTCTGCTCAGATTATCCTCACTGTGCATAGAGGTCTAAATAAGTATTGCTGTTAAGTCTGGTACAGGGGTTACAGAAGTCTGCTTCTTTCCTTGGAAATACCTGATTTTCATCCCTGTAGGGATATTCTCCGCTTTATCTGCATCCTGCTCCAGAAAGAGGTCTTGTGTTTTAAGGTGTGACATCCTGTGGACTCTGCACACTAGCACAGGCTTTTTTCTTCCTTCCAGTCCTGTTATTTTAAATCCAGAAGTTATATTTAAAATGTAACCTTAACTTTTAATCTAAGCCTCAACATTCAGTATGTGCCAGACATGGGGAGGGATCTGTGGTTTCAGAGCAGGATGCTGCCCTTCCTCTGGCAGGGTGTATCTGCCTTACGGTGGGCAAGCCAGAGAGGTGGAGACTTTCCACAGTTTACTCTTTGTGTCTTTCTTGTTATACAGCTTGTGGTTTGGGAAAGCTGCAAAAGTGTTCACACTGCCTCAAGAAGCATTGGGGTTTGTGTAGTGGCCGAGGGGCTCTAGGAGGGCTGAATGTGGTGTAAGCCAGGCCCTGATGTTGCAGAGCCCTCAGACTCAATAGGCTTTGTGGGCTAAGTCATCAGCTTGTCAAGGGGAATAAACCACAGGTTTTTGTGAATGTCTCAGAATTGTTTCTTGATCATTTAGACATTGTCCTCAGAGAAAAACACAGGAAGAAACTAACATGTTGCTGAGTTTGAGTGTTTGTGTAAAGTAAATACCAAAAGAGGCATGAGGTACTGATCAACACCCGCATGGGCAGGACATGGAGGAGGCTGTGCTGTGAGAGCAGTGGGCAAASGGAGTGTACAAAGGCAAATTTGGGTTGAACTCGTGATGAGTAAGTTTAGCTCTCATGTGTTTGTGTTCCTGGATTTTACATCTTTCACATTCTTTGGAGACAGAGTTTGTGTGTGTGGTTGTATGTGCTGGAAGCAATATCTGGATGATGGTGCATGTGATGTGAGGAGCAGTGTGCCTGGCGCAGGGAAGCTGCGTTGTGCTTGGCACAGGAAAGAGGAGACAGCAGAAAGCACCAGGCACTGTCCTTAGCTCAGCACTGCTATTGGCCTTAACACTCAGTGCAGGGAGCCTGCGCACAACAGCTGCAGGAGCTTTCTTTCAGCCTTGGAAAGCAAATTTTCTGCATCCCTTGCAGATTCGTACTGTGAGACTCTACCTGTTGATGGCCCCCCCTCTTTCCGTGGACAGTCTGTGAAGTACGTGTACAAGCTGACCATCGGCTGTCAGCGGGTCAACTCCCCCATCAAGCTCCTGCGTGTGCCCTTCCGTGTCCTTGTGTTGCATGGTAAGACCACGCTCTGCCCTCCTGCACAGGCAGGCCAGGCTGCACTCTGCCCTGCTGATACTCTCACCTTCTTCCCAGGGCTCAAGGATTACCAGTTCCCGCAGGATGAGGCTGTTGCACCTTCAAACCCCTTCCTGGAGGAGGAGGAGGGCTTGAAGAAAGACTCTCGCCTGGCAGACCTAGCGACAGAATTGCTCATGGTGGCCACCTCCCGACGCAGCCTGCGTAGGTTATATTCCCTATTCAAACCTGCTATCCTTCCTAAGAAGCTGGACATGGAGAACATCTCAGTGCCAGCTGCAAAAAAATCTCTCACTGATAAAGCAAAGTTCCAGCTGTGGCTGTGGAGCCAGTCTCAGGCTGTTCCTACTTCAGCCAGAGAGACCCTGTGCCCAGCATATCACAGCCAGTGTCTGGTTTGCTCTTGCTCTCTGCAGACATTTCCCAAAGGGAATACCACCTCTAGGAACTGTCTTTCACACCCAAGCAGGAGGCAGGGGGTGATGTCATTAACCCAGAACAGAGGGATGGATGCAGAGCCTTTTCCTGCTGCAATCCTTACCCTCTTCTTGCTCCACAGATCTGTATAAYATCAGCAACACTCGTGGGAAGGTGGGGACGTTCTGCATCTTTAAGACTGTATATAAGATCGGAGAGGATGTCATTGGGACCTTCAACTTCTCAGAAGGAGACATCCCATGTCTGCAGGTCATTGCTGTCTCTGGGGTTACTGGGGAGAGGCAGGGGTTTAGGATGAGATAGAGGGAAAAGAGATTGGGGTGGCGCTGGGCTGTGAGGGTTTCTGGTGCAACCCAGCTGGGGTCTCCTTGGAGTATGAGGCTGATAATGGTCCAGTCTGAGCTTAGTCCTGAGCTCTCTTGGGAAACAGAGCCCCCAGGCTTTGCACAGGGTGTGTATGAGATTGTGAGAGTGAGCATCCTGCCCATCATCCTCCAGTTCTCGGTGAGCCTGCAGACAGAGGAGAGCATCCAGGAGGAGTTCCAGCGCCGGCGGGGGCAGCCTGTCTCCTTCACCGTGCATGCCCGCCATCAGGAATCCTGCCTGCACACAGCACAGAGCAGCTTCAGCCTGCCCATCCCACTCAGCTCAACCCCAGGATTCACCACCAACATCGGTTAGTACCCACCAGGGAGGGGACCTACCCCTGCTTGTCTCTCTGATGTCCCCAGCCCTGCCCTTGCTGGCCTGTGTCATTTGCTGGCACCTGCCAGGACAGACAGTGCTGAGACCGTTGCTGTCCATGGCCCTTGTGGTGTTGTCTGCTGACCACCCTCTTGCCCACAGTGTCCCTGAAGTGGAGGCTGCACTTTGAGTTTGTGACCTCTGGAGAATCTGCGGGGACTTGCTTGGTTCGTGGGAACCAGTCAGAGGCTGTCACCTGGACTGGGGTGGAGCAGATGGAGGTGGACACCTTCAGCTGGGACTTGCCCATCAAAGTTCTTCCCACTAACCCCATCCTGGCTTCCTATGTATCTCAGTTCTCCAGCACTAACTCCATCACCATATGAAGTAGGAAGAGGTGGTTGGCCTGCAGAGCAGCAAGCATGTGCCACCCGTGGGATTGGCAGGCAGGACTGTCACCAGTATGCCGTGAGGCATGCGTGCTAGTGTCCCCTTGGATTTGTCTGTGATGCCCAGGTGGGCACTGGGCAAGTCTGTCCTGTCCATGGGTGGAAGGGCACTGTTCTTGATACAGTGTCTCGTGCTGCAGCCCTCAGCTGGAGCTAGACCCTTCCTGCCTGGGTAAAGGTGCAAGTCCCAGCACTCAGCAAAAAGAAATAGGCCTTCCCAGGGAATGGCTGATGTGCCTTTATCCCATGTGGGGCTCCCAAGAAGGAAAGGCCCAGCCCAGGGAGGGGAGAGGGCAGCTCTTCCAGTGAAGCTTCACAGCACCCTTGGGAGAAGGCCATGGCCCTACAGAGAYCCTACAAGCAGAGGTCTGGCATCCAGGTGAAGCATACTGGCCACCTGGGCTGGGTGGGAGCCTGCCCTGGCACGTGTCTTGCCTCTTGGGGAGTTGTCCCACACACAGTCCCATGCCTGAGCTACCCCCACCTGGAAGAGGCAGGTCCTGGCAGGCCAGCCCTGTGCTTYTGACAGGTGCTAGTGACCTGGATGCAGGCCCATGCTGTGTCAGTTCAATCATGATTTAAAACTGAGCAGCACTGAGCCCCTGCGCTGTTGTCTGCCTGGGCTCCTGGACGTGAAGGCATCCTGCTGGTCTTTGGATCCTTGCGGGGCTGTAGGGAGTGCATGCTGTGCATTTAAGAGCTGGGATGGATGTCTCCCCTGCTCAACAGCCTGCTCCTCGTTTTTACCAAGCCTTCCAATGAGCTTTCCTCTTTGCATGGAAATTTAATAAATATCTGAATGTTTAAAAATCGCCTTCCCAAGAGCCTTATTCATACATTGTTCCCATGCCTCATTGCACAGCAGTCACAGGCTGGAGACCACTCTTTGTTCAATATCTTTATTGCAAGAACAGAAACATCTACACAAGGCKCTGCACAACACAGGCATGGCACCAGCTGGGGCAGCTGCCAGGGTGGCTGCCTCCACCCTGGCACTTAGAGTKCCTCTGCTTCCTGAACCCTCCCCACCCTGCTCCCTGACAATGGGGTGGGGGTCTCCTCAGGGGACATTCAGTGGTTCCCCCTGCTCTGCCACCCACCCTGGGCTGGCTCTTGCAGTGTTGCCCAGGGCTGGCCTACAGTGCCAGGGACCCCAGGAGCTTTAGGGGCAGGGGCAGTAGTGGTTCCAGAGGTGGGTTATGCCCCTCACGCTCCAGGAGCAGAGAAGGGGCTGTACAGGGTGTGGGGATCCTGCACAAGGGGCAGTTCTGCTCCCCAGCAAGCTCCTGGTGGTTGCTGTGCAGAGGAACAGAAGTCAGGGAGGGAGCAGGGGGAGCTACTTCACTTAAGGCTGGAAATGGAAGTACAGGAGTGCCACGGAGCAGGCTGATTTTGTCCTGTAGCCCTTTTTTAGTCACTGGAGTTTTTCTGCCCACCTGGGAGGAGATCCTGTAGAATCTGCATTTCCGTGGTGTGCAGAACATCTGACAGGGAGCACGCCCTGGGTTCAGGAAGCTGAAGGCAGAAGCAAAGCTTGATACCATGGTGTGTGGATAGTGGTTTTCCTCAAAGGCGGCAGCGGTGATGCCTCTACAGGGTGGGTGGGGCAGGTCTGGAGCATGCGGGTG
The DNA here is from genome assembly GCF_030028575.1 of Malurus melanocephalus. Taxonomy (NCBI): domain Eukaryota; kingdom Metazoa; phylum Chordata; class Aves; order Passeriformes; family Maluridae; genus Malurus; species Malurus melanocephalus. The sequence goes on from NW_026623345.1 coordinate 446,554, forward strand.
GTGTGCTCTGGAGGGGGAAGGATGGTGCCGAGGGGCACAGGGCGCTGCTGAGCCTCTATCTGCTCAGCCCTGCACCCAGCACCTTGTTCACCAGCGGCTCGGGGGTGCCTGCCGAGCCCCACTCGTGCTCCATGCTCTTCACACAGGGCAGGCTGGGGTTGGCCTTCTGCACCACTGAGATCTGGCAGGTCTGYGAGTCGTAGTGGGCCTCGCACCAGTCAGGGAAGTCAATGGGGTGCTGGGTGCTGTGGGAGAGGACACAGTGCCGTCAGCTCACCCTGGCTTKTGCTGGGAGCTGCTGACCGTGCTGGGTGGCCTCCTRCTGCCAGTCCCCTGCACTGGATGCCTCCCAGACCAGCTCAGGCAGGTTGGCACACAGCTCCTGACACATCTGAGCATCCTGCTGTGCCAAGACACCCTTTCCCACCGCATTGCCAACTCACCCCACCACTCTCTGTGTCCTGTGCCACCACCCTCTGCCTCTTGTTCCCCAGGCCTGTGCCCCACAGCCCTCCCAGGGCTCTGATACCTGCTGTATTTGCAGCCACCAGACCCCCTAGCTGCAGGCACAGGGGTACMGTGGTGGGAAGCAATATCCTATCCCAGTGCCCCTTTGCCCCTCACTCACGTCTCACAGCAGCCCACGCCAACGGGATGAAGGCAGGTGCAGAGCAGGCAGTTGGTGCTCAGCCACGATTCCCCAAGGGAGAACTGCTTCCCTTCATACTCACAGGGAGCTGCAAAGGAAACAGCAGTGATGAGGACACATAGGCCTGTGCTAAGGGCAAGTGGGAGCCTCCTTGACAGCCCTGTGCCCTGAAAGAGGGGACAAAGATGTTATCATGACCTCCCACCTTAGGGATGTTATCATGACCTCATGGTACAGAAGATGTTTGGTGGTCTGTCCACCATCATGCAGGTATGGAATGCCCAATCATCTGCCATGGGTGATGTACCCATCCATCCTCTCCTGTCYATGCCTTGTGGTCTCCCCACTACCCCATGGACTTAGAGCAAGAGGCAGGTGGCTCTTGTGTCCTGGAGAGGACAAATCCAGCACACCTTGGGATCTGTGCATTTCTGCAGCCCTGGGAGGAGGCAGCAAAGGGATGACGATCCACCTTCCTCCCTTTGCTGCTAGTCCTGCACATTTGGCCCCAGACAGGCTCCTGCCAGGAACCTTCATGGTCCAGAAAGCTGTTTCTCAGCCAGAGCCCTGGGGAGCTGTTCTGTATTTTATAGACTACACTTTCCACTCACCACTGGCCTGTGATCCCTCTCCTGAGTTCAGCACAGTCCCTTCCATGCTTCACAGGATAGAGCCCTGCCATGCTGGGAAAGCTGAGGCCTCCTCCTCTTCCCATCAGCCTCTTTCCATCTCACCTCCCTGCTTACCTTTAGCCTGGAAGTAGCATTTGGCCTGGGAGCCCGGCAGCTGGAGGAGAAGGGAAAGCAGCAGGAAAAGCCTGCCCCAAGCACACCCCATCTTCTGTGCTTGCATGGCCATGGTTGGTGTTGAGCTGGACTTGTTCGCTTTGCTTCTCTACTGCCTTTGCTTCTTTCCCTTCTCTTTCTCTCTCTCCGCCTTTTTAATGCTCTTCCCCTGATCCCAATGAGAGATATTTATAAAGTTCAGCTTTACGACCCTGGCCACCAGCTGTGCCCCACTGGAAAAGTTGTAAAACTCATTTCCTGATTTGAAAGGCATGAAAACAAGAGGTAGGATCAAGATTTTTAACAAGCTGTGAAAAGCTGATTCATGCCCTCCAGAAATTTCTCCAGTTGGAAGCCCCTGTGGGTGCAGTGCTCCACAGCGAGGGGAGATCCAAAGGTCCCCAGCGGCGTTGCCCTCGGCAGCGTGGAGAGCACGTAAGCAGAAAGCACAGGAGACCCTGGCTCCTAACCAGGAGAGCTCCAGGCTCCCCRCTGGTCATGCTGATCCGTCACTGCTCCTTCACAGCAGCCAAGGTTTTGGGAGCATCCMATCTCACAGTGACCAGAGCAGCTCAAGCATTCTGCTAACAAACAGTGTGGGATGCAAATGGCACCATCTTCATTTGGGGGTGGAGGTGCTTGCACCCAGCTCCCGGATCCCACATCACTGCACTTCCATCCAGCCTGGGCTGCAGCCATTTTCAGGCTTGTGACTCTGCATGGCAGGGCATGACAGCAGGTTTTTCATAGAATCATATCATTACAGCATCATAGAATCACAGCATCGTAGAATATGCTGAGTTGGAAGGGGCCTGTCAGGATCACCATGTCCGACTCCTGGCCCTGGGCACCCAAAAAATCCCAGCATATGCCTAAGAGCATTGTCCAAACACTTACTGAGCTTTGACAGTGACCAGAGTGGGCTGTACAGTGATTGCCACTGATGCAGAACAGGAGASAAAGACCCAGGGCTGATCTGAGCAGTGCCTGTGCACTTGGAGCACCATGAGGTACTGGAGCTGAGCACTCTCTTTTAGAGACTGGAGACCAGCTGCAGCAGAAGCAGGAAAAAGTGGGGATAAAACCAGGAGAAAAAAGTGCTTTTGGGCAACAAGTGACCTGAGAGATAAATGAGAGACTTGGCTGGAAGCAAGGACCTGTGGGAAGATGCCACACTAGCCGGGGATGCGCCCATAGACCTCACAGACCCTCACCCAGAGGGGCTGCCTGTGCATAGAAGTGATTAGGCTGTTATCAGCTGGCAAAGTWAGGGATGGGGCAAGGGGGAGGAGGTCAGAGCCCCAGGAGCCACATGGCTCTGGAGAGCTACAAGCAAAGGGCTGACTTGCCAAAAGAAATTTGCAGGCCTTGTCAGAGGTGCTGCCCGCAGCAGGAAACAGGGCTCTGGGGACGGTCCAGCCAGGGGCTCAGCCAGCATGGGGCCGTGCCAGCAGTGAGGCAGCATCAGTAGCAGTGGCATATGTGGGTCATCTGCCCCTGCAATAAACTCCCTGCTTTCTGAGAGTTTGGGATTAGTTTACACCTTGACGCGTGAGGCTTAATATCCCTTCCAGAATTTGTATTGGCATCTGCTATTATAGTTGGATATTTTTCTTTTCCCCCTAAGTGCCCAATCTGTCGTTGAATCCTGCTAAATTTTGGCCTGAGCATTTTCCTGTGCAGTCTAATTAGGCACAGAGTGAGAAAAAAACGCTTCCTTTTATCCGCTTTGTATTCACCACGTTTGGATTTGGAGGCAAAGTCCCTTCTCTTTGGTGCTCTGGGCCCCTTTGCCATCCCATTGCATCCTTGTCCTGCAAGCTGTGCTCTCACTGTTGAGGGAGCAGCCCTGGCTTTGCATTCCTTCTTCCCCTTGGAGAATTACCCCAGCCCYCTTGCAGCCCTCTGGAGGGACGCTGTGTCCCTCAGCAGGGTGGCTGGATGGCAACAAGTGTGAGATCTGTTGGGAAAGGCTGGTAATAAATCACAGAAATGCTGGGCACCCCCTGCTGACCTCGGGGCCGGGATGGTGCAGTGTATCAGTGACAAATGGAACTTGCCCTTTGGTGCAGASTTGCTTCTATATAAGGAGGATAAAAGCGTTCATCTTTGGAACAGTTAATTAATATTCCTATTGTGTGTTTGGAAAAAGAAGTCTGGCATGCTAGTAACTGCAGTGAAATAATCCATCATTGTTTCAGCAACAAGAACAGCAAATGTGAGAAAAAAAGAAGTGGTGGGTTTCATTTGGAGGCTCGCAGGGCTTGGACAGGCTGCCAGAAGAGTGCTCCAAGACCTGTGGCAACAGCATCTCTCTGCCCTGAGGAAGGGCGTGTCCCGTGCTTTGTCAGGGATATGGGCAAGCATTCCCAGGATTTCTGTAGCCATTCTGGTTTATTAAATAGGGGGTTAAAGSTACCACACTGTTCATGGCCATTGGGTTTTTCATCAGAGTGCTTTGCTGGGAAAATGCAGAGAGAAAGAGGAAAGAGTGTCAGGACACTCTGGGCACATTGCAGAGGATCTGGGCAGTGGAGCACCATCCACACAGTGGCTGTGCGTTAGGGAAGGGGTTGGTGGTGCCCCATGGCTTGTCAATCCTGCTATTCCCCCTCCTGACAACTTTCCTTCCCCCAATTTGCATTCCTGGACACCCGCCTGGCCCCAGCACACACATCCCCATGGGTGATCCAGAGCGTTTTAGTCCAGCTTGTGCAGGAGGAGGCTTATGGTCATGCCTAGTCTGGCTTACCAAAAACAGAGGCTAGACAAAATTAAGAWGATAAAAAGCAGTTATATTTATTGAAGGGCCTTCAGGTACATTTAGGGCAGTCACAACCAAAATGGATAATCAGTCAAGRGTTTTTCATGCTTTGTAAGTTTTGTTCATTTGCATATTGGGGGTTAATCCTCCAATTACAGCTTCAGGTAATGAAATCATTTACTCCAAGTTTGCTCCCCCCAATTCACCRTTGTTTACATGTCTTGGGGCCTGAGACAGTGAGGTGTCCTTGAGTTTTGGGCCTAGAGAGAAACTGTTGTGTTTAAAATGAGAGAACAGTAGCTTAGCACTGGAGTCTAGAGTTATACACTGAAGAAATACAGGATTACAGATACATGAAAAATATAGGAACTAAGATCTTAAGGCAAGTTTGGAAAGCAGCACCTGGAACTGGACTTGGTGCTTCAGAGTTTCTGCTTGGGTTCTTGAGGGACACTGTGGCAGGAGGAGCTGACACCCCCTCCTGCRCTGCCACCCTGGAGGAAGTTTTGCTGCAGAGAGTGAAAGAAGGCAGCCACCTCTGTCTCACAACTCAGGAAAAAACTGAGACCTGGAGAAGAACTGCAAAAAGGATAAAGGGGCTGGAAGAAATGCCTTTCTGGAAGCTCAGTCACTTTGATTTACCAACAGCAGGGACCATTGCCTGTCTGTGKGTGCCCYTGAGGAGCAGTCACCACCTYTGAGCATCCCAGGATCCTGCAGGATGTCACATCTGTGTCTCAGCATCCTCCCAGCAGGACACAGCTCTCCTGCTTGGCCTGGCTGCCCGATTGTAGCTGTGCCTGAGAAAAGCCGGGTGCTGCACCCCACCAAGGGCACAGAGCAATCCCTCAGCAGGAGGATAGCAGAATGCCCAGTGCCAGGGATGGGACCCCTTGGATGGGGACACTGGGTGCTGGGATGGGGTGACAGCAGCCCACCCCATCACTGCAGGAGGCTCAGGGGGTAATAAATGATGCTGGACAAGTTACCATCGGCAGAATCCAGGAGGGTTATAAAAYCTGAATCTCCTGAGCCTTCAGCTGGGGCTGCAGCTGCAGAGCAGGAAGCAAACAGGATCCCGGCTGGCATTGTGAAAGCAAACACCATAAATCCAAGGAAGTGCTGCGATTGCTGTTTTAGGCACTGGGGAGCTTGGCTCCTGCTCCCCAAAGGTATTTTATTTTCTCTCTAAACAAAAAAAAAAAAAAAAAAAAAAAAAAAAAAAATCCAAAAACCCCGCAACCCCATTTTATCACTGGACCAAACTGCCTGGGTGCTGCTGTGGACCCTGGGGCAGCTTTGGGACGTGAGTGCCTCTCCTCTGCTTCACAGCCCAGAGCCCCCAGAACATCAGGGCAGGCGCAGGTAGATGCCAGCTCTGAGTGATGACCACTCATGAATGCTCACTCCCCACTGGCATGATCAGACCCTGGGGTGAGGAAGAGATGGGCAGCCAGGAGCTGGGAAGGGGGACAATGGGCTAGCCAGGGAATGACAACTGTMCGATGTCATCCCTCATCCCACAGCTGGTAATCCAGATGGGACAGCTCACAGAGGCTGGAGTTCAGGTGGGATCAGACCCAGCCCCACCAGCAATGAGGCTGCTGCTCCAAAAAGGGGACAAAGCAGAGGGGACATGGTGAAAAACTTGATGTCCCCTTACTCTGCAGGCCGACTGCCTGCTGGATGGAGCTCGATGCCAGCAGAGGAGCACGGGCTGTGGGGCATGCTGGCATGTCCTGTACCTTCTGTGGGTGTCCTTGGCCTCAGCACCCTCACCCTGACCCTCCTCGCTGGGGACAAACATTCCCATCCCAGCGTTGAGGCTCTGTATTTCACAGGGGCTCTACAACCATGTTTGGAGGGTGTCTGTGGGTTCCCTGCCATGGAACAGGACCTGCTGTGGGATGGTCTGTGTATCCCAGTCATGGGATGGGTTCTGTGCTCCGGGCAGCCCCACGTCATGGTTCAGTTGGGCTCTCATGCCCTCTTGCCCTCTCTCACCTGCTCTCATCCTTGCTCAGACCTTTCTCTGCTCCTTTGGCACTCTCCCAGGCCGTTTAGCCTGGCTGTGGCTGCTCTGCACCAGGGCAGGTTTCAGCATCCGTGGGTCAGCCAAGCATTCCTGTGACCCTCAGTCTCTGCAGGGTGCTGGCACCCACCTTGGCTCTGCAGCACTCTGGACATTCCAGCATGGATGTGCTGTGCCTGGGCTCCCCCCAAGTAAAATGTGCCAGGAGGTCACGGGGTGTTTAGGAAAACAGGCCTTGGCACTTAGTGGCCATACCAGGAAAATAAAAACATCCGGGCAGGCAGCCGCGCAGTGAGTGCGAGAGGCTGGCACTCCATAAATCCCCTGGAGCAGGTGCTTTGTAGTCGGCACAAGGAAATGAGCATATTATTCAGCTTGGCTTAAACCCCAAAATGTTTCCTGTCCTGTGAGTCAGAAATAACCCCGGGAGATCATTCCTAGGCCACGCAGAAGCCRCATGGGCCAAAAAAGTGCCAGGCATTTGTTGGGCCTGGGGACTTGCTGGGGAGGTCAAGGGTCCAGGCACCCTGCTTTGGAGGGGACTTTGCCATGGCAGTTCATGCCCTCAGCTCTGACCCCAGCACAAAAATGCTCTGGGACATGCTGGGTCTGGGGCACAGAGAGGTGTGGGTTCTAGGGGCTCTCCCCATGGACACACAGGGATTACCCTTGCCCTGAACCAGGGAGATGACACAGCTGCCACATTTATCCATGTTTTTCCCTTTAAAATACTTGCCTTTGCTCCAATTTTTCCATTACTGTCACAAAAACTCCAAATCTGAACAAGGGGCCCTTCAGGTTCCCTGGACAGCAGGAGCACAGGAAGCCCATATGCAAAAAGGCCACCCCACATACCTGCACCAGCCCCTGTGTGCTTTGTGCCCGCCTGGCCACAGCCTCTCTGACCTTCTGAAGGTGCCACTCTGCCATTTGGGATGGGGTGGCTTCTTGAGCATTGGCAATAGTGACCCAAACAGAACCCTGACTTCCATTTGAGTAAAAATGTGAGTCCTCAGTGGAGCCTCCTTCATGCCTGCCCTCTTTCCACACAGCCTCCAGCAGGAAGGGGCTGCTGTTCGTCCATCCTACACACCCTACACATCTCCCCATGACCCAGTGCTGTTTGTGCCCTGCACAGCAGTGCCTGCACAGCTCCTTCACCTGGCCCTGGCACAGACAGCAGTGCTGCAGGCACTCACTCGTGGCATCTGAGCCTGGTGGGTTTCTGGCTCCACTCTTGGTGCAGAGGTGAAGGAGCCTGGCAGGGTCCTGGTGCTGCTGCACGCCAGGAGGTGGAAGAACAGTTGCCAGCTCTGGGGACCAGGGGCTTGGTTTTGCTTGCTGGGAGCATGGAAAAGAAGATCAGAACCTCAGAGACGTCAACTCCACAGGCCAGACCAGCAGGGCTGTGCCCCTGGTGCCCATCATGATCTGATGCACTACAGGATCGGTGTGGGTGTTATCAATTAGTGTCTATGATCACTTAAAAAATCACCAGCAAGRGTAACAGCAAATACCAGATTTTAATATGAAGCAGCAGCACAGGGAAGTTGGCGAGGTTCACTCCACCACTCACTGGACATTTAAGGCACAGCAGGGGAAAAACAACAGCAAASAAAATCCAGTCAACCAAAACAGAAATGAACTGAGAACTGTCTAGGGGGGGCGTGTGTGTGTGTTTAGGTGCTTGTGACAAAAGGATATTGAGGGCAAGGATAAAAACGAAAATTACCTGAATTAAAAACCTTAAAACCTTAACAGCATCCAAACTTAACAGTATTTAACTTATTACTTAACAATTTAACAGAGGAATAGCACTTTATAGCATATAATCTGTATATAATTTAACAATTTAGCAGAAGAGCAACACTTAGCAGCATTTAACTTAGCTTATAACTTATGAGTTAATCTTACTTACAGGCCTGACTTACTTAGATATCCAAGGTACTTAAACATCTAAGAAAGCAGCATTTCCCCCAGRTTTGCCATAGCTTGTGCGCAGGGTCATGCACACAGGCAGAAAGCCAATGCAAGCAAGGTACCTGTAGAAAATTTTCCTCAAAGGTAGTGAAATACTCAYTTTGAATGCTTTTGCCTCTCCCTGAGGGGCAAAGGATTTGGCCTTGAAGAGGGGGGGTGTTGGCCCACTGCTTGTCATAGTTCTGCAATCCTCTGAGTACAGCAAATGTGAGCGTTCCCAGCTCTGAGAGGCATCTTCCTGCTGGTCACAGCCAGCTGCAATTCCAGGAGAGCTCCTAGGRTCTCATTTTGGAGCAGTTTATAGGGTTGCAAGAGAGTGGGCTTTTGCCATAACAATGTTTTATCCTTGCCACAGTTTCGGTCAGCACTTTCTCTGAATGTCTGAGAACAGGGATGTTCTGCCCTGCAGGGAAGAAAAACAGCTTCTAAGGCTTTTCATGAAGAAAAGAGGATCTTGTTAGACAGCAGCTGTTCCTGGAAACAGTGTTCCCGGTAAACTCAAGGAGAGCTGAGCCCAGGTGCTGTTAGTCAAGGCTGAGGTGAAATGAGTATTCTGAGATCTCAATGTGGCCTGGAAAAGCAGAGGGGGGGATGCACCACCACAGAGCGTGACCATGGACTCCCACAGACCACCACAATCCATCACAGACTATCATAAACCTTTCTGGAGTTTACCAGACCGCCAGAGACCACCATGGACTTCTGTGGACCATGACAGATGGACATGGACCACTACACACCACCAGAACCAGGGCGCTGGGCACAGCCCAGTGCGAGGGAAAACTCATCCTTAAAGTGTGGGATCTCCGTGTGAGATTGTGGGAGAGGGGAGGTGCAATGGAGTTAGAGAAACCCTAAGGTGTGATAATGGCT
>NW_026623345.1:456808-459251 GCF_030028575.1 Malurus melanocephalus
GCGCTGTGCGCGGTGCGGGGCGGTGACCGGGCCCCCTCTGCTGGCTCACAGGCGCAATCGGGGTGTCCCCGCACCCCCAGCCCCGTCACGGGCACCCCACGCCCCCCATCCCTCCGGGTCCTCCTTCGCTCTCTCCACCCCCTCTGCTTTCCCCCGCACCTCTCGTTTTCCCGAGCCGCGCTCCGCAGGTCCCGCGGGAGCAGCGCCGCGTCCCGGAGAGCTCGAGGCGGAGGTTTCCCCCGCCCAGGCTGCTGCCAGCCCCTCGTGTCCCCTTTGTCCCCGGCCTGTGCCACTGCAGGCTCAGGACAGGAGCCATGGGGGACAGGACAGGAGCTGGGGAYACCTGGAGCGCACAGGATCTGTCACCACCGGTGTCCCGTGAGCGCGGGTGTTCTGGCTGCGCTCTCCGGTGGGATCATCACCACCCTACCCATGCCGTGCCCCATACTGCATGGGAAACCTTTTCCAGATCCTTCCAGCTTCTCATTTCTGCGTGTAATCACTGTCGCTTGGATTTCACTGTCCTTCGGCTCAGGCACCGGTGCCGCCTCCGCGCCGCACTGGACCGAGATATTTATAGCCGGCAATCCAATCCCTTCGTCTCGGGTTGTGCCGAGCTCGGTGAGCCGGGCTCCGTGACCCCACGACAGGAGGGACGTGCCACTCACGGTGGGGACACCTGCATTGTGAATGGTGGGGACAGCGGGAACGGACTGTGAATCCCGGCAAGCCGCGAGGTGGAGGGACCYATCCAGTGCCGGGGCACTCTGAGGTGCCCTGCTCTGGGGACCTGCCCCGAAATCCCGGGAGGCGACAGCGACACCCTGCGAGCCGCTCAGCGCAGCATCCCTCACTCAGCTGAGCCCCGCGGGACCCTGAGGGGTGCGGTGCAGATCCCCCTGTGCTCCCACACACAAACATCCCGCCCCGCACAGCTCTGAGCCGTGGGGCAGAGCTGGCAACACCCCCAACGCCCCCCACCCCGCCCGACGGGAGCAGGCAGCAGGCTGGGAATGCGAGGAATGCACCGCAGGCACGCTGCCCCTGCCGAGCACCCCTTGCCCCRCCGCGGCGCCCTGCAAACAAACGCGCGGCACCTCTGTGTCCCCCCGGTCCCCTCTGGCAGCCCATGGCATCCCCTTAGGTCCTTCCCAAATCCCCGAGGACCGGCAGCCCCTCTCTGCTCGCGTTATCGCAGCCCCACGGCGTGGTGGGGTCCTGTGCAAGGCTCATTGCTCCACAGCCATTGCACCCCGAGCGCTCCCCTGCGCTCCCCTCGTAGGTGTCCAGCCCCCTACCCCAGAACCCCGCAGGCCCGTGTCCCACAGCACAGGGGCTGCAGCCCCAAAACCCGCAGCGGGGACATGCCCGTTGCCTCCATCCCTCTGCCATCCGCTGCCCTCAGCTCCTCCTGACAGCCGGTCTGTGTGTCGGTCAGGTCCCCGGGCACGGGTCTCAGTGCACCCTCCAATATTTGGGGGGACATCTGGATCCCCAGGGCATCCCAATTCTCAGGGTCCAACTCCCCAGTTGCCCCTGTGCCTCCCAAATCGCCGGGGACCCCCGAACCTCTTCTGCTGTCCCCAAGGGAGATACCCACACCACAGGCACTGGAAATCTCCACAAGACAGGCATCCAGATTCTGGGCAACCCCTCCCCAGAGCCTAAKTCCTCCTCTATCCCACAGCCCAAGACTTCCCAAAAAATCCCTTGTGGGGACACGCACACTCAGGATATTCCCTCCCCTTTCAGCTGGCTGCACCCCACAGCCGTGTACCCCCTCACATCCTTGCATCCCTTCCCAGGGTACCCCTTTGTCCCATTACGCACATCCTCTGCACCTCTCTGAGTTCCCCAAACCCTGGGGATCCCCAGCATGAGACATCCACTCCCCAACCCCGAGTCAGAGGGGGAACCGAGAACCTGGATGTCCCCTCACTGCACCTCCCCGGACCCAGGTACCTCCTGCTCAATCCSCGACCCACTGGGGACACTCCAAACCCTAACCCACCCGCTCGAGTTCCCCTCACGGATCCCCTAGATCCCATGTATCCCCTCCTCAATTCCTGCCCATTGGGAGCCGCCGGTTCTGGGGACTTCCCTCCCTTAATCCCCCGATGGGGCCCCCAACCCCTCCACTCAGAAGCCGAGTACCCCAGCTCCCTGCCCAAACCGGTGCAGTGCCCTCCTCTCCGATTCTCCCTCGTTGCACCTCACCAGAACCAAAGTGCACCTCCCTCGGTCCCCCATCCATTGGGGACACCTCGAAAGCGGATTCTCCTCCCTACCCCACCTCCCGTACCCCCTCCTCAAACTCAGGCACCCCCTCCTCAATCCCTGCCTACTAGGGGCCGCCAGACCTGGGGACCGCGCTYCCTAACCCCCTCTGGAGACCCCACAGCTCTTTCCCAACCTGGAAGCCAGACGGCGAGCACCCCGCCAT
>NW_026623345.1:459540-485752 GCF_030028575.1 Malurus melanocephalus
CATGGCTCCGCCGCTGCCGCTGCCGCTGCTGGCGCTGCTGCTGCTGCCGGTACCGGCGGGCGCGGGGCGGCGGGCGGCGACCCCCGACGGGGCGCCCGCCAACTTGACGGTGGCGGTGGTGCTGCCGGAGCGAAACGTGAGCTACGCGTGGGCTTGGCCGCGCGTGGGTCCGGCGCTGAGCCTGGCGCTGGAAGCGTTGGAGCGGGGCGAGCCGCCGCTGCTGCCGCGGCCCTTCTCGGTGCGCGTCGAGTTCATGAGCTCGGAGCTGGAGGGCGCCTGCTCCGAGTACGTGGCACCGCTCAACGCCGTGGATCTGAAGCTCTACCACGACCCCGACGTGCTGTTCGGGCCGGGCTGCGTGTACCCCGCCGCGTCCGTGGGGCGCTTCGCCTCGCACTGGCGGCTGCCCCTCATCACCGGCGGGGCGGTGGCCGCGGGCTTCAGCCGCAAACGGGAGCACTACAGCACTACGGTGCGCACCGGGCCCTCGGCATCCAAACTGGGCGCCTTCGTCTCCCACCTCCACGCTCACTTCAACTGGAGCGCCCGCGCCGTGCTCCTCTACGTGGACCGCAAGACCGACGACCGACCCTACTACTTCACCGTCGAGGGTGTCTACCAGGAGCTGCAGGATGGCAACAACCTCACCGTCACCTTCCACATCTACTCCCCCGAGGAGGGCGGCCCCGACACCGCCGTCCACTTCATCAAAGCCAACGGGCGCGGTGCGTGGGGTGTGGGGGGGACACGATGACCGCGGGCGGGATGGGGCTGAGCGCCCAGGGAGCGGGGGCGGCGGTGTGGGGGTGGGAGGGGGAAGGGAGAGCGGAGGGGGCTCCCCGCGGGAGATCCGCGCAGGGCTCCGAGGGGGGGAGGCAAAATCCTCCGTGGGGCACAGCGAGGGGCTGAGGGTGCGGTGGGATCCGTGTGGGGGACGGGGGGGCCGGTTGGACCCGTCTGGGGCTCAGTGGGGGGAAGAACGGGGTGCAGCAAGGGCACTGGGGTGCTGTGGACAACACGTAGGGTGCAGCAAGGGGTTAAGGGAGCAGCAGGACCCATCTGGGGCACAGAGAGGGGATGGGGATGCAGTGGGCAGCACTGCAGGACACACCGAAGGACTTGGAACACAGTGGGATACATGTGGGACACAAAAAGGGACCAGGGGTGGCAGTGGAACCTGTTTGGGGCACAAAAAGGGACTAGGAGTGTCAGTGGGACCTGTTTGGGGCACACCAAGAGGTTGTAGAGCAATGGAGACCCACATAGGGCACAGCAAGTGTGAGAGAGGGCATTAAGATACATGTGGGGTGCAGCAAGGGAATGGGGACACAGTGGAATCATGCGGCACACAGCTACAGACACAGTGGGACCTGTGAGGGGTCGAGGGCAAAGTGGTGCCCATATGAGGCACGGCAAGGGACCAGGAGTCTGGTGGGACTCATGTGGGGTGCAGCAGGGTGTGAGCAGAGTGAGACCCSTGGTGGGACATGGCAAAAGGCCAGAGGAAGAGTGGGACCTCTGTGGAGCACAAGGAAGGGCTGGAAGCACAGTGGGACCCATTTGGGGCATGAGGATGGGCAGGGGACACTGTGGAACCTGTGTGGAGCATGGGACAGGGGGAATGGGTTCTGTGTGGGGTGCAGTGMAGATTGAGCACATTTTGTCACAGTGGGACTGGAGGAGCAGCAGGACCTGCACAGAAAGGTGAGTTCACAGGGGACAAGACAGGACTTCAGCCAAACCCTGTGCCGGCAGAGGGGCCACGATGGCTCAGCAGGAGGTATCTCCCTGCCAGGCCCCCCACCCGCTCAACCTTTGCCAGCAAGAGCTGGGGCAGACCCCCTCCTTGGTGGGACAGTGCTGTGAGGGGCACCTGCAGGGCCACCCCACCCTCTGTGCTGGCAGGACCCAGTGATCCAGGCACATCCCCGAACACTGAAGGTGATGGGGTGGATGTGGCTCTCCGAAGGACAGCATCGGCCRTGGTTGTGTGACCAGAGAAGTCTGGTGCCAGCACACTTTGGTGGCCGTGCCGTGCTCAGGCAGAGCCCCCCAGACAGGCACTTGGCTATCCCGGGCTGTGCCCCCAGGATGGGGCATGCCATCCTGCTGCGCCCCCAGGATGGGGCTGCCATGACCCCACCCTGCTGATGGAGGGATAAATCAATTTGGTGCCTTGCGAGTGCCCCAGGAGAGCAGCTATATTGGGAGCGGGAGGAAATGGAGGGGCTTACGGAGGCAGCTGGAGAGCAAGGGCAGCCTGATGTTCTTTCATTATTGATGAGCGGGGTGTATCGATCCGGGAGTCAGCCACTCTGCAGTGCTTCTTAATGGATTCTGAGATGCTGTGTCATTAAGAAGGACATCTCGCCGGGATAAGTGGAGCCAGATGGGCCAGCAGGACTGGTGTCCGAGGCCAGGCAGGACCGGGCTGTGGGGAGTGTGTGGTGCTTTGGGGTGCTGGACTGGGTTCTCATTCAGGGCTGAGTCCATAGAGTGAGCATCCCATGGCTGCTCCTCTGGGATGGAAGTTCCTGCACGTGCCATTGCCAGCCGTGGGGTTTGGAGCTTCTCATGGGATRGTGGCAAAGGACTCTGAGGACAAAGGCTGAAATCAGTGATTCCTGTCCACATTTCCAGCTTGGTGCTACCAATCACCCCAACAGGAACCAATCCCTCCTTGTGCAGGCAGGGGGTCAAGGCCGGGCATGGGCAGAGACCTGAGGGCTTTCTAAGCCGGGTTCATGGTATCACAGAATCGTAGAAAGGCTTGGGTTGGAAGGGACCTTAAAGATCATTTGGTTMCATTCCCCCTGCCATGGGCAGGGGTGTAGAGAGGTCCTTTCCTAACCCAGGTGTGTGGGACAGGGAGTGGGGACCGTCAAGGCTRTCCCAGGGGTTGGAACCCCTGCATGGCACAGCATGGCATGGAGAAGGAAGCACGGTCTTCATCACATCCATGTCCATGCCCTGCAATGACATCCTGTGTCATCCTGCCTGGCATCACCTTCCTTCTCCCAAATGGTGGGCAGGAGTTTGGTAAGCAGTTCCTGGGGAAAGCTGCTTCCCTGCCCCACCGTGTGTCCCTAACACTGCTGGTTGGTGGTGTTGACAGGTCTAATAAAGGGACACCGGGCGGGGGGATCGCCTCTCCCACCGGTGCCTGAGCGACGTGCAGGGGCCCATGTCTCTCCTGCCATTTGCAAAAGCACTGATATAATTAGAGCTGTGGTTGAGGGAATTACCGGAGCATCTGCCTGCAAAAAGCCCAGGTCCCCTGCCTGGGGAGATGACCGGGTGGTGCTGCTGGAGGAGAGTGCATTTGGTCCTCAACCCTGAACTGCCCCTGGGCTGGGCATGGGACAGYGCTTGGCCAGGGCTGGAGTTTCTGYRCCCTGKGCTGGTGGAGCTGCTTGAAACTGGGATTTGATCCCTGAAACCCAAATTTGCCCTCACTCTAGGGTGATCTTTCCTCATGCAGGGGTCAAGCAGTGTTCTGCCACTTCATCTGCACACTCGCGGTCCTTCCCCTTCCATAGAACCTGGCACTTTGCCTCCACACCCCTAAATAAATGCCGGGGGGCTGGAAGCACTCCAGACTTGCAGGACTCCATTCCCCTTGTCCTGGGTGATGCTGAGGCTTTGTCTTTGGCCATTTGCCGGCCCCCAGTGGGTGTGTGAGCCCCCTGAGGCGCTGCTGGCGGTGCAGGAGGCTGCCAGCTGGAGGCAGCTGCCCGCCTCAGGGGGAGCCCCAATCAGTGACCCTTCCTTCTGCACGGCTCATGCAACCTGTCCCCTGGGAGCCGTCCAGGCGCCGTCCATCCCCTTGCTTGGTGGCCTTTGACCAGGCAGGCTTTCGCTGCCGCCACAGGGGCTGGCTGCCTGCAGTGTCCCACCATCTGCCACCAGCTGTTGTGGCTCCCCAGCCCCTGCGGCTGCCTTTTCCTGGCGCCGGCAGTGGGATGGGGAGGGTCCCGCCTGTGTCCTTGGTGGGGACGGACCCTCAGGCTCTGCGTGTTGGGGAGGTGCTGAGTGCCCGTCCTGGATGAGCAATTGAGGGACGGTACATTTCTGGGTGCGGGACTAGCGAACTGGGGAAGCCGAGGGTGTTTACTTTCAAGTATTGCAGCATTCAGAGGGAACCATTTCAAGCCCTGGAACAGGCTTTTGCTCACACACAGCCCACGGTTCTGCGATTTCCCTCTCCCCCGTGCCCAGAAGCAGCTCCCCACCTTGCTGTGGATTCCCTGTGCCCAGGGTCTCTTCTCCTGCCTGGGGGCTGCCTCACTGCCCCTATGGGTGACCCTGCCAGCCCTCCTCCCCGCATGGCTGGGTGCCTTCCAGCAGCAGAGACCCCTTCCCAGAGTGTGGAGYTTCCTTGCTGTCCCCAGCCCCCACGTTCCGCGGGTCCAGCCGGGGCGCTGGGCCCCATGCAGAAGAGCTGTGCGCCGGGGCCAGCGCCCAAGCGTGACATTCCTCCAGCACCCGCTGCCGCCGCCTCCTCCGTTGCTCAATCCCGRGTTCCCAGCCAGGCTGGCTGGAGCGGGGGCCCTGGTTTTCCGGGGGGAGGGAGGAGGCAGTGTCAGGATCCTCAGCAAGGGCATGGAGGGCCCCTGCTCGGGGGGGTTCGGACACTCTCAGGCGCCCGTCCCCCCCGGCTGTGATGTCCTGTGCCAGCCCCGTGCCGCACCCACACAGCGCTGGGGTGGGCATCCCGTGGGGGCCGAGCGAGCCGCGGGCAGAGGGTGGGGGCGGGCGGGGCGGCCCGACGGGGCCCGGGCACCCCCTTGCCGTGCCGGTCACACCGGCGAGATGCTCTGTTTCCAATTAGCGCCAGTGGCCGCCGAAGGTGCTGGAATCTGGGAACCTGCGCATTCCTGCCGCACGGACAGCCGGCCACGAACCCAAACATGGGTTTGTCCCATTCCACAGCCCGGGTTCCCCAGGGGCCTCCGGCGCACGGCTCCAGCCTCTCCCAGCCCCCGATTCCCTGGCTGGGGCTGGCATGGAGCAGCTGGGAAGCTGATGCAGGGGGGAGATATGGTCTGGCTGGCTTTTGCTGGATCAGGGTGTGTGGGGTCYGTGCTTGGGGCATCCACCTCATGATTTGGAGCAAGTTTTCCCGTTCTCCTCTCCCCCTTCAGCCCAAGTGATTCACAGGTCTGTGCCAGCAGGGGCTGTGGGTCTGGCTGTRGGGCACAGGGAGCCGAGCACTGCCYGATCCGCCTGCTCCATCYCCTCTCAGCYCCTGGGCACTCCCGKGGTKCTCTGCCCCACCTGCCCCATCGCTGGCTGTGTGCCCAGGGCGCAGTGGGGTGTCCCTGCCCCCCTGAAAGCCCTGCCTCTCTCTGGCAGTGGTGTATCTSTGCGGGCCGCCGGAGATGCTGCGGCAGATCATGCAGCTGGCACAGCAGGAGAACCTCACCAATGGCGACTACGTCTTCTTCTACCTGGATGTGTTCGGGGAGAGCCTGCGRGGCGACTCTGCCCGTGACCGCTTCAAGCCCTGGCAGGAGAGCCCGGGCCAGGACTCGGGGCTGCGTGAGGCTTTCCAGGTGAGCTGTGACCACCTCCAGGGGACAGGGACCTCCTTGGCCTGGCCCCGGTGTGTGAATCAGGGTGCTGTGCTCGGTTACAGATGGTGCTGGTGATCACCTACTACGAACCCCAAAACCCTGAGTACCAGAACTTCCAAACCCAGCTCATCCTGCGAGCTAAGCAGAAATTCGGGGTGCAGCTCAACTACTCCTTGGTGAGTGTGTCCCTCTGCATGATGGGGTGGTGGCGCCCCTTCACGTGGGTCTGAGGCACCTCACCAGGATGCAGAGGGTGGGACACAGCCACGGGCAGTGCCAGAGGGGTCATCCCTGGTGGGAACAGCCACAGGCACTGCCATCCCTGCAGAGTGCGTGTTGGCCCCAGTACATTTATGGGGCCGTGGGTGGGTGCGTGGTCCCTGTGTGAAGGTTCCGGGATGCTCCTGTGTGCGTGGCCGTGGGTGTGCTCAGATTCCCCCTGGCAGATGAACCTGGTGGCGGGATGTTTCTATGATGGGATGCTGCTGTATGCCATGGTGCTSAACGAGACTCTGCGCGAGGGCGGCTCCAAGAAAAACGCCACCCACATCATCGAGAAGATGCGGGACCGCAAGTTCCAGGGTAATGCTSGGATGGGGGTGGCTGGGCTGTGGGTGCTGTGGGGTGGTGGAACCCAGTTCTGGTCCCACTTGTTTCTCCCCCAGGTGTGACAGGGCTTGTGAGCATGGACAGCAACAACGACCGGGACACTGACTTCAACCTMTGGGCCATGAGTGACCCCAAGACCGGGCAGTACGAGGTGGGGACCAGCACCAGGTTCCCCCTGGCTGGGGCCGGGGGATGGGTTGGTGAGGTCTGGGGTGGCTTCATCTCTCTCTGCCTTAGGTGGTGGGACACTACTCAGGTGTGGAGAAGCAAATCCACTGGCTGGGACGACCCATTCCCTGGGTGAAGGGGGCTCCCCCCTTGGATAATCCTCCCTGTGTCTTTGATGTGGATGACCCTTCCTGTGATAAAAGTGGGTGTCCTGGGTCCCCATATCCCTTGGACTCCAGCATCCTTCCTTGTTAGTTCATGTCAGCCTGGCTGTCATAACCAGCTGGGTCACTCTGACATCGTCTCCTGTCTGCAGCCCCCCTCTCCATGCTGGCYATCGTGGCTTTGGGCACTGGCCTCACCTTTGTCATGTTTGGCATCTCCAGCTTCCTCATCTTCAGGTCAGTGAGGACTRGGGGTGCCTCTGCCTTGTGGGGGGGCAGGCAGGGTAGGGGGGATGGGGGTCTGAYCCCTGTGTGTCCCCCAGGAAGCTGATGCTGGAGAAGGAGCTTGCCAGCATGCTCTGGAGGATCCGCTGGGATGAGCTGCAGTTTGGRAGTCCTGAGCGGTACCACAAAGCAGCGGGCAGCCGTCTCACCTTGTCCCTGGTGAGAGGAGCCATCCCTGGAGCACCTCCTGCTGCCTTCCCTCCCTGCACAACATCCCTCCCTGCTGATCCCTCACATGGCACTCTGTTTCCTACAGAGCCACAGTGCCATTGCCTCTCTCCCCAACACAGCCTTTCATCCTTACAGAGTTCCCTATCCCCTATGAAGACATGCTCCATCCATCCCTGGCATGACTTTCCATCCCCTGTAGAGCTACAGATCCATCCCCTACACAACCCTGAATCCCATATATAGCATTATACATCATCAAGCCCCTCTGCGGCCCTCCATCCCCTACACAAACACCTTATCCACGTCCTACACTCCATGCAGTGCACCATGCCTCATCCCAGAATTTTCACCCTTCCTACAGAGCATGCAGAGCTTGTCCTGACCCTTTAGAGCCCATCCTGCAGCATTCCCTGCACACCCTTGCATGTCCATGMCCTGCTCCATCAGTGCCTGCCAGGCCTCCACCCCAGGATTCCCCTCCCTAATCTCCTCCTTCCCACAGCGTGGCTCCAGCTACGGCTCCCTGATGACCACCCATGGCAAGTACCAGATCTTCGCCAACACCGGCCACTTCAAGGTCAGTGCAGCACACAGGAAGCTGAGCCCTCCCCCTGAAATGCCCCAGCTCTGTTGTGCTCCCCCTTGGCTGCATCCCCACCCCGAAGGATGTTGGTGCTTTTCTCCTGTTCCCAAATTCACCTGGTGGGCATTGACCTCTTCCCATTTCCAAACACCCCAGGGCAACGTTGTGGCCATTAAGCACATCAACAAGAAGCGCATCGAGTTGACGCGACAGGTGCTCTTCGAGCTCAAACATGTAGGTTTCGGGTCAGGGTTGGGGTTGGCAATGTGCTGGGGGGTGCAGGACGGTCCTGAGAGTGCGGGAGGGCAGTAGGAGCAGCAGCACATCTCCTTTGAGCTCAAGACTGCCTTGGGTCCATTTCCGTCTGCAGATGCGGGACATCCAGTTCAACCACCTGACCCGCTTCATCGGGGCGTGCATCGACCCCCCCAACATCTGCATCATCACTGAGTACTGCCCACGGGGCAGCTTGCAGGTAGCAGGGCTTGGGGACACTGAGGGTGACAGACAGTCCTGGTGACCCGGTTGGGCTGGGCATTGAGAACAGGGCTGTGGATGCTGGTGGCCACCTGAGCCCTATAAGGCTCACAGCTGAGCTGTCCAAGCAGSCATCAGAGGCCAGTGGAGGGGTGGGGGTGGGTGCTGCAGATCCCCACAGCTGGGCATGTGGTGGGGCTGCTGTCAGCATGTCCTGGGTGCTTGGTGGGCTTCACTCCATGTGCAACCCCAGGATGTCCTGGAGAACGAGAGCATCAACTTGGACTGGATGTTTCGCTACTCGCTCATCAATGACATTGTCAAGGTACACAACTGAGGGGCACGAGGGGCAAGGGGAGGTGCCTGAGAGACATGAACCTCACTGTGTCTGTCTGTCCCAGGGAATGGCCTTCCTGCACAACAGCATCATTGGCCATCACGGCAGCCTCAAGTCATCCAACTGCGTGGTGGACAGCCGCTTTGTGCTGAAGATCACCGACTACGGACTGGCCAGCTTCCGCTCACCCAGCGACAACGAGGACACGCATGCGCTCTATGCCAGTGAGTGCCTGCCTAAGGGGACCCAGTGGGGTGGGGTGGCCCTGTCTCACTGCTCCATTGCTCTGTCCYACCAGAGAAGCTGTGGACAGCCCCRGAGCTGCTGCAGAAGGGGCACCTGCCCACCCCGGGCATGCAGAAAGCTGATGTCTACAGCTTTGGCATCATCGTCCAGGAGGTCGCTCTGCGCAATGGCCCCTTCTACATTGAGGGCATGGACCTGAGCCCCAAAGGTGAGGATGGGGAGCATGTGTGGGGAGGTCCTGTCCCCACCAGCGAGGCCTGGTGTYCACTGATCACCATTCCCTGGCAGAGATTGTGCAGAAGGTGCGTAACAGCCAGAAGCCCTTYTTCCGCCCCTCCATCGACATCGGGGTGCACAGCGAGGAGCTGGCAGTGCTGATGGAGCGCTGCTGGGCACAGGAGCCGGCCGAGCGCCCTGACTTCAGCCAGATCAAGATCTTCATCCGTAGATTCAACAAGTGGGTGGTTGGCATGTGGGGACGGTGGCCCTGGGTGGGAGTGGGGACTGCTGTGAGGGTGGTGGTTGGGGGGCACCTGTTCCCGCAGTGCCAGCTGCTTGCACCCCTGCAGGGAGGGAAGCACCAGCATCCTGGACAACCTGCTGTCACGCATGGAGCAGTACGCCAACAACCTGGAAAAGCTGGTGGAAGAGAGGACACAGGCCTACCTGGAGGAGAAGCGCAAGGCGGAGAACCTTCTCTACCAGATTCTGCCCCAGTGAGAGGGGGATAGAAGGGAGTGTGTGGGTCTGAGGGTTGGCAGGGGTTCAGCATGCACCCGCTGCTGTGCAAGCATGGGGTCCCTTGCCAGCTTTCCATGCTGGTGTGGGGCAAGCATTGCAGGGGGAATGGGGGTTTGGGGTAGAGCTCACCACCATCCTTGCCAGCTCTGTGGCAGAGCAGCTGAAGCGTGGAGAGACAGTGCGGGCTGAGGCTTTCGACAGTGTCACCATCTACTTCAGTGACATCGTGGGCTTCACTGCCCTCTCGGCAGAGAGCACACCCATGCAGGTGAGAGCAGGGCTGGGGGGCAGCACCTCTGTGGGGCTGGTGGGGGTCTCACGCCCTGGCTTGGGTGGACATGCCTACACCCACCTGCACACACACCCTTGTTCCATCCAGGTGGTCATGCTGCTGAACGATCTCTACACTTGCTTTGATGCCATCATTGACAATTTTGATGTCTACAAGGTGAGTGGGATGGTGAGCAAGCACAGCTCCCCAAAGTGAGGCAGGCAGCAAGGAGCCCAAGTTGTACCTGCTCCCCCTGCCCCCATAGGTGGAGACCATTGGGGATGCCTACATGGTGGTCTCGGGGCTGCCGGTGCGCAATGGGAAGCTGCATGCCCGTGAGATTGTCCGCATGGCCCTGGCCCTGCTCGAGGCCGTCAAAACCTTCAAGATCCGTCACCGTCCCAACGACCAGCTCCACCTGCGCATTGGCATACACACCGGTGAGGCTCTGTKCCAGCTGGCTGGGGGTGCTGGCCTCACCTTGCAGCATTCCCGAGCGCCTCTGTGCCTGCAGGTCCCGTGTGTGCCGGAGTGGTGGGTCTCAAGATGCCGCGGTACTGCCTCTTTGGGGACACGGTGAATACCGCGTCCCGCATGGAATCCAACGGCCAGGGTAAGCCACGGGCTGGCAGCTGGGGGAGCCATGGGGTGTGTCCCTCTCCAAGGAGACYCAGCCATGTCTCTCTGTGCTACCCAGCCCTGAAGATCCATGTCTCATCTGCCACCAAAGAAGTCCTGGATGAGTTCGGCTGCTTTGACCTGGAGCTGCGTGGGGATGTGGAGATGAAGGTGAGGGCACAAGGATGCTGGTGGGATACCAGCCCTTCCTACCACAGGGGAATGTGATAGGGAGGTGGGTTGGGGCCATTGGGCCTTTGTTGCCCTCAATGCTGGGCATGACACCCAAGGAGCAGCTCCAGAGGCAGGCAGGGTCTGACTTGCTCACCTCTGCCTCCAGGGCAAGGGAAAGATGCGGACATACTGGCTGCTGGGCGAGAGGAAAGACCCCTAAGTCTTCTGAGCCCAGTGACTATGGCAGAGCCCCAGCTCAATGGGGCCGCCAGTGCTTTCCAGTGCTCCAGGATGCACTGGCACCCCCCCATCACTGCATCCACCACCGCCTCTGCAGCCCCCCTGCTTCAGCAGGGCCTGGGCAAGGTGGGGCAGCGGCCACAGCACCGCCTGCCCCCCTCCATCAGCACCAGCAAAGCCCACCTTCCCCACAGCCTCTGCTGGAGTGGGGTAACCAGCCCTGACCCAGCCCAGGGACCTTGTATCCCTCCCACCCTCTGAGTTCTGCCACCCCTGCCCTCTCCCCTGTGGCTCAGCTGGCTCTGAGCTTCTCCGGGGCCTGGCTGCTCCGCAGGGCACTTTGCCGTCTCTTTTCAGTACCTGGCCCCCAGCAGAAGTTGTGCCCGTGTCAAACCCTCCCTGGGGTGGGGGGAAATGGGGATTCCTGCCAAGACTGACTCCTTGGCCAGGTCAGGCTTCAATGCCGCAGCTCCCCCCCTCCCCAGTCTCCCCTTCCCCTGTATATAACCCCACCGGGTCATGTAAATACCCACCCCTCCTCCAGGTGTAAATATAGGACTCGCTGCAACTATTTTGTTGAAATACAAACTTCCCCAGATCCATCTGTCCTGTGACCTCTGCTTCACTCTGCCCCAGCGTGCTAAGTGGGGAGGGGGGTCAGGGGGGACCTCAATATGGAATCCATCCTGGACTGGGGACGGCTGCCTGAAAAATCCCAAGAGATTGTATTCCCAGGGGTCTGTCTGTGGCGTAGGGCCGGGCTGTGGGCACRGGGAGCTGGTGCCGGGCAGTCGCAGCAGCGGCTGTTGAGGGCTTGGGCGGTGCTGGGAAGGCAGGGCTGCCGTGGCGGGGTTTGCTTTGGCGTGAGGGCTGCAGTGCGTTCCTCTGAGCTCATGCTCTGGCTGCCCCGCTGCCGCCTCTTRCTGGAACACACCTGTGCCTGGGGACTGGAACAGCGGCTGTGTGTCACCCGCTGCATGAGCMGGGAGGGGACATGTCCCAGGGGATGGGGCTGTGCCAGGGGCTCTCCCTCCATGCCCAAGGAGGGAGTCTTGAAGCCACAGCGTGTTTTAGGTCAACGGTGACTTGCAAAGTGGCTGAAGGGTTTCCCATCTTGCTGCACAGTCACACAGGATTTGAGATCCCAGGGACACGGTGCTCCCCCTCCAAATATCCAGCTTGAGGACAGCCTTGGGGGAGGCAAGGATGCTGGGACCACCTGTGTCCCCTTGCTTTTTATTTCCTGTAGGGCTGGAGCTGGCTGCTCAGCGGGTCATAGGGGTTATTGAGGTTGAAGGGCTCGGGATGTCCTAGGTACATGGTAATGGGAGTGGAGAAGGCTGTGTTCTTCTTGAAGGGAACGTTTCTGCCGAAGATGGTGGTGTCACCCTGGAGAGGGGAGAATTGCAGAGGTCTCTGTCAGCAGCTGAGACCCCCAGGGTGCTGGCAGGGCAGGGTGGTGGGGGGCTTACCGGCCGTTCTCGGGCTTGCTCCAGCCAGAAGCTGGATGGCTGCTCCGTTAAGTAGTCGTGAGGCTGCGGTAAAAGCAAAATGTGGGCGGGGGGGATGGCATGYTCGGCAGGACACAGGAGCCGTGCAGCCTCTCTGGAGGCTGCTGCAGSCTGTGGGGGGGATGTTTACTGCCTGTACCTGAGTGGTGGGCTGGGGTGTGGACTGGAAACCCATGGCGTTGTAGTCATGGTGCGTGGTGGAGATGGATTCCATGGGGCTCGGTGGAGGACGGATCTCCTCCTCCATTTCCTTACTGCAGTCAGAGCAGACCCCGCACCCTTCAGCTCTGGCATCCCCACCCCCCCAGGTCCTCTCATCTGGGCCATAGCCCCAAGGGTGGGTGTCATGCAGGGGTGAAGGCTTGCCTGTATTTCTCGTAGAGCATGGCTGCCAGTTTGGCTTTCCGCTGCCCTGCAGAGGGGAAGGTGCCATCAGGCTCCCAGATAAAAATCCCCTGCTGCCTTTTGGGGGTGCGCATAGCTTGGGGGTTTCAGCCTCACCTTGCCCCAGCAGGAGGGCCCTGAGAGGTGCGTAGTCCTTCGGCGGGGTGCTGTCGGTGTTTGAGGAGAGAAGCTGGTGGAGTGGCAGCCCTTGGTAGCCTTGCTGGGAGTCCTTGCTGCCCAGATGCTTCTGTGGCCGAGAGTCCAGAGGGTCCACGATTATCTGGGGATGGACCGTGGGGGCTGTGGAAAAGGGCAGGGGCCCATACTGCTGTGCCCCATGTCCACTCCTGGCTTTGGGCTTTTGATCACCCTAGAGGCATAAGCTGCTAAGAGGGGTTATGGTCTTTCTGGCCAGAAACCTGGGAAATCTGGATCAGGGAGGCCAGTCAGCCTTGTACAGCTGTTCCAAGTACCTGGGGGCCCAGGCTGCCCCAGGGCAAGTGCTCCTATGGCACTTGAACAACCTGTGAGGTCCCTAAGCTGTGACACAGCTTAGCCCATCAGATGCTCCCAGCCTTGCTTGCCCAAGCAGGCATCCCCACATCACTGGGATGGGCTGTRACACAYAGCTCTTGCTCCCCAGCAGCAGGATCCCAGGCTCCCTCCCAAAGCCTTGCTGTTACTCCCCATGCACCTGCCAGTGCTTTTGTGCTATTGGATTTCATCCCTTTTCTATCGTGCTGGGCTCAAGGTCATCTGGGCAGCTATTTAAAGAGAGGGGTCTGCCCAGGAGCAGGGAGCTTCACAAGACCAGCAGGTGGGACATGATGGGGCCGGCTTTGAGGAGCACCAGCCTTATGGAGTTACCTCCTCCTGCCAGTTGCGGGTCAAGCGGCTCCGCCGGGGCTTCTCTTCTGGCGGGGGTGGGATGGGGGGCAACACTGGCAATTCAATGGGAGACTTCTCTGCCCCAGTCCCCCACATTCCAAGCCAGGGAGGCAGCTTGTCAGTCTCAGAAGTATCCTTCCCTGTCTCTGGGGATGGCTCTGTACTGGGCTCRGCTGGTTGGGTTTCAGTGGGCAGGTCATCTGTGTCTGATGTCTCCTGGGGCAGCTCGGCTGTGCCTGACATCTCCCGGAGCCTCTTGGCGGTGGTGGTCAGTGTTTCAGTGCGGCACGGGAGCCTCACTATGGGCACCTCAGGCACTCGCTCATCAAGCCGGACCCTGTACAGTGGCCTCTCCCAAGGGTGTGTGGGAGACCCATGGCTCCTTGGAAGGCCCCTGCGGGTGGGAAAAGACCCTGAAGAAGAGCAGTGGAGTGCATCCTCCAATGCCAACCACATCCCAGCCCTCACCAGCACGGGCAGGGACCTGACCCCGGGTCCTCTGCAGTGTCACCCCCACACTGAGGCAGGGGAGAAGGGATTCCTTTCCGTTTGGGGGACAAGAACCAGTGCGTGCTGCTGCGTCTGCGATCTGGACGGGTCTCCTCCACCATAACTCCCTCCTGCTCCCTTGACCACCCGCAGCAACACCCTTCCCACACCCCTGCCTGGGCTCAGCCCCCTCCCTGCTGCCAGCTCCCCATGTTCTCATTCCCCCGGCCCCTAACGCTCCTCAGGCCGTGTCCCCGACTGTCCCCAGCGGGGGTTACCCCAACGGGGGTCGGTGCAGGTGGCCCGGGCCGCAGGCCCTGGTGCGGCCGGCTGCCGGCTGCATGGCGCATGCGCATGGCGGGACGCGCCTGTCTCCATGGAAACGGAGAGCGCCGGCCGCGCGCCCGTGGGTGGAGCCGTGGCATGCCCGTCTCCCATTGGCGGAGAGCCCCGGCGGGGGGCGGGGCCAGAGCCCGCAGTGGGAGGGGCAAGAGGCTGAGTTAGACACTATAATGGGCGTGGTCTGTGGGCAAGGGGGCGGGGCGAGGGAGGGGGTGCCATGAGGGGGCATGGGGGTGCAGGGACACCGAGGGACGGGGGTGCAGGGGATGGGAATGCGGAGCGATGGGGGCGCAGGGGATGGGAATGCGGAGCGATGGGGGTGCAGGGGGATGGGAATGCGGAGCGATGGGGGCGCAGGGGATGGGAATGCGGAGCGATGGGGGTGCAGGGGGATGGGGGCAGGGGACTGCAGCGACACAAGGGTGCCGCGCGGCACTGCAGCACCGGGATTGTCCCCATGTCTGCGGTCCATGGCTCCCGCGCTCCCGGGGGCAGGGTGGCCGCCGGGGCTCTCGGGGGTGCACCGCGCCTGGGCAGGGCCAGCACAGCCCCACTGAGGCAGCAGGAGGGACGTGTCCAGGTCTCCTGAGGACATACTGGTCCCCACGACTTGACGCACGTCACCCCCACACCGGTTGCCCCAGGGAGCCCCGCCGGCCTAGGGTGATGGGGCGGGACGTGCCCGGCGCCTGGCTGGGTGCAGCCGGTGCCCGCCGGCGTGGAGCAGCTGCCTCTCCTCACCACCGGCCCTCGCTGGGCCCCCGGCCCCATCCCCGCAGAGGCCGAGCAGAAGAAGGGCCCTTTGATAGCAAGCGGCGGGCTCGGGAGCGAGGGCTGTTATTCCAGTGCTCTGCGGTGTGCGCCGRCGGGGCACTGTGCACTCCACGCTGGGGCCTCTGTTTTTCCTGGCCGGGGATGTGCTCGGCCCCTCTGGCTTTGGCCGGTCGGGGGGGGCCCCCACTGGGGACCGCTCCTCCCTGCGGGCGCTCGGCCCCGTGCCAAGCAGGGGCTCCTCCAAGCCCRTCTGCCGCACAGCTGCGGGGAGGAGGGAGAGACGTGTCCCGAGCTCATCTCATGGCTCCCCCATGCTSGGGCCACATCGGCCCTGGCTGCCGCTGGAGGGGGGTGCCAGGGTGCTCCCGGGGCTGGCAGTTCGCTGTGAGGGTTTTGGGGTGCATGCTGCTGATCGTGCCCCATGCTCAGTCACAGCCCAGCGGTAGCTGCCGAGATGTACCCATAGCCCCGCTCATGCTAAAAGGGGTGGCAGCTTGGGGATCACCMACCSCTGGGTGGTCTTCGCAGGCGCATGYCCAGTTTCYCCAGCAAACACACCTGGGCTTGCCAAAAGCCTGGCCAGGCAGCATGGATGGCTCAGGGACACTGAAGGGACATTAACAGCAACACAGTACACTGTAGAACGGGGAGCCTGGCAATGCCACCCCGGGGGTGTGCACTCACCTTGGGGCAAACCACCCTGGAGTGGCCTATGGGGCATCGCTGTGGGGCTGTGCTCTGGCAGCATCAACACGGGGCAGCAGCCCTGGAGCTGCTGGAGCACATCTGGCTGCCTCTCGCCGGCTGACACATCCCTCGCAGCCCCCCCGCCCGGCTCTTTTGGGAACTTGCGTCATTTGTGATCCTCTCCGGCTGAGGAACCAAAACAGCCGTTGGCCCCCGTTCCTCCCCCGCCTCGGCCCCATGGGGCTGTGACCGCTGTCCTGCCCCGCCGCTGCTCGGGGACTGACAAAATAAACCTGGCACAGGAAGAAACGCGATGGCAGGCGACTGGCCCTGACCTCGCGTGCCAGCCCGTGCCCTGTGCCCAGTACAGCACTCCCTGGGGGACTGCTCCGGGCGAGCCCTGGGGGATAACGCCCTGGGAATTCCTGACCCCTCTTTAGCGTCCCCACCTCCCCAGGGACACCCAACCCGTCTTTGGGGTGGGTACCCACCCCTGAGACAGGGCTGTCCTGAGTCCAAAAGTGGCCCCCAACCCGCCCTGAGCCTCAGGGGCAGGAAGCAGCAGCATCAACAATTTTAAGGCTCATTTACACCCCGAAAACATTCCCCCATACTATACTGGGTGTGTATGTGTGGGAAGTGACTGGGCTCTGCCACAGCCCCACACAGCTCCCGGGGGCCCCCCGCCGCCAGCGCCACCGAGTCGGGGGATGAACAGAGCCGCCATTCTCCCCGGCGGGCTGCGGTCCCCTGCGCGCCGGCTGGCGGGGGCCCAGGCGGTCCCGACGGCGGTGCCAGGTGGGTCGTGCACCGCGCCAGCACCGGCCCCTGCCACTAAATATAGGCACGGCACCCGGCCACGGAGCAGCGGGAGGCACGCGGCAGGGAGCGGGCGGCCACATGCACCGAGCCCCAGCGTGTGCTCCCCGCACGGGGCCGGCGGGCACACGTGCAGAAAGGAGACTGGGGTGTAAACAGCGCCGTGCATGCACCGTGCTGGCGGCGCTTTGTGTGCAGGGGGGTCTGGAGTACGCAGTTTCCCTCGGTGGCTCGCAGTTATGGGGGTCTGGAGTGAATTTTGCAATGCGTGTTTCTCAGTGTGCGGTTGGAGGGGTCTGGGGTGAGAAGCACAGTGAGTTTCCCACAGGGGTGCACAGCTGGGGGATATGGGGTGAGCAGAGTTTTGCACAGCACGCAGTGTGGCTGATGCAGCGTGGGGAGTACACCGGTGACAGGGAGCGGGCAGCAGATCCACCCACCCCACAGCGTGTCCTGCCCTGTGCTCTGCTCAGGGCTATGGTCCTCCTGGAAGCTCCCAGAGAGGCCCCTTTGGGGTGGACAAGAAGTACATGTGCAGTCAACAAGCGTGCTCCAAGAGCTTTTAGATCAATCTAGTGCAATTAACTGCTTTTGAAAAGCAGGGAAACATCARGGTCCAGCACAGAGCTCTGGCGACAGCAGAGGTGCTGGCGGGGGAGCAATCTGAGGCAGAGCMGGGGCATTCAGGGATGCTGGGGCTGTGTGGTGCCAGTGGGGCTGGGTGGGCAGCCCTGGACATGGTGCTACTGATACCCCTGGGATGTTCCCCAGCTTGGGGACACCCTTGTGGCACCCAGCCTGCTCCCCCAGCCCAGCATCGAGTCTTCTGCCATTGAGTTGTGGGCAGCCCCACAAAACCCTTTTACTTCAACTGTGAGGCTCCAAAGCGTCTCCAGCATGGGCAGATTGGAATGTGGGCAGCCCAGAGCAAAGCAGGGTAGGGTACCAGCTCTCTACTGCTGTGACAATGGAAGCCAGCCCTCACCAGGCCAGCCGCCTCCACCCTCAAGAAAGCCACCCTGATGSAGAGTGAAGTTGCCACCAAGGAGATGCTTTATTGGGGGACAGTGGGGGTTAGCCAGGAGGCCAGCCCATCTGCCGCCCCCCCAGTACATGGAGGTGCAGGTGGTAGACAGACTGTGCGCCGTGCTTCCCATCGTTGATCACTGTCAGGAGAGGGACAAGGGTCAGGCCACTGCCTTGTGCCCACAGCCTCTCAGGACCACAAAGATTCTGCCCCAGACCATGGCAGGGGACACCAACTCACCRAGGCGGTAGCCATCAGCCAGCCCTTCTGCCTGCGCCGTGCGTGCTGCCACCACCATCAAGTGCCCCAGAAGCTGAAGGAGGGGGGAGTGGGAAGGTCAGCATTGTATGACCCCTACCACCAATGTCCCAGGGACCCTCTGGACTCACCTCAGTGTCTTGGGGACCCACRCGACTGATCCGGGGGATGGGGCGCTTGGGGATCACCAGGAAGTGCACRGGGGCTTGGGGAGCCACATCACGGAAAACCAGGCACTGCCAGGGGGAGCAGGGTAAGCCCCACAYCCGTGGGTTCTGCCCCCTGCCCCAGTGGGGTCACATGTCCCGCTGTCCCAGCTACCTTGTCATCTTCATAGAGGATGGTGGCGGGGATGGTGCGGTCAATGATYTTGCTGAAGATGGTGGGCTGCCCTCCTGCCTCTTCGCTGCCCACTGCTGCCCGGTGCGCCTTGCCCACCTCCCCATCCCGCCCGCTGGGTGCTGACCTGCACCGCTGCAGCTGAGCGAACACGGGGCTTACGGCCTGTGGGCATGGGGACATGGACACGGTGGCGGGGGTGGCAGGGGCACGTGGGGGRTTGTGCATGCAAGGATGATGGAGGGGAGGGGGGCACGTGGGGCAATGCACATGGGGGTGACATGGAGTACACGCTGGGATAAGGGTGGGGATGCATGTGGGGGTGTTCAGTAGCAAATGGGGTGATGGGTGAAGTGGTGGGGGAGGTATGTGCAGAGTGGTGGGATGCATACAGGGGTCCTGGGGGTGCACACAGGGGTGATGGTGAGGTGCTCATGGGGGTGATGCTTGAGTGTGACAGGGAATCCACATGGGGCAATAGGAAGGTGCACATGGGGGTAACACCCATGGCGGCAATAGGGGGCAGATGTGCAGGGAGCTAATGGGGGGCTGTGTGCACACGGGTGACAGGAAATAGTCCGCAGTGTGGACAGTGGGCTGAGCCCACGAGGGTGACAAGGGGCTGTGCGCACGGGGTAACAGGGGACTGTCCACGGAGCTGACAAGGATCTGTGCCCACGGGGGCGCAGGCTGGGATGGGGGTGGATGCACACGGGTGCTCCAAGGCCCCGTGCCGCGGCTTGCGGGTGCGCGGGCTGGCGATTATGCCCGTCCCGGACTTTGCCCGAAGGTGGAAGCAACGGCGAGCACGGTGCGAATCCAGCCCAATGCCCCTGTTCCCCCACACTCCGATGTGTCCCCCCTTACGCCGGGATCCACCCCATCCCCCCGTCCCCCCGCGCCCACCTGCCCCGGGCGCAGCGCGCCCCGCACCAGCCCCCGCGCCAGCACCGCCGCCATGGCCGCCGCTCCCGCCCGCGTCACGCACACGCCGTGCCCGCTCCCCGCCCCCTTAAAGCGCCCGCGCCACCTGCGACCACGCGTGGCATGCGGGTGACCCTCCCGTCGGAGCACACCGGCAGGGACCCTCCGACCTCTCCTGCTCCCTCCACTTCTRCCCCAAGGCTGGGTGCCTTTACAAACACTTGAGGACCCCGGGTGGGAGGCTGTGCCACGCAGTTTATTTGCACTCAGAAGCCCATTCGTGGGCGCTTGCGGCGGGGCTGCGAGGCAGAGGACAGCTGGCTCTGGCTCTGACTCTGACTCTGGCTCTGGGAGGAAGAGATGAACAGCTGGCTGGCCTGGCTGCCAAGGGGCTCTGGGGGCTCAGGKGGCCCATCGGCCAACACTGACAGGTAGTCCCGTAGTGTTTTCCGCCGTTCCTTGGGGATGCCGCGGCAGCGCAGGCTCTGTGAGGACAGCAGGGCTTCTTCAGGCGCTGGTGAGGTCGGAGCACTGCGAACTGGGGGGCTGCCAGCTGGCGGGGAGCCCTCCTGGGAGAAAATGGGTGGACGGCTGGGGGACAGCAGTGTGGGGCCTGCATCACTCATCTCGGACAGCTCTGACTGGTAGGTGAGGGAGGAGGTGAARCTGGCTGAAAGGCTGCGGTGGCCCCGGGCTCGCTTCTGTCTCCGCCGCCGCTCCCGCAGTGCTCGCTGTCTCTGTGCCACACTGAAGCTTGTCCTTTCCTCCCACCACCTGTCCCAGTCCCCAGCCCAGGATGCTTCTAGACGGGTGCTCAGGGGGTCCAGACCCTCTGCCAGCTCCAGAGTCTGCGGCAGGGGAGGGGGCTGGAGAGCTGAATGCTCCCAGCACTGGATGCGGCCCCCTTCCYGCATGGCCTGGCGCAGCCGCTGGCGCATCTGCTGCTGCAGGGTGCTGGGGCCTGCTGGCCCCTCCAGATCTCTGCGGGTGAAGAGGCGCCTCTGGCTAAGGCTGGGGTGCCAGGTGTGCCGGAGGGGCTCCCTGCAGGCCCTGGAAAAGGCCCTCAGCCAGCGGCGGTACCGCAGGGCTGCTGCTGGGCTGGGCACTGCCGGGGAAGGCTGGGGGCTGGCACAGGGCTCCYGTGGGAGTTCAGCTTCTCCCAGGGGTGCTGGTGTGCTCATGGCTTCCTCCTCCTCCTCCTCCTCATTGATAATCACCTCCAGGTTGGACAAGTAGAATGTTTGCTCTTCCTCCTCTTCTTCCTGACCACCCAAGCCCTGTGGGCTGCTGGCTGGAGCCTCAAAGAGAGGGGAAGAGCCGGGGGCTGCTGTGGCCTCGTCCCTTGATGGGGGTGCAGGGGGCTGTATTGCCTTGTGGGTCAGTCTCTGGCAGAAGACATCCCCAGCCTCAGAGAGCTGGAAAACCAGCATGGACTTGTGCGGTCCATCCTCCTGCAGTGTGGCAGCCAGACCTACAGGAACAGGCAAAGCATTGTCACCAAGGTTCTGGTCCTCAGGATCCTTCAGGGGCCGGGCCAGCAAATGGGGGCTGCCTYCACCCCTAACTGGGCATGCTGGCTTCTGCCTTGTACAACATTTTGTATGTTACTAATCTCTTGCACAGCATTGCTTAGGGCTTTGCTTTCATTTCTTCAGCCATTCTCCAGCCAGGCCACAAGGGCTACACTCCCATTCCATCCCAACCCACCTTCTCCCCCACCAGGACCTGCAGCCTGGGGCAGCACGGGACACTCACCTGTAGCCGGGGCTGTGAGGCGCTGCTGGAGCAGGTGGTAGTGGTGTGGGAGCTGGGTGGGCAGGTGCTGCAGGCACCCTGCGATGCTGTGCAGCTTCTGCGGAGTCCCTGCTAGCTGACAGGCTGACTGGCTGCCCCCTGAGAAAACACCCCAAACACTGTCTGGTGAGCATAGACGCCAGCAGCAGCTGGTCCCAGCAGTGAGGAGGCTGGGATGCAAGCACAGAGGAGCCCTGGCCCTGGAGCTCAATCTCTTACCCCGGTATTGCAACAGCAACAGCTCCTGGGTGCGGGATGCGCCAAGCAGCACCTTGTGGCTCCTCCCAGGGYTCCCTGGCATCACTTGGGCAAAGAGCGGAGGGGCCTTCATCATGTGTGCCCACTTCAGAATGGGCACCAGTGGCAATCGCTCATCCAGGATGTACACCGAGAACTAGGACAGGAGGCATGGCTCAGACAGGGCACACCCCAACATGCAGCGGCAACCCCCTCAGCTGGGAGATCCCTATGCCCTACGGGGTCTGGGAGATGCAGCTGTGTGGGCTGTCTCCCCCAGCTCCCACCTGTGGCAGGACTTACCTGGGTGGTGACAAGGTACTGTGAGGGGTGAGCCCTGCCCAGGTACATGGGCAGCACCACACGCTCGCCCTGCTGGCAGTTGGCTTCCTCGCCCACCTTGAACAAGTCAAAGTGGCATCTCTTGGGAGCCTGCAGCAGTAGAACAGGGCACAGTCAGCACTTTGGGCTGAGGAAAAACCACCTGCCCCAAGCCCCATGCCCACCCTCCCAAGCTCACCCGGGCATCCAGGCACTGCAGACCCGTGCGGTCAGCACAGCTCAGCACCCGTGGGTGAGCAGTGAAGTCACTCCAGCGCCAGGGTGAATGGTCACGAAAGAACATGGTCTGGGGGTCATAGCGCAGCTGCTGCAGCCTATGGGGAAGATGGCAGTGGTCTGATCTGCCCTTGTCACTTGGGCCCCCCACCCCTTGGGGCTCCACTGTCTGCATGAGACCCCAGACAGCCCTGAGTGCCCCATCTCACCCTGTCTCGAYGTTCCAGAGGTAGACGGTCCCGCTCTGAGTGCAGACGGACAGCTCCCCGGGAAGGTGAGGGCTGCAGGATGGGGGGCAGAGCATCACTCTGGGTGACAGCAGCCACCACAAAGAGCAGAGCTGCACCAGCAGAGCTCCCTCCTCACACAGCCCCATCCTCCAGCACCTACCTGACAGTGAGGCAGGAGGCAGGCACATCAGTGCGGATCACCTGTAGTGGGGTGGGAGCAGCCCCTGCCCTGCCTGGCACCCTCCAAACACCACAGTGATAATCTGAGCGGACCCCAACAAAATCTGTCAGGGGAAAGAAGGTGGCMTGTGAGCTGGCAGGATCCCAGGGGCCCCCTGCTGCCCCTCCTCCCCACACCCTCTCTGCCTCGAGATGCAGAGGCTGTCTCACCTTCCCCATCCACACGGGCTGCAGCCACTTGCCGTACACGCCCATTGAGCTCAAACTGCGCTGGGGAGCCCCGGGTGCGGGGCAGCTCCTCCAGCACCACRTCCTGGAAATCTGGGATGCTGGCTAAGGATGGTGCAACATGACTCCCAYTCCCCTCCCCGGAGACACCCAGTGAGGAAGGATACACAGGTGGTTCATGGCCTGCCCGCCGGGGTGCACCAGGCRGCCCACGGGTGTCCCCCCATCTCCGAGCGGCAGCCAGGCCAGAGCCCCGCCGGTGAGGCTGTCGTCGAAGAGCAGGTTGGACCATTGTAGCATCAGCTCCTCATGCAAGCAGTCTGCCAGCACCCCCAGTGGCACCTCAAAAAGCCAGTCACGGCAGAGGTGCGAGAACCAGCGCAGGCGGGAGGCCAAGTGCTGCCGGGGGCAGCCACTGCAGAACATGGATAGCATCAGGCACGGAGACAGAGCAGGAGCCCCCCCAGACCACTACAGGACACGGGGGACACTCACCGTCGGGCCTCCAGGCGGTCGATGTCCTCCACCAGGGCTGTCATCCGGATGGTGCTRTTCCGGGCTGGTCTCTACAGGAGAGGGGGTCAGAGATCGAAACTGGCAAGGGGAAGGGTGAGGAACAGCACTGCTACCCATGGACAGACAGTGACCTTCAGCTTGGAGTTGCCCAGGTAGAAGTTCTTGTGTAGCAGACGCCCCAGGGAGCCAAAAGCATCTTCTGGGTGATCCACAAAGAAATGGCCCAGCTGTGTGGGAAGAACAGGAAAAGGTCAGAGCATGTAAATGTCCCACATGCTGGTCCCCAGGTTCTTGCCAGGATGCAGTGCCTCAAATCTCACCTGCTTGGCAAAGTCCAAAGTGGCTCCAGACTTGCCTACCCGGAGCTTCTTGCACAGGCTGCTGCGATACAGGATGTCTTGCGGTGCGGGTGAGGGAATCCAGCAGCCTGCGGGGAGAGAGCAGCGGCCACCTGGCACCATACGAGCACCGGGACACGGCTCAGCAGCGCGGGGCAGCGGCAGGGATAGAGGTGGAAGGGATGTCCTCCCCAAACCCCGTGCAGCGCGCTCCCTCCCGCTCCCACTGCCCTCACCTGCGCTGGACAGCAGCACCGGCACGGCCGCAGCGTCGGCGGCTTCCCACCTCTCGCCCGTCGCGCCGCGGCGGGGCACGAAGGCCGGCTGAGCCTGCGGGGAGCGAACGGGAGAGTCAGAGCGGCCCCTGCGTGTCCCGCCGGCTCCCTCGGCCAGTCCGCACCCCCTCACCTGGCGGCGGCCGGGGCCAGCCTCCAGCACCTGCCCATGCTCGCCCCAGCCGGCGACCAGCGCCGATCCGCCATCCTCCCGCGGCGGGCCGGCGCCGAAGTAGGAGGGGAACAGAGCGGACGGGAACTCCATGGCGGCGGAGCGGACAGAGCGGACAGAGCGGACAGAGCGGGGGACGCGCGGCTGGGCCGGGTCCCGGTGACCCACGGGGACCGCACGACCACTGAGAATGACGTCACCGGCGCGCCGCTGCCGCCGCGCACCAATCAGAGACCGGCATGCGGCGGGACAGAGCGCCGCCAGGGGAACAGCCACGCGGGGCATTACCGCCCCCTGGCGGCCGGAGGGTAAAACCGCACGGGATGGGAACGGGCGGGGGGACCGGGATGGGAACGGGATGGGAACGGGATGGGAATGGGATGGGAACGGGATGGGAATGGGATGAGAACGGGATGGGAACGGGATGGGAATGGGATGGGAACGGGATGGGAACGGGATGGGAACGGGATGAGAACGGGATGGGAACGGGATGAGAACGGGATGGGAACGGGATGGGAATGGGATGGGAATGGGTAGGGAACGGGCCGGGGAAGCAGTGGGAACGGGACGGGAATGGGATGGAACGGGATGGAACRGGATGAAACGGGACGGAAACGGCACGGGATCGGRATGGGAACGGGATGGGAACGGGCGGGGGGAGCTCTGGGAACGGGACGGGAAAGGGACTGGAGGGCGAAGAGGTGGGACCGGGTGGGGAACGGGACGGGATGGGGCAGGGGAAGCAGTGGAAATAGGACAGGACCGGGTGGGGGAAACAGTGGGATAGGGTTRGACCAGGATGGTCACTGGGAGCCATCAGGATGGGATCCCACTGAGGCACGGGCAGGTGCATGGGCATTGTTCCCCTCTGCTCGCCTCGAGAGCCTYGAAACCCCCCGTGTGTCCTGCAATGGGCACAGCTGGTTTTCCATGGCCTCAGTTGTTTGGCCATGGTACACCCCACACACCAGTGGGCTGTGGGGCCACGGGACAGTCTCAAATGCCTGAGGGATATGGAGTTAAAGTGCGGCTCATGGTTCCGGATGTTCTAGCGCCCTCCATCCCACGCTGCTCTTCCCACGTGACCTCACACCCACKTGGCTGTGGGGTCCCCACTCCCACCCTGGCTCTGTGCTCCTTCCTCCCCATAGGATGGCTGCTGGCTCCCCATGAGGGACCCACCCGGGCCGGGGTCTCCATGGGTGCCCACACAGAGTTCAGGCTGGTCCCATGGGGCTCTGGTGGGATTTTGGAGCTTTTGGAGGTTATCTGGAAGGGGAGACAGTTTCCCCTGTCCATTCCCAAGGAGAGCATGACCAGCTGTCTCCTGGAGGGGCCATGGGYCTTGTGCATCCCTGTGCCAGAGGCCACCGGCCCCGGAGCTGTGTCTGTGAGGTCGGCATTGGGGAGGGGACCCTCATCCATAMCTGGAGGGGGTCTCTGCTCTGGGGTTGCTGCACAGTCAGGCTGGGGTACAGTGGGGTGGCTGCTCCCCCTGCAGCTGCCAGGGTGGTTCGTGGGGAGCACGGGATGGGAGAGGAGCACTTCCATGGGCAACCTGCTGCCTCCCTCATAGGCGAGGAGGAGGGTGATACCATGGGAGTCTGGGGATGATGTCAGGGGAATTTGGGAAAGTGTGATGAGATCGTTTCCAGTCAAATGATGCCCTCATCTCTTCAGGTAGTGCTCAGAGTGCCTCTGTGGGACACCTCCTCTGTAAGATACATGTTACACTTTGCTGTGAGAAGGTGGTAGCCACTCGTGAAAAAAACCCTGACCCYCTTATACAGCTCCTGTCGGTAGCCCCACCACTCTCAGCCCCATAGTAGCCCTCGCTGCCTTCCGTCCTTTTCCCCAGCTCCACTGTATGCCATCAGCCTCATGTCCCTCTCCACCGGCTCTATATTTCTGTCCCCGRGACACATTCCTGTCCCAGCCCCAGGGTCTGGTCCCTGTCCCCCAGAACGACATCACTGTCCCCAGTCATTGTTTCTGTCCCCAGCCTGATGTCCCTGTCCCCCAAACTACGTCRTTGTCTGCAGCCCCATGTTCCTGTCTCTCGGCCCCATATCTCTGTTCCCAGCCTATATCCTTGTCTCCAGCACCATGTCCCTGTGCCACGTCCTGTGACCCCATTCCTGGCACATACCTCCGTTCCAGCATCACATCCCTGTCCCCAGTCCAYGTCCCTGCCCCCAGCCGTGTGACCCCATTACCGGCCCACATCTCAGTTCCAGCACCAGGTTCCTGCCCCCAGCCCATGCCCACGTCCCCAGCCCGTGGTCCTGTGCCCCCGTTCCCGTCTCGTACCTCC
Organism: Malurus melanocephalus; assembly: GCF_030028575.1. Taxonomy (NCBI): domain Eukaryota; kingdom Metazoa; phylum Chordata; class Aves; order Passeriformes; family Maluridae; genus Malurus; species Malurus melanocephalus. Next base: position 485,485 of record NW_026623345.1, read on the forward strand.
GTTCCAGCCCCGTGTCCCTGTCCGCAGCGCCATACCCCTGTCCCCAGCCCTGTGCCCCCGTTCCCGGCCGGTATCTCGGGTCCCAGCGCGGTGTCCCTTTCCCGCAGTCCCCCATCTCCATTCCCGCCCGTGTCGCTGTCTCCCGGTGYCCCGGTCAGCGCCGGGTCCATCCCGGGGGGAATGGGGGGGGCAGAGCTGTCTCTCGGGGTGGGCGGGGCGTGGCGCCGCTCCTGATGATTGACGTGCGCGGGGGCCAATGGGAGCCCGG
>NW_026623345.1:485933-504318 GCF_030028575.1 Malurus melanocephalus
GCTCCTGCCGCTCCTGCTCCTGCCGCCGCCCGCCGCCGGTGAGCGCCGCCGGGAGACCGGAGCGGGGGAGAGCGGGTTTGGGGCGGCGGAGCGAGCGCGGGACGGGGCGAGAGAGAGAGCACGTCGAGGGTGCTGGCGCGGCGGGGGCGAGGCGACACCGCGGAGGACGCGTGTGGGCGGTGGGTGGGAGAGATGCTGGAGCGGAGCGCGGGGGTACGTGCGGCGGGACGCGAGGRGTGAGTATGGGATGGGTGCGAGGTACCGGAGCCGTGGGATGCGGGGGTGCGCGCAGTGGGGCGGGGGCCGGTGGGGATGGAACATGGGGGTGTGTGCGCTGGGCAGGAGGTGTGGGGCGCGGGGATCCGTGCGGCGGGACGCGAGGAATGAACTTGCGATGGGTGTGAGGCACGCGAGCCATGGAATGTGGGGTGTGCGCACAGTGGGGCGGGGGTGTGTGCGGTGAGCAGGGGGCTGCAGGCACGGGGCGCGGGGGTCCGGGCGGCGGAGCAGAGGATAGGGTGCCGTGGGACAGGGGGATGAGCATATAGTGAGCGTGAGGTACACGAGCAATGGGATGTGGGGTGTGCACGCAGTGGGGCGGGGGCAGGTGAGAATGGAGCACGGGGGTGTGTGCGGTGGGCCGGAGGGCTGGAGGCGTGAGGAGTGGGCTCTCTGTGGTGCCGTGGGGCAGAGGGATGAGCTTGCGATGGGTGTGATGTAGACGAACAATGGGATGTGGGGCGTGCACGCAGTGGGGTAGGGAGTGGGTAAGATGTGGGCAGAAGGGCTGCCGGTGTGGGGTATGGGTGTCCGTGTGGTGGGGCGCAGGGGATGAGCTTTGTATGGGTACMTGTGCAGATTGGGATGAGCTTCATGAGCAATGGGATGTGGGGCTTGGGGCAGGGTGCGGGTGAGAATGGAGCAGAAGAGCACAGCTATGGGGGGGGTGGCATCCTGGGATATGGGGTGCGTATGCGATGGGACACGGCAAGTGTGGCACAAGGGATGGGGCGAGCATGCAGTGGGGTTTGGGACACATATGCAGTGGAGTACAGAAGTGTCCCCAGTTGGGTGTGGGGTGTGTTTGCCATGGGGCACGGGGTGCACATACAGTGGGACACGGTGTGGGCGATGGGCATAGAGATGCGTGTGCAGGGAGTGTTTGCATAATGGGATACAAGGATGCCTGTGTAGAGGGTACCGGATGTCTGTGGAATGGGATGCATGGAAATGCGTGCAGTGGGGCATGATGATGAGCGTACTGCGGGGCACGGTGTACTCATGCAGTGGGGCATGGGGACAGATGTGCAGTGGRGCACGGAGTTGTGCTTGTGAGGAGGGTGCAAGCAGCGCACAGGCAGTGGAGGAAGGCGTGTGCGTGGGCAGTGAGTGGGCCCGGGGGGCTGCAGATACAGGGCAGAAGGCTGTGTGCGTGCAGAGGGCAGCGGAGATGGACAGCCTGTGTCCAGCGGGCCATCAGGATGTGCGGGGGACACAACAACGGGAGTACGTGAGGCCAGGAGCGGGCTATGGGGCAGAGAGCTGGCTTGCTGACCGRGATGCGGAAGGATACTTGGGGGCTTGGAGGGGCAGCCCCTGGGCAGGGGGGCAGTGGCGCGGGGCTGCCGGTGCCGGGGTGCAGCGGTGCGGCGGCGGCAGGAGCTGTACGCGGTGCTGACCGCCGGCCGTGGAGCTGTCCGCGGTGCTGACCGCCGGCCGCGACCTGAGGCTGTAGTCCCGGGATTGGGGTCCTTCATCTCCGGCCGCTGGCCTGAGGCAGAGGGGCTTTAGCTTTTGTCCTTCCATCCCCTCAGCTCCCATGGAGAGCAGTCCCGTTCCATCCTCCAGCACCTCTCCCGTGCTCTGGCTACACTGCCAGGGTGCCTCRGACTGAACCTCTGTGTGCAGCCAATTCCCTCTCCTTGCTTTTGGGCGAGTGAGCATGGGGGATTCTGCGCTGGGACTGGATAGCTCTGGGTCYTTCCCCCAGCTTCCCTTCTGGAGTTGTGTACAACACCCTCCCTGGGGTCCCCTGCCGGGTCACTGTCCCCASGTGGGGCTGTGGAGTGAGTTGGTGGTTCATGGTGGAGAAATTGCGATCGAGTCCTCTCGCATCGAGGAGGCAGGTGTTTCATGCTTGGCTTGTGCCGGCTGGGAGTGAAGGGGAGGGGGAGTTGCCTTTGTTCCAGACAAGGGAGCAGATGCATGTCAGTGTACAGCCTGCTGGGGCTGCACACACGCAGCACAAACACACGTGCACACAAGCACATGCGCACACTTCCAGACAGTGCAAAGCAGACCCTCTTCTCAGCTATCCCACTCCACACTGGACGAGTCCTCCTGGGCACAGACCTGCTCCCAGACCACCCTCTGCTGGCCTCCCCCTTTCCAGCAGCCTGTGAAGAGGGGCATCTCATTCTTGCTGCCTCTCTGGGGAGTAACGGATGGGTCTCCCAGACTGGCACTSTGGTAATGGTTAGGTGATGCTATGGCTGCTGTCTAGAGTCCTGCTCTCCCTTGTGACAAAGAAGTGGCTGCCTCTCTGCTGCTGGGGTTCTTGGAAATCCCTGAAAATCAAACTGTMGGGCAGCTGGTCAGGGGGAGGTGGCCCCCACGCGTGCTGTGGGCTTGCAGAAAGTGTCTTTCAGACATGGGGCTGCRCACAGGCACACACCCCCTGGATGTGGGTTGGCACGCCTCCACTCCGCTGTGCATGCAGACAGCACCCCCGTGTGCATATGTGCACACATATGTGCGTCGTTCCTCCTCCACAAACCATGGGAGAGCTGGGAGGCTGGGCAGGAARTGCACTGCTTGCTCCTTCTTCTTGTGGCTCGAGGGTGAAACTCTGCATTTAATGATGGGCTCAGTGCTGAGACTTTCTTGGAGGCAGATAATGGGGAATCTGTGTTCCTATGGGAGCTGATCTGCTAGGGCATGGCTAAAGCCATGAAGAATGTCCCTTTATTACAGGTAAATGCAGGGAGCAGACCATGAGCAGCCAGGGTCGTGGGCTTCTCAGGCTACAGACCATCAGTGCCCACAGCTCAGTGAACWGGGTTTGAGGGAATGCTGAACCAAGAGCAATGCAGGCTGTGCTAGGGCTGGGAAACACAGCTGGGGACAGCTGACATCAGCCCTAGGGATTCACTGAAATGGCACTGTCCCAGCCCCTCCAGGCTGCKGGATTTGGGACATATTCAGAGCCTGGACGGTGGGCCTGCTCTGGAAGGGGTGCTACACCCCCTCCCCCTTCTGCCCCTCCCAATCCTTTACCCTACTGAGATTCCTTTGGATCTCCTTTGCAGATGGGCTTTTTGTGACCGACTACTTCACCCGCACACCACGCAAGCTCAGCCCCTTCCGCTCCTTTGCCAGCATCGAGCTCTTCCACTTCCACATTCCCGAGGACACAGTCATTGCCGTTTGGAACCTCATCACCTTCAAGGAGCAAGGTGGCACYTTTGGGGATCAATGTCCAGACCGTAGCATCACCGTGTGAGTAAGCAGCCTGCCCTGCCTGCTTCCCTCCTGCCTGCCTCTGCTGCTCCTGCCTGGATTTGCCCCACAGCTTGCTTGCTCTTGCCTGCTTTTTACTTCCACAAGCATGTGTACATAGAGAGTCAAAGAATCTCAGAATCACAGAATCACAGAATCACAGAATGCTTTGGGTTGGAAAGGACATTAAAGATCATCTCGTTCCAACCTGCTATCATGGGACATGTTCCACTAGAGCAGGTTGCCAACTGAGCACCACGCAGCTGCTCACTCACCCCCCCTCACTTCCCTGGTGGGGAGGAGAATCACTGAAAAAGAAGTAAAACTCGTGGGTTGAGATAAAAACAGTTTACTAATCAAAATAAATATGCCAAGAACACTAATGATAAAMCAGCTACAACAATAATAATAATAACATTAACGAAAAGGACAGAGAGAAATAAAACCCAAGAAAGACGAGTGATTCATCACACCATGGCTCACCACATGCTGATTGATGCCCAACCTGTCCCCCAGAAGTGGTTGGTGGCTCCCTGCCAACTCTGCCAAGTTTATACACTCGGCATGATTTCTATATGGAATGGAATATGTTCTATATGGAATGGAATATGTTCTATATAGAATGGAATATGTTTTTTATGGTATGAAATATCCATTTGGCCAGTTTGGGTCAGGTCTCCAGGCCATGCTCCCTCCTGATATCTTGTGCACCTGCTCACTGGCAGAGCATGGGACACTGAAAAAGTGCTTTAGAGTAAGAGCTGCTGAGTGCTAATATCAGTGTATTATTGTCATTATTCTCATGCTAAATCCAAAACACAGCTCTGTGCCAGCCACTAAGAAGAAAACGAACTCTCTCCCAGCCAAAACCCAGACAACAWGTACGCTCCCTCCCCATGATTCATCTTCCCAGGACCATTGCAGGCTCCACTCTTTCGTGCATCTCATAGATGAACTGTTTTGCTTGAACACCCACTCAGGAAAGCTCACAGTCTCCAGAAAGGTCCCAGCTTACAGATGGCTTCCATGATGTCTTTAAGCACAGAGGAAAGACACCCACACACAGGACATACTGGCCCTGCCGCGATGCCCAGCCTACACTCTGCTGACTGCTGTCTCTCCTGCAGGTATTTCCGCTCAGGGGCTCCCTCTGTCATTAACCCGCTGCACACGCACTTCCCCAGGGACACGGCCGTCCCTGGCTCCTTCGCACTGACCCTCACCTGGACTCTGCCCAACCGCACCACAGGAGTGTTCAATGTCACCAGCCCGCTGCCTGGGGACTGGTTCCTGGCTGCCCACCTGCCCAAAGATGAGGGCAAAATCTCCGTTAAGGTAAAGAGCCTGGAGGAACCATGGGGTGGCAGGGCTGGGGTCTGACTGCTCTGGGCTGACAGTGTCCCTAGTGGGGGCAGTGCCCTGTGCCCCTGGTCCTGTGCTGACTGTCCTCTGGTGCAGGGGCTCTACGAGGAGTGCCAGTACCTGTTCCAGCCACAGCTCATCGTGCAGCGCCTGGTGAACATCGCTGTGCTGTACCCTGGTCATGTCACCGAGCAGAGCATGGCCCCCCACAACCGCTCCTGCCTCTACAAGTGAGTGCGACAGGGTACAAGTAAGAGGAGGGGGCATCCTTAGGGTGGGGAGATGAGGGTGTCCCATTCCTCTGGCTTCCCTCACCAGCCCTGTTGGTCCATGTGATGGACATGACCTGGTACTGCTGTCCCACAGGGTATTTGTGCCCAGCTACACGTCGCGAGTGCTCGTGGAGGTGCTGCGGTGCCGAGGGGCYGAGGGCTGCCCACTCTGGCTGCGTGTGCGGGCCAAGGCTCCCCCCCTGCACAATTCCACAGCGCTGGACTGCCGGGAGCACACTCCCTGCCAGCTGGCACAGGACCTGCCCTTCTGGCAGCACTGGTACTACGTGCTGGTGGAGAAACACCCTGGGGTGCCGGGCACCATCTCCTTCCAGGTCACCGTGCAGCTCACAGGTGAGGGTGCATGTGAAAGTGTGGGTAAAGGCAGSGTCTTGACTCTGCTTTGGTGTGGGGGTAAAAGGATGCCCACAGGATCTGTCGCCAGCTGGGCACAGGATTAGACCCAGTGCTGCTGGGATGGGAACACTGGAAGGTGTTGGGGCTGGGTTACTGACGGAGATGAGTGCTGGGCTAAAACGGAAGGTGGGAACTAAGAGGGGTCTGGGGCTGTGTGGTGCTCAGGCTGATGGCTTTGTCTCTCCAGACTGTTCCCGACCCAGCCTGGCCCGGCCACCCTTCCTGCCCTCCAGCGCCTCCATGAACATGCCCCACTCCTTTGGCTCTGCGGGTGGGCTGGCRCTGGGGGACAGCCCTCCACCCACCAGCCCCAACGACACGAAGCACCCAGTCCCAATCTCTGTCACCTCACATACTGGAGAGCGGTGTTGGCCTGTCCGGCCCACGCTGCGCAACGAGCTGGATACCTTCTCCGTCCACTTCTACATCTTCTTTGGGCCCAATGTGTCAGTGCCACCCGACCGCCCTGCTGTCTTCGTCATCAACCTCCTCCCAGTGCTGGACAGTGGTGGGGTGCTCAACGTGGAGCTGCGGCTCAATGTGGTGAGGTGGCCACACACGGCCTGAATGGGCAGGGTAGCTTGGGACAGGGGGCAGACTGGGAGATGGGCAATGTCAAGGTTGCAGCAGCGCAGGGAACAGGATTTGGAGTGCTCTTGGGTCATGGGCAATGGCTGTGGGGTTTTTGGGTGATGTAGGATGGATTAGGGTGCTCCAAGAGCAGGATKATTGCCTGGGTTTGGGGTGTTCATGGGTGAAGGGCAGTGGGTTAGGGCACTGCTTTTTGGTGTGCTGTGATCCAAGTGCAGTCAGAGCAGGGGACATCCCTGGCACTGGTTTAAGGCCATCTCCTCTGCCATCAGAGCTCCCTGTGTGGTGAGAATGTGACAGTGTTTGGGTGTCTGAATCACGAAGTCCCGCTGACGTCCGGTGACAACACCTCGGTCACCTGTGAGACAGGTAGGCTGGGCTGTGCATGTCCATCCTGCCGTGGCCGTGGGGTCACACCCTCCCTGTGTCTGGTGAGAGGATGGGCAGGGAGAGSYTGCAGAGACCATGGGGGCCCTGGASCCTGGCACAGGGCACTCTGTCCCTGTCCCAGCTCTGCCCAGAGCAGAGTCTGCACCTTGCCCTGCTCACCCAGAGCTCTCCTGGCCCACAGAGTCTCTGGCAGGCTTCCTGCTCTCTGTTAACGCCACAGCCAGCCTCAGTCGCCTCCGGATTCCCTACCCWCAGACAGGCAGCTGGTACCTGAGCCTGCGCTCGCTCTGTGCCACRGAGCACGGGTAAGAGCCCCGCTTATCCCCTCCCTGTGCCCCCAGGGGGAATGTCCCCACTGTGACCTGTGTCTGTGTGTGCCATGGGTCTGTGGGAGTGCCTGTCCCCTGCGCTGCCTGTCTCCGCTCATGTGTGCATGCGGCTTTGCGGGCTGTGTGTCACCGTGCGAGCGCTGCGTGGGCACGGATGGCTCCATCTCGCGTCTGCCTGACCATCTGTGGGTCCCCGCGGCTCTTCCCTCTGTCTCGCGGTTAGGAAGTGCCTGTCAGCTCGCAAACGCTGGGCATCTGTCAGTGCCTCTCCGCCTCCGCGGCAGGGCCCATCTGTACCCATGCCCGGGAGGGGTCCRGGCTGTCGCTGGGAGGACAGGGCTCTGCTCTGCGTGTGAGGGAGCATCTCTGGTCAGGCCGGGGTTCTGCTCAGCATCTCAGGGACTGGTTCTGTGCTGCAGCTCTGCTCTGTGTCTGCCTGGAGCCCTGTGGAGGAGAGCGGGCTGGTGTGTGTGTGTGTGTGTGTGTGTGTGTGCCTGTACATGCAAGGACACATGAGTGTGGATGGTGCTGCATGTGTGTTTGGTGTATGCATGCATGTGACGCTGTATGCATGTTTGGGGGCACATGTGCAGCCAGCTCTGTGTGCATGTTCTGACTGATTTGCACAAGCAGTCAGGGCTTTGTTCAAGCAGTCAGGGCTGTGTGTGTTCTACACATAYGTGGATTTGAGGGTGTGAGGACATGCATGGACAGCAGACACACGTGCATCCGGCCCCGTGTGCATGTTTGTGCGTGTTTGGGTGCCTGTGCGTGCACAGTCAGCAGCTGGTGTGTGCTGTCGGCCTCTGGGGTTGCCTGTGCTCACACCTGGTGTGCTGGAGCTGAGGAGGTGCTGGCAGTGCCCAGGGTCTTGTGCGTGGGCGGTGCAAGGCAGTGGAGATGTGCTCACCCCAACTCCTCTGCTGCGTTTCTAGTTCATGCTGAATTGCCAGTTGTAGTCAGTCCTTCCTGATGGGTTCACCCACGGGCACTGCAGGGCAGGGCACAGTGTCTGCACAGCAAAATCCAAATGGAATAGGAGCCAGATGAATGTGCTGCTAARCGCAAAGGGGATTTAAGCGTGGCTGTGTTCCTCCTGCCCAGGCTGGCATAAACAATTGCAGCACTCAGGATCTTTGGGGACAGCTCTCAGCTACCACACACAGCACCAAAGCAGCTCATTTTTGGGCTTGCCCAGTCCCTGTGTCTCGCATTACCTGCCAAGTCTGGGTGTGACGGGTGGAGGCTCTGATAGAGGCAGGAGCTGGTCAAGGGTGCAGGGTGAGGGCCAATCCCCTCCTCCTGCCCCACAGGTTTGAGCCCTGCACCAACGTGACAGCTGAGGTGTACCTGCGCGCCTACCTCTCACCCTGCATCAACGACTGCGGCATCTACGGCCAGTGCAAGCTGCTGCGCACCAACAACTACCTGTACGCTGCCTGCGAGTGCAAAGCTGGTGAGAGCTGCCCGGGCACCCACAGACCCCACAGCACATTCCCCTTCTCTTCTCCCACGGGTKTTGTGTCCTGTTAGTCCCTTCATGCCAGGTCTCTGCAGGGTGCTGGAAAGGGGGTTCCCTGCTCCCCCCCAGCCCCTGCAAGTGCTGCAGCAGTGATGGCAGCTCTTCCTGGTCACAGGCTGGAACGGCTGGGGCTGCACGGACAACGCTGAGGCTTTCTCCTATGGCTTCCAGCTCCTCTCCACGCTGCTGTTGTGCCTCAGCAATGTCATGTTTGTGCCTCCCGTGGCCATTGCTGTCCGCAGCCACTACCTCCTAGAAGCTGCCGTCTACATCTTCACCATGTTCTTCTCCACTGTGAGTGTGTGGGGTGGGGCGGCTGAGGGGCAGGTGTGGGGCAGGGGCTGTGCAGGGCAGCTCTCACACCCGTTCCCTGCTACCCCAGTTTTACCATGCCTGTGACCAGCCAGGCATTGTTGTGTTCTGCATCATGGAGTACGATGTGCTGCAGTTTTGTGACTTCTTGGGCTCTCTCATGTCTGTCTGGGTCACTGTCATCGCCATGGCCCGGCTCCAGCCCATAGTCAAGCAGGCAAGTGTGGGGAGAGGCATGCAGGGCAGGCATAGAAGGGATTKATCCTGATGGGTGCCCCGCTGCCACACAGGTGCTGTACCTGCTGGGAGCCATGCTGCTCTCCATGGCTCTGCAAATGGACCGCCACGGGCTCTGGAACCTTCTGGGGCCCAGCCTTTTCGCTTTGGGGATCATGGCCGTCGCCTGGGTAAGATGGTGTCCCTCATGTCCCCGTCCTGGCTGCACTCARTATCCTGCCCCTGCCAGCATCTCCCCTCCACTGCCTTGACCCATCCCCATGTACCCCCGCCCTGGCTCCTGAGGRATGTGTCACCATGGCACAGGGGCTGTGTCCGTCCCTGCCGTGGCTCCCAATTCCAGCCCGTCCTTTCCCCACCRCAGACGGCTCGCACCATCCGTCGCCGACACTGCTACCCACCCACCTGGAAGCGCTGGGCTTTCTACCTGTGCCCGGGAGCGCTGATCGCGGCGGCGGCTGTGCTGCTCTACGCCTTCGTGGAGACGGAGGAGAACTACTTCTACATCCACAGCATCTGGCACCTGCTCATCGCCGGCAGCGTTGGCTTCCTGCTGCCGCCCCGTGCCAAGCCCAGCCGGCGCCTGGGGCCACTGCCCCGGCGCAAGGGATGTGGGTACCAGCTCTGYGTCAACGAGCAGGAGGAGCTGGGGCTCGTCGACCCTGCTGTGGCCTCCATCAACAGTATTTGCACCAGCTGATGTTGATGGCAGCTGAGACTCCTCCGGCATGGACAGCAGCCCTGTGGGGCTTGGCACCCGCTCTCTTTGCTGGCCACCCATCTCTGGGAGCGCCAGGACTCCTCTGGGCAGGCACACAGCCACCTGTGCCACCCTGTTCTTCCAATTACAGCCTGATTGAACTTGTCTCCAGGAGTTGCTGTGACTTGGTCTGGGGCAGAGCTGTGGGGGGATCAAGCCTGAGTTGGGCCACACTCCTCTTTGCCAGGCCATGGAGTTGTCAAGGGGATGCAGCTGGGTGTGGAGRGGAGGAACAGCAACAATCTCTGGCTCTCAGTCAGTGATCTGTAGCAAGAGCTCCTACTCCGTGGCGGCTGCTCTGGAGCTGATGCAGCTCTGACAGAGAGCAAAGTRGCTGGCAACAGATGGGGACCAGAGGCGGCGGTGTTTTGGCTCTTGGCAGGACAGGCTGCAGGGCTGGGATGTCTTTGTTGGGGCACTCACAGGATGGCTTTAATATCTGACCCAGGGACAGGGTGGCTTTAATATCTGACCCAGGGACAGCTGTGCTGCCAGGGCAGCCAGAATCTCCTCCAAGCCTGCAGGACTAAGGGCAGCCCATAGCTCTAGTGACAGCTGCCACTAGGGAATGATGCTGCCTGCCCTGGCAGTGCACAGGTCTGAGAGGGCTCTGCCTGCAAGGGCCACATCCMCAGGACACCATAGCCTGCTGGGACAGCTTGCCTCAGCACCCCATGTGTCACTCCAGACAAGGAGCAGTGGACAAGTGACCCTGTGTCCCTGCTCTTGTCACCAGCCTTGTTTCTGCAGGGCACTGGGCTTCAGTGGGATGGTCATTGTATGGACTGTACCCTGTGACCCGGCTGGGGTGGCCCTTTCTCGGCCTCTGCTCCTTGTCTGGCTTATGGTCAAACCTGTGGGCTCAGCACCCACTGCAGCCAGTGGTGACCATGGTAGGGGGACAGACACCCAGCTGTGTGTATGCATCAATGACAGCGGATTTTCACTCTGCTTCTGCAGTTCAGAGGGGTCATGGTGGACTAGAGAGGACAAGGAAAGTTCCACTGACACTTCTCACCCCACTGGGACTTCCCCAATCCCCTGAGATTTTCTCAACCCTGCAGGGGTCTTCAGGGTGGAATTGTGAGGCAAAACTCTGCATCCTAGCAGCCACATCCTAGCTCAGCAAAGCCCACCCGCCAGCAGCCCCCCTCCCTSTACCCTTAGGGACAGAGCCCGGCACAGAAAGATTTACTGGATGCTTAACAGGATTAGCAACTGCAGGCGGGCAGGCAGCTATGTAATAGGATTGCAATCTAATTAAAACTGCTGCTTGGGAGCTGGGCCCCAGCTGGCCAGAGCGGGGTGGGCTTGGGGGGCTGCAGGGGCAGCTGGAGAGGACTGTGGGGAGGGGATGGGCAGAGCAGGAAGACCATGGCAGTGCTGGTGGGTTCAGGGTTTTGCAGCCTCTGTCTCTGGGCCTTGGTGTGGGATATGTCCTTGGTGAACCTGGCATGGAGGTGTGCTGGGCAGCCTGGGGAGGAGCCCCAGCCATTGTGCAAGGACTGAGAAACCTGCATCTGCCACTCTCCTTCCATCCAGAGCTCAYCCTCCAGCCCTCTCTGTCTGGTCTGGCCAAGTGTGGATTAAGGATTAATTTTTTAATTAAAAACATTACTCATTTCACCAAGTCTAATTGCACTCCACTGGCAGTGGCAGCCCCCAGAGGATGAGGAGCTCAGCTTCAGCTTTCACATGAGCAGCATGTTGGAGTGCTGTGCACACTGGACACAAGCTGGTCCTGCACCAAGGCAYCCCAGAGTCACAGAGATGTCAGAGCTCAATACAGCATCCATAACCATCCCTCATCCCTTGTCTCACTGCTGTAGAGCCAGAGTGCAAACCTGCCACTCATCAAATGTGAGAACGCCCTACAATAACAGATCCATGGTGGGATAAGCTTTCCCCTTGTGAGCAGCTGCACAGCCCCTGGCCTGCCCCACAGCAGACACCGTGGGTGACACATGAGGGACTCGACCCCTGAGGGGTCCTGGCAGAAGTGGGCAGGGGTTTCAGCCAGCAGAGCTGCGCAGGGAAGCCTGGAGGAGCCACACACCAGCTCTGCTGGACTCTGCGTTTCTGGGCTGCTGGTGCGGCTCAGAGCTCCCTCTCCTTTTAATTAAACCTGCAACTGCATTTTTCATCTCAAGGACAGGCCATGCATCCGACCGCACTGCCCGGGAGGGAGCTCGGCCAAGCAGCACTGGAGGCAATCCAGGCATTCTCTGCCAGCCCAGCTTGTCCCTGGGGGCCTGTGGGCKGCCTGCTGAGAGCTGGGAATCCCCTTCCCACTTTTTCTCCCAGTCCCAGGTGGGCAGAAACCCGTTCCCCTGGCCAGGATGCCAGCACAGCTCSGGGGACATTGAGGTGCTTTGCAAGTGCAGAACATGCAGTCTTGCAGGACAGAAAGGTTTTTTGCTCCCTGCTCCCAGCACGAAGCACAGAGAAGCCGGTTTCTCCCATGGGACAGCCAGCATAGGGGGTGTGTATGTGCCTGTCCCACCAAGCCTGTCTGGGAGCACGCTGAGACACAGCATGGGAGACTCTGATTGCCCTCAGTCACTTCTCCTTTGTCTCAGGGTTAGGAGCACCAGCATGTCCATCCCTATGGGTTTGAGTGAGCTTTTCTGTCATGGCTCCCCATGGCCTCCAGCCTCTGCCCCATGAGGATGCACTTGGGGTGAAGGCTGGACTCTCCTGCCTTCTCCTCCTGCACAGAGAGTTGGGGTTTCTGTGACTCCCACTCCCTCAGTGTAAACAGCTTTCCCGATGCTCCCTCCCTGCCTCTGCCAGGCACAGCAACCATGTAACCATGGCAACAGTATCCCTGTAACAGCCAGGTACATCTGACATCCCCATGGCAACCAACTCCCGGAACAGCCGATGAAGAGCTTTGCTTCCTCAGTGCTGGAGAGGGATGGGGGGTTCGAGGCATAGCAGGTCACACGTGGGGACAGACACAGCTGGGAAGGGTTTTTGACTCAGTGCCTGGGGCAGTACAAGCCTTCGCGGCCTCTGTCCTGACAGGGAGGTTGCAGGGGACACAGGGGATGCATAAGAAGGTGGCAGCCCTGAGAACAGTATCATCAGCCCCCTGCATCCCAGCTTCATACTGCCTGCTGGGCTGTCAGTGCCTTTGGGCCAGCACTCCCTGCTCCGACACAAGTTTCCTGGGAAATGAGTATCCCAAACACCAGTACTGTGCTTCCTGCTACAACCTCCTCCCACCCAGTCCCCACCCCAGCACCCCCCAGGGGTGCTCTACCTGTTGTCCACACCCTGCCCTCTCACCACTGCCTGCCCATGCCTGCTGTCCAGAATCGTCACCCAGCAGCCCTGATGCAGTCTGTCGTTGCAGATGGCAATTGCATGCCATGCAACTTTAATGTGTYAGGCCTGAATTATTGAGCCCTGCAGCAGGCTGCGTGCACATCGACAGGACCCAGCATCCCTCCCCCTCTCCCTGCCCATGTGTGCCTGACCAGGGAGCAGTGGGTGGGGGCTGACGAGAGGTCTAAGGTTTTGGGTGCTGTTTCCCTTGCAAGCCACAGTGAYTGGGAGGTGTGGGTGGAAGGGTGGCTGTTGGTGTCACCAGATTTGTCACCTGGATGTTGGTGGGTCCCCAACCATGGTGTTATCTCAGTGGGGTGCAGGGAGGGGTGCATAACACTGCTCTGTCCCCACCTCAGCATTTTCTCCCTCTGTCCCCATAAAACCCCAGGTCTAGAGGGAGCAGATCCCCCACGGCTGCCCTGGCAGTCCCCACCAGTCCCACTCACTGTGCTGCTGGACCCCAGAGAGACAAAGCCTTTCCACCTCAGTCAGTGTAAATGCCATGGTGGATACAGACAGAGCTTGTTCCCCGGCCGGATGTGGCTGTCACTGTGCCACTCTGGGGATGATGAAGGGCTCAGAGAATGCTCTCTTTTTTTTTTTTTTTTGCAGTTTGCCTGAAGCACCCTGCAGCCACTCGATGATTTTCTCATCAGAGTAGCAAGGCTTGACCGCCCTCCCCACACAGACCCATCCATCACCCACGGCTGGCACCATTGTACAGCTCACAGGCACTGGACCTGCCTGCCCTGCTCTGTCCCTGGCCGTCCCTCAGCCTGGGGGAGCAGCTCTGGGCATGCAAAGGGATCCTGTTTTCCCTGGAGGAACCCATGTGCAGCCTGCTTGCTCGCCCCTCATTCTCCCCCATCCTCTAGCCCCAAGTCTCATCCTCCCTGCTGCCATCCCTAGCCTTCATCCCGCACCAGAGACCCCGCAAAGCTTCAGCCCCCTCTGCTGTGTGCTGGGTGAGGACCAGGTGGGAGCCAGGCACTCACAAGTGGGAGATAACAACTAGATGGAGAAAGTCCAGCTCCAGTGCCATAGGGCATCTCTCCAGGTCCGTGTTCCTGGGAAACACTCCGCCATGGGTACCTCTCCCTTACAACTGAGATAGAGCTGAGCATGACAAAGCCAGCCCAGAGCAGGGACAAAGGGTTCTGAGAGGGACCTGGAGCATCAAGAACCAGCATTGTCCCCTTGCAGAGGCTGTGGAAATGAGGGACAAAARGCTTGGCTGTACCCACAGGGACCAGAGCATTGCATGGGGAATGTGTCAAGGGACAAACAGCAGCTGCCATGGTCACATGGCTGGAAGGGAGCAGCAGACGGGAAAGGGGGACACTGAGACCTGGGAAATCAGGAAAATGTGGTGGTGATGCAAAGCATCATGATTTTCAGCTGCTGTTAATTGAGTTTTTTGGAGAGGTTGGTGGGGAAACCTGCAGGGAGGCTGGACTCAGGACTTTATCCCTGGCAATTTAGAAGAGGGCTGTTGAGGACCTGCTCTGTCAAGCGGAAAAACCACTTGAGTTGTGTTTAACTTCATCAAGGGAACTGCATAGAAATCAGGGAGCTTGCTAAGAGAAATTAATAGAGCAGCCAGGGGGGCAGACTGCCTGCAGACAGCATGAGAACTRCTCAGATTCGCATGCCGGAGACTTCCAGTAAATGAACACGTCCTTTAACAAGATTTGCAAGGCCAGCATGGCCAAGGAGTGGAGTGAGTAAATGGGTGGGAAAGGTCATTCCTCAAGGAAGGGAGCTGTGCCAAAATGAAAAACACATGAAAGGGGGGGAAGGTTACATGAAAAACCAGAGCAAAACAAACCCCAAAGAGGCTTTGAGGAAGATCTTGGCAACAGCTTAAAATTGCAAATAATTTTGCAGTGCTAAATTTGCTAAATTGTTGCCATAGCAATGAGACTTTGGGGATGTCCAGGGGAGCATCAGAGTGCTGTAGCTTCAGCCCTTTGGATGAATCTTGGGTAGGATCTGTGAGTCCTGCAAGCTCTCTCTAATAGGACAGAAAGTCAAGTGTTGCTATCCCCGAAGCAGATATCTAGGGCTCACAGAGGGTGATGCTGAAGGAGCASCCTTGGTACATCCTGGCCAGTGAACAGGGGAAGGGCTGCAATTGAAAGAACAAAGTCTACAAAATGTGGCTGGACTTGCTGTCAAGAGGTAGGAAATTAAGGCTGCTGCTCTTGTGAGGGATCAGCCTTGCACCAACAGAAATCAAGCWGTTACACCAAATGCAATCCTGGATAAATTTATCTTAAGAAGCAAGCCTGCAGAGGAAGATAAAATCATGTTAGCAGAGGCTGAGAACATTGTCCATAGGATGCAAAGCCACTGTTCCCTTTATGGCTTGCAGATTAAAGTTTTCCCTTAAAAACCATTTCCCCCCACTCAAACACTGCCACTAAAATTTCCCTTGAGTCCCCAGTGCTAAGCAATATGTTGTTATGTATGAGCTGCGCTCTCAATGGAGACTGCATTAAAGAAATCACATTGAAGCTTCATGTTGGACTGCAAGAGGTGCCTACAATGAGAGGAATATTACAGATTATTCTTACTTTACATAAATATGCTTCATCACCTCCACAGCTAAAACACAAGGCTCTGCATTTTGAAGAGGAATGTTTTTGTCTAGAATTAAATAGGCCTGGAACAAGTGCAATCCAGAGGCTCCTGGCTCAGCCAGAGGGGAGGTAAGTCCCCAAGGGCTCCATGTGCCAAGTCCTCCTGAGAAGCTTTGCCCCAGGGCTTGCCTGAACTCAGCAAATCTCCTGCCAGCACAACTACAAATCCCAGATGAGMCCATGAGGATTGTTGTTCTAATTAACTAATGAAGTCGTCTCCTGTTGGGAAGATGGATAATCTGAGCTGGAGGCTTCCTCCCTGTTGTGGGGGAGAACCTGGAGCAACACCCAGCTCCTCTCAGGGACCTCACAAATATTTGTACACCCCGAGGATGTAATTGCTGCAGGCAGGTGCCAAGTGCTCCCAGACACAGCATCTCCCTGCACCCAGCCTTCAAAGTGCCTTCAAAAACGAATCTGACCCTGTCCTCTGTCTGGCAGCTCCAAAGGCAGCTTGGCTGCTCTCATCCCTCAGTTTTCACTTTGGTCTCATAATTTTCAGGCAAATCACAAGATAAAAATTAACGTCTGAGGAGGGTGAAGTCTGTGCAGGATTTCTGAGCCGCAGCCACGTGCAGCGCAAGGGGATCCACTTCAAAGGGAGGAGCCACTTCATTAAAAAAGGGAACTAGGGCTTTTGATATCAAGATAAACATCCTGATACACATCAAAGCAGTTTCCTCTCCTTGTCCTTAGACACCCTCTCCTGCTTAAATTCTGGATTTTGGAATTATACTTCTGCCTAATCCRTGCTGTGCTGTTTCCCATCTGGATGGTTGTTTGGCAGGGGAGATTCTGGGTGTTGTTTCATGGTGTTTGAGACCTCCAAGCCATGGCCATGAGCCTAAATACTTGGCCATTTCCTTCTGYTCCACATATGAAGAACTAAGAGTTGCTATTTCCATTGAAAAGCACCACGTTTTTAAAGGAAAGTGCAATGTAGAAATGCCCAAAGGCTAACCGGATTACCTGAATGTCCAGGAGCRTCCAGACCTCCAGACACCATGCCCCACAGTGGCTGCAGGCCCATCTCTGGCAGCAGGCTGGATATTCAGCAGCCTGGGATAGAGCGCTGAGGTGTGGACACTGACCACTGACACATGAGGACGCAGGCACTGCGTGTGCACAGGGTGCTGGTGGGAGTCATATCCACCGTGGCAAACCTCTCCTTCAGCGTCTGGAGATGAAGTGAAGAACTTTGAGAGGCTCAAGGGCCAGGTCCTGTTCCTAATGCCAATATGTCATGCTTTTGCTGTGGCCAGGAACTGTGTCAGGGTGGCCATCGGAGCTGGGTTGCAGGATGAGCTGTGGTCAGGGGGTCCATGTCACCAGGTCACTYCAGGGACTGGGGCACTCTTAGGGATAGGAAAGAGGAGGGGCTGATGCACTGGGGAAGCTGCAGGACTGAGAATTCAGCTACTGGCTGAATGTCAACTACAGACACAGTCAAAAGCTGCTCTCAAGGCAGTTGTTAGGGTCACACTACCTGTACCCTGGATTTGCAAGGTGGGACTGGGCACAGGTGGGCATCCAGCATCACCTCGGGTCACAGAGTGCTGGTGTTGGCTGGCAGTGAGGTACAGGGGCCAAGGCGTGCTGTCACTGGCAGGTAACATCTTCTATTTCAATATATTATACATTGCTGGGGCAGGCCATGCAGGAGGGAGAGGATCRGGAGAGTGGTACAGCATTGATTTGCTCCAGAATGGGTTAAAAACAGGGAAAAATCCTCTGCCCAAGCCTCCACAACTCCAGGGATCAGCTCTAGCTGTCCTGGTAGCTGGCTGTTGAATTTCAGCTGCCCTGTTTTGTGGGATGGAGGCAAAAGAAGCTGTATGCCAAGGCTGCCCAGAGCAGCATCCTCATCATTCCTGGGCCACCAGACAGCAACATGGAAATCCTGAGACCTGCTGGTACTTTCACTTTTATTTCCAGCCTGGAGAAAACCTTGCATCCCCCAGAGGGAACCCACCTTCCTCTCTTTGGGCTTCTCCTGGGTTCTCATGGCTTTCACCCCAGCCCTGGAAGTGCAGACACTGCGTGTGTCTGGTGCCAGAGGGTGTCACCAGGCACAAGGCTTGTTTCAGGTGGACACCCCKAGGAAAGGCGACATCTGTGTCTGTCTCAGACCCTTCCACAGGGTCTTCCCATCCCCTTGTGCCACCCCGTTTCCCTTGCCGGAACCACCACCTGCGCTGCATCCCAGAACTGCGGGCCAGCTGGAAACAAACTGGGGATCAGCCCTACCCCACGGCCCCTCTAGCACCGCCCTGAGCCCGGCCTGGAGGGGAGCAGGGGACACTGGAAGCCTGGGCCATGGGACATTTTGGGGACAGAGGCTGGAGCAGAGGGTGCCGTGCCAATACCCACGCCTGCCCGGCAGCACCCTGCACACAGGAGGCGGCGGTGAGTGAAGCAGACCCCACGGCGGGGGCACGTGTGTCAGCCCTTTGGCACTGGGGACACAATCCGGCGGGGGGCACTGGGGACACAATCCCGCGGGTGGCACTGGGGACACAATCCGGGGGGCACTGGGGACACAATCCGGCGGGTGGCACTGGGGACACAGTCCGGGGGGCACTGGGGACACAATCCGGCGGGTGGTACCGGGGACACAATCCGGCGGGTGGCACTGGGGACACGATCCGGCGGGTGGCACTGGGGACACAATCCGGCGGGTGGCACTGACACAATCCGGGTGGCACTGGGGACACAATCCG
>NW_026623345.1:505014-534149 GCF_030028575.1 Malurus melanocephalus
CCCCACTGCCTCCCGCTGCACCGTTCTGCAGCCCCACTGCCTCCCTGCTGCACCCCCGGCATCCCCACTGCCACCCCTTGCATCCCACTGTACTCCCCACTGCACCCTTCACTGCATCCCTCATTGCGCCCCTCACTGCAGCCCCCTGCGCCTCTCCCCTGCACACTCTGCCGAGCCCCCCTGGTTCCCGGTGCTGTTCCACTTGCACCTCCGCTGCCATCCCATGCACTGCCGACCTGCAGCCCCCAGGACATCTCCCACAGTCTCTGCAGCCAGATCCCTCCCGCACCCCCATCTCAGTGTCCTTCTCTGCCCTTCACCTTCTGCCAGCGACCTGCATAGACAGGGGACAGCCTGTCCCACTGCCCCAGTACCCCAGGGTGGAGGGAATGGTGCAATAGTAAGTTGTACCCTCGAGTAAGGAGCATGGCAGAATTGCAGGGACCAARCCAGGGTGTTGGGAGCGTGGTGGGATAATGGGGAACATAACTGGGTGGTGGGTAACTCAGTGGGATGGATGGGGAGCATGACAGAGTAATCAGCTGGATGATGGAGAACACAGCACGGTGAGTGCGGAGCATGGACAGCTGTAGCCCAGCCACTGCAACCTCCCTGGTGCAAGCAGCAGGGCTCAGGAAGGGAGATCCCACCTTTCTCCTATCTTTGTTCACCCTCATACATCACAGGGAGAGAAATTCAGGGCAGAGATGTTTGCAGGCGGTGGTCCCATCCCCGTGAGGCTTGGGGCCAGAGTTGCCGGCCAGCAGCCAGCTGCTTTCTGCTCCTGCTTGGGAGSACARAGGATTTTTGTGGYGGGAGCACCACCCAGCTCCCAGCCCACTGTGTCACGAGGCCAGCGTGCCTCTGTGGTATGCCCTTCTGTCCAACTCAGGGTACAGAGGGGAGTGTGGGATGAGGGACAGTGCCATAGGGGGTCACAGGCCTTCCCAGCACTGCCCACCCAYGCTTCTCCCTGACAGATGACATCAGGGCTGTGATGTTGTTGCTCACTGGTGCTGTGATCCCTGCTGTGCCCCTGCTACCTTATTGGTGGGCCCTGTGACTGTGCCCCGTTCCTCTCCACGGCTTGGCCACACATGGGGTGTTCCAGCTGTCTGGAATGTGCATCTGGAGGACGTGGGGTGCCCTGGCAAGCTCCTGGAAGATGGTGGGGCAGGCAGTGGGGCATRGTGTGCAGTGGGAAGGGGCAGGAGCTCAGGGACATGTACTGCGATCTCATCCTGAAGGTGATGCATGGCATCCAGGATGTGGATCCATCAATACATCCTCAACTGCTTCAACATGGACTGCTTGCCCACTTTCCTGGCTGGACTTGACCTGGCATAGCCTAGCCTCTACACGGTGTCCCTTCTCTTCCAGAAGTGGCAGGCCACATGCCAGCTCTCCACCAAGTGGCATGTGGCATGGCAGGACTATTCCCATGATAGGTCTATCCACCCTACACCAGCAGTATTGACTACTTTCTCTCCCTGAATGTGGCAAAGAGATTCTAGAGGCAGAAARCAAATGGCCCCATCCCCAAGGAGAATGCATACAAACTGGTGAAGGTGGTGGGGTCCAAACAGGAGTCAGTGGCCACGGCATGTCTGCAGCTACTGTTACCCAATGGTGATCCATGCACTGAAGCAGGAGGATCCCTGCAGCACTGGCCAGATTGTCCCCTGGAAGGGACCTGGTGAGTACCTGGACATCAAGGGACATCAAGACGAAGACATCAAGCTGCTGCACACACTGCTTCCTCAGCCCCAGTGCTGCCCAGCATTACCCACCCCAGCCTCCTCCCTTGGAGAAGGATGCAGCCTGGCAGTCTGGGCTTCYTGCTCTCCAGTCCTGGCAGCTGCCCTGCTCGGCTCCACAGCCCAGCAGCACATTCCCCAGGCAGGGGAACATGGAAGGGTAGACAAAATATATCTACCCTATGCTGTGTGGGCTGGGAGTTTCTCAGAGTCTGTAAATAGATGAGTTCCCCTCCTGCTCATCTCGAAACTCAGAAGGGGAACATTCCCCAGAGAGGAGGAAAGAATTGATCAGTGGCCATCACTGGTAGAAAAGCTATTTTTAATTTTATTAAAATGTCTCTCTAGTATAAACTTTCAAAATATCTGGAACCTCTGCTATAAAGATTTGTGCCGTGGCTGTGTAGCAAAGCCTGGGGCCAGTGCYGGTGGCACTCATGGGGTGATGCACCTGGCATTAGGGGACAGCTGAGGTTCCTCTTTGTGATCCAGGGAAGTGTGGAGAGCACTGGGGGAGCAGGGCACTCCGGGGCCACCCTCAAGAAGGGGCATGTGGGGGATGTAGTGGCCAATGGGGCCAGGATGGGTCTGCGGCCGGAGCAGGAGCTGGTGCAGGGTCTCTCCCACCTGCACGAGGCTGTGGGAGAGGAGGTGCAGGTGGGACACTGTGTCACTGGCCAGGCTCTCCAGCAGCGCCTGCTGCTGCCGTGACGTCTGCAGGATCTGCACCAGCAGCTGCTGGACRTTCTGGAGCAAGCCCGCCACACCAGACCCTGCAGTGAGAGAGGGGTCAGTGACACCTCACTGTGGCTCCAAGAGCTCCCTGTGAGGCTGTTGGGAAGCTGCAGGGAGCACCCACCATGCAGGCTGGGGTCTGATGCATCTTCAGCTGCTGCTGGCTGCTCGCTCATGGCTGCTGTCCCGTGGGAGCCTGTGGCTGTGGCAGCCGCTGGCAGCATTTGGTTTCTTCTTCCCGTCCCCAGGGACATCTCACCAGGAAAACCTGTCACGAAAGCTTGGCATGGAGGCAACAGCCAGAGTGAGGGAGACACCCAAGCCCCAAACTTAGCTTGACCATGACACAGAGCCTTGGGAGGGCACTGCCTCTGGGAGCCTGTGCCCAGCATTCCCACTTGCAGGACAGGACAGAGCTGTGCCCTGGAGTTCAAAGCTGCAGACACTTACCAGCCTTTTCCTCAGCTCCTTCCTGCTTCACTTCAGTGTGACAGCCTGCAGGGAGAGCAGAGACAGCCTGTGAGCTGCAGCCACCTCCTGCGCCAGGGCAAACAAGCATGGTAGCCAGGGCATGGTACTCACCCAGGAGGGAGAGGGGAGGGAAGCAGCAACTGGCGTCTGCAATGAGAACCGAATCAGACCCTGCTCATGGGGCTGAGGGGGTTTACTGGGCTGAGCAGGGCAAGGAAAGCCTTACGTGGCATGGTGGGGTGCGTGGGTGGCACTCCAGCAACATGGTCCCCATCAGCTGCTGGGAGAAAGCAGAGAGGAGAGATACGCCATCTGAAGGGACCTGCTGGTGGATCGCCGCCAGCTTGGGGTCTGCCCGGTTGCCCCAGCCAGCCCCACAGCCTGACATGCCCTAGCCATAGCTCCAGAGTGCCCTGCAGGGCCCCAAAGCGTTTCAGAGCTAGGTACAAAAGCAGGAGTCACTCACCCACCACTGCAATGCAGCCACCCCTGGGCTGGAAGGCAGCAGCGGCGGAGCAGYGCGCAGCAACGCTACACAACACATTAGGACTGGAAGTGAAGGAGAATCCCACATCCACTTGAAACTGCAGGGGGAATTTGGGGAGACAGAAGGCAGTTACCCAGTGTGGGAGGCTGGCTGGGGCACCCACGCAAACCAGACTCAGGGATGCATCCTGCATCACCTCAGTGCCAGATCCCTGGGAGTGCACACAGTGAGGGGGGTGCAGGATACACGCCTGGGTGGGCTGCAGGGCAGGGGAGCTGCAGGCAGCTCTGGCCCTCACACAGAGCCCTAACTCATCTGAAACCTTGTGGTGTTACTGGGCAAGTGTGGAGCCAGGAACTGCTGAAGGAAAGGCAGTGCTACCAGTCACAAGAGATCCCTGCGCTGTATCAGGGCCGCTGTCCCATACAGGCCTTGTGCCTTGTGATCTGCCATAGGGCAGCCAGCAGCCTTGCCATGCCCTCAGGCTGGGACCCTCTCCTGCACTATCCCAGCCATCCTCATCCCCTCATGCTCAGGGGCTGGTTTAGAGCCAAAGCCTTTGGAGACAGAAGTCCTAACACAGCCATCCTGCAGAGGGACAGATGATGGAYTCCCTGATCCCCTAAGCCTCCCATTCCCATCATGCTGGCACGAGTTTGGGCTGGAGTCGTGGCTTGGTACTTACGACTCTGTGGCTCGCCCTTTGCACACTGCAGCATCGGCGACAGGAGCGTGCCAGGGTCATCCCCGCCAACATCGTGCTCTGCAGAAGGAGGTGAAGGGGTGCACAAAAGAGCTTCAATAACTGGGACAAGAGGGGTGTCTGTCACCTCGCAGCCAGGACATGCCCCACTCTGGCTGCCTGAGCCCACGGGTACCTGGTGGCTCTGGTGAGGACGAAGACCGTGTGGCACGGGCTGACCTGCGCTTCCTGGAAGGCAGCTTCACCATATCTAGGGGAAGAGAAAGACCATCAACAGACCCTGGGTGTCCACGCAGCAACAATGCTCCACCAGCACCCCACGACCAGCCACGCTGCTAAGCCCACACGCCCGTCCCCGGCACCYACCTGGCATCCTCCGCTCGCCGAACACGGGCCTCCCAGCCGCCTTCCAGATGCTCTTCATGGCTCGGTAGTGCGGCGGCAGCCGGGGCGAGTGGTGTCCTGCCCTCCGGCGCGTCTCCCGCTCTGAGTGGAAAGCCTGCTTGAGCGCCTTCCACTTGGAGCGGCACTGGGCCACGCTGCGCCCGTAGCCGGCCGCCGCCAGCCCCCGGGAGATCTCCCGCCACAGCGCCTCGTTGGGTCGCGACGTGGAGGCCATGAGCAGGGCGGCCTCCCCCGAGCCCCCCACCAGCGACAGGAGGCTGCTGACCTCCGCCTGCGTCCAGGCTCGCCCGCGGGGCATCCTGCCGGCCCGGGGAGGGGGTGCCCGCGATCGCTCGGGCCCGGGCCGGCGGCGGGCACAGAGCAGCGCCGGGCTCAGCCGTGCGCTCCCGAGGGCGCACCGGGAGGATGCCCCGCCGGGGGCGGCACCGGAGTTGCACCGAGAGCCGCCCCGGGAGCTGCACCGGGAACCGACGGGAGCCGCCCCGGTGGCCGCGCCGGGATCCGCGCCGGGATCCGCCACACCGGGAGCCGCACCGGGAGCCGCACAGGGAGCCGCACCGACCGCCCCTACGCCGCACCGGGCGCCGCGCCGGGAGCTGCCGGGAGGCGCCGGGAGCCGCATCGAGCATGTGCAGCCCCGGGAGGAGCCGCTGGGAAACGTAGTCCTGGAGGAGACATCCTCCCCCAGCGATAGCCGCCAGCCCGCTGCGGGATCGTTGCCTGCCCGCAGGCTCCCGGGGGTCGCGGGGACTCTGCCGCTCCCCACACGGCGGCACGGCAGGGATGGCCACCATGGCAGCCCATGATGCTGAAGGCTGGGGCTGTGGAAGGAGCACCCCAGCCCCCCCAATTTCCAGGGCTGAGATGCAGTTGCAGCCCCACCAAAAAGAAAGGGTAGCAGAAACCACTTGTAAGCAAATACAAGCAAATACTTGCTGCTCGAAGAGAGGGCCATGGGAATGTGTCCTCTGCCCCAAGGATACTGAGTCTTCCCTTGCAGTCCCTAGGGCAGATCAGACTGAGAGAGTTGAGCTTGTTCAGCCTGGACAAGAGAAGGTTCTGTGGAGGAGAACTTAAGCAGCTTTTCAGCACCTGAAGGACTGCAAGAGAGCTGAAGAGAGACTTTTTACAAAGTTGTTTAGTGATAGAATGAGGAAGAATGGCTTCAAACTGACAGTGAAGTCTCAAACTGCAGGGTTAAGGTAGATATTAATCATAGMATCACAGAATATCCTGAGTTGGAAAGGACACACTGGGATCATCAAAGTTCAACTCCTGGCCTTGTACAGGATACCCCCAACATTCCCACCATGTGCCTGAGAGCATTGTACAAACACTTCCTTAATTCTGTCAGTCTCCGTGTTGTGATCACTTCCCTCGGAAGCCTGTTCCAGTGCCCAACTACCCTCTGGGTGAGAAATCTTTTAATAATATTCAACCTAAACCTTCCCTGACACCATTCCCTTGGGTCTGTCACTGGTCACCAGGGAGGGACTGCCYCTCTGCTACCCCTTGTGAGGAAGTTGTAGCCTGTGATGAGGTCTCCCCTCAGTCTCCTCTTCTCCAGGCTGAACAAACYAAGTACCTCAGCAGCTTCTCATACAGCTTTCCTCGTTTTAKGAAGAAATTCTTTACTGTGAGGGTGGTGCGGCACTGGAACAAGTTGCCCAAGGAAGTTGTCAATGCCCCATCCCTGGAAGTGTTCAGAGTCAGCTTGGATGGGGCTCTGAACAACCTCATCTAGTGGAAGGTGTTCCTGTCCTTGGCCGGAGGCTTGGAATGAGAGGACATTTAAGGTCCTTTACAGCCCAGATCATTCTATGATTCCATGATGTGTCTGCCCAGCCCAGCCCAGCCCAGCCCTGGCTCCATGTTTGAGCCAGCAGCCACCCCCACTGCTCGCTGCCCCAAAGCCAGGAGTGCGGGGACTCCTCCTGCTGCAATGTCTGGGTGCTGGCCTCGACAGGGCTGTCCCTTGCCCCAGGTGTCTGGCAGTCTCACAGCCACCTCCCCACCTCGGCTTTTGTCCCAGGTGGTGCCTCTGGGGACCCCACCAGGAAGTGACACTTTCCATTTTGCATGACACCCGTCTGACAAGCTGGGCTGGGAAAGGGTTGCTGCTACCTTCGTGGGCTGCAGAGCAGGAGACCAAGGGAGGGATGGAAGAGGGTGTCACGTACGCTGACCTGCGCTTTCGCCCCACACCAGGTAATGGCCCCCCAGCTCTCTCAGTGGGATCCCTGCCCTCCTGCAGCCCCTTGTCCTCCCCAGAAATGTCCTCCTAGACCTGGACCCTTCCCCCCTTCCTTTTTGGGTGTCCTCTCTCAAACAGCTCCTCTCCAGCCTTCTTACAGACTGCCTGCACTCAGGGTGGGGATCAAGAGGGTCTCAAGGGCAGGGAATGCCCTCTGCACCCCATGCCACAGCAGACACAGACATCCCCCTCTCTGCTCTCCCCACCAAGTGTTGTGTGCAGGGAGATGGTTTCTAGGACAGTCAAGCTGCTTCAAACAGGTTCTACCCCACTTTTTCCAGACTCCCCCCACTGCTTCCTGACATCCCACATGGGATTCACAGACCTTTTCTAGCTCAGGGTTCCCCACTGCTCCCTCCAAGCCCCCCCGGTCTATGTTAACTCCTTTTCTCAGCTCCTCAGCAGATAGTGCGCCTGCCCTGGTGCTGGGCAGCTCTCAGCCTGGGTCTCCTCTCCCTGATGCTCCTGCTGGCYCAAATCATCCTCGTCAGCCTGAGTTTCCACTGTAAGTACCAATGTGCCTGTGCCAGGATCTCTACAGCTGGGGTCCTGGGGTTGGGGTTGGCATYGCAGGGTTTGTGTACCAACAGACAGAGCTGCAACTTCCCCACGGAGCTGGGCACTTCTGCTTGGGGCTGAGGGTGTTGAGGGTTCTGGGGCAAGCAGGAAAATTGGTGAGGCAAAACACCACCCACGTGTCTGGGAGAGGAAGCTGGGGCGACAGTGTGGGCTTGGGGAAAGCCACTCCATCACATGGCAAAGAAAGGAAGGCAGGAGGGAGAGCGCTGATACTGAAACCAAAAGACAGCAGCACTTTCCCCGAAAGCCTGTTGTGTGGAGGGCTCCCAAGTACAGAAAAGGCTGCAAGGACCTTGGCAGGTTTGGTGTACCTGAAGCAGGGGACACCTTACCCACAGCCATAGGGCTGTCCTGAGGGAGAGGACACCAGGTGCTGCTGGGGGCAGGAGCCCAGAGTTTCTGGGACACCCCTGTGCTCCTCTTTCGTAGATTTAGTGCAACAACAAGAGAGATGTACCCACTGTCTCTGGGGCACAGAGGAGAGCCCCAGCTATGGGAAACAGACACTGCAAGGTAAGAGAGTCTGGTGGGCTCCTGGATAAGGTTTGGAGAGGGCCTGGATGCTCTTTTMAAGCAGCAGGATCTGTCAATACTCGAGGACATTTCTCCCAGCTCCATCCCTATATGCCTTCACCCATGTTCCTGTTGCCTGGCTCATGGCATGGTGAGCTGCCCCAGCACTGCTGAGCAGGTTGAACTGCCAGGAGCTCTTTAAAAGCCATGACCCCAGATGGTTCAATCCTACCTGGGCACGCCACCAGCACCAGGCTCATGGTTGCCAYCAGCATCCCTGTGCCAGATGGTATCAGCTTCTGGTGCAGCTGAAACCTTGACTGAGTTCCCAGCKCTTTGGAAACTGTGTATCCCCTCCCCAAACCTGCATCTCCCTGCCCTGCCCGATGCCAGCACATCCCTGTAAGTAGCCCCTCTTCCCAGGGGTCTGGGACTGGAAGGCTGGAGCTGGGCTCCCAAATCAGGGCAAGTGCTGAGTGGTCTCTCTGGGGGAARAAAATATGAACACCCTGGGTTGGCTGCTACCTGGACTGTCTGCTGTCATTTTCCTGTCCCTTGAGCTGGGACTGGTGGCAGCCCCTGCCAGGTGCCCCATCCCAGCTGCTGCATTTCTGRTGTGCAGGGCCATGCCAGTTCTGCCCAGTCGGCTGGCTCTGGGATGCAGGGCAGTGTTACTACTTCTCCTCTGCCAGAAAGAGCTGGGATCAGAGCAGAGAGGACTGCTACTTCAGAGGGGCACAGCTGGCCACTGTCCAAGCCAACACCACCCTGGTGAGTGCACCCAGCCTGGCCTGTCCAACTCCCTGTCAGCATTGGGCTGACCCCAGTGGTCACCCACCACAGCATTGTCTCAGCTCCCTGGTCCAGGTGCCCAAAACCAGGCAGGGAGCTGGCAGTGCTGTGCCCATGCAGCACAGCCCCTGTCATGAACTGTGTGGCTGGGCTGTGTGTCCCCCCAGGGGTCTCATGTGGGTCCTCTCCTGTGCTAGGCTTTCCTGGTGCGCACAGCTCACATGGAGATCTTCCACGTGGGGCTGAGGCAGGATCCCTTCAGGTCTGACTGGAAGTGGCTGGATGGCACCACACTGGAGGGGTRAGGCTGTCAGCTTGTTCCCAGCCAGGGCTGCTGAGGGTCCAGGGCTAGGGGAGGTGACAGTGAGGGACAGGCAATCCWCTGGCATGCAGGGAGTGCTCCATATTTTGGCTGCCTCTTGTCTTTCCAGGAATGCATTGGGGCATTATAAGGAAGGGGTATTTTTAGCAGGGTGCCCACACTCAGCCTGGGTGAAGGGCTGTGGAGAATCCCCCAAAAGCAGATTCCCAGTTTGGTTGGTGCAGTCAGTGTTTAGCCCTGCCAGGAGTGACCTGGGGGTGCCTTGTGAGTGATGGAGCAGGGGACATCAGAGCATGTGGCCTAACTGGGAGGAGGGTGGCAGGAGCCTGTGCTCATGGGCAGGGTGAGCTTTGCCCCACAGCATCCCTGTGCAGCGTCTGGTTCCTGGCTGCAGGAGCTGCTGATGGAACAGCCTCAGCTCTTCCTGCCCATTCCATTTCAGCCCACTGTCTCCCTTGCAGGACTGTCCCAATCCAGCGCTATGCCAGGTCCTACCAGGTCTGTGGCAGRGTGTCAGGCTTGGGACTGTCAGGTGGAGCATGCATGGAAGCCCTCAGATGGATCTGCAAGCAGAGCGCAGCCACCGTGCAGTGGATCCAGTCCTCGCCTCCCGCCTTCCTCTGGGGAAACACCACCTACAGCTGTGTGAGACCCTGATGGCCACGGGGACCCCCAGCCTGWGCCACCACTCTGTTCCCTGCCTGACCTCAGTGCATGGCCATTCCCAGGCACTGCTGTCTCTTTACCCCCAGGAACTCTGCACTTTGCCAATAAACTCTGCCAATAACTGCTGCTGGCTTTGGGGTATGAGGGTGTTAGATGGAGGTGCAGCCTCCAGCTCCCTGACCTGGTTGCATCACTGCCCATTGGGAAATTGCACCTGGTAYTCTGTGTCCAGGAGCCAGCACAGAACCAGGAGCAATCTGAGCATCCTCATGGCAGCGTGAGGCAGCTCCTGTGCGGGCTGACACAGGTCCCTGGAAGCTTTGGGCTTTCTGGTGGTGGGTTTATGCTTCTTGGGGCACACTGCTGAGAGGTGACCCTTTGCCTCTGCCGTCCTACGGAGGGCTTGGGCTGGACAGCAGCTTGTTTGCTGATGCTTTCCCTGTCTGAGGAGATCCCAGCAAACACCCTCACTTTGTTTTGGGACTRAGTGATGTGTGAGAGCCTAGAAAGCCTGCCGGGGCTTGATTTGAAGTTGCTTGGTCCCAGAGGCTATTCTCGATTCAGTGCAGACCACTGGGTTGCTCCAGCAGCATGCAGCTCTGGCACAGATATCCCCGGGTCTCCCTCCCTGCCTATGCAAAAGACCAAACCCCCACAGTCAGTGGCCCCTGTCAGCCTGAGCAGGGGCTGGGAGGGGCAAGGTGATGCATGGGGAAGTGTAGCCCTGCTGTGGCCAGTACACATGGGCTTGGGCTCCTCTCAGCCTGGGGACCTGGACACAGAGCACGTTGTCCAGGACAGAGCTCACGCATCTCCGACCCCACAAAGTGAGAGCATACGCAGAAACGAACCACTTTTTGCAAATAAAGCAGCTACTTCTGCTTTTCTGCATGCAAAGATGTGTCTCCACCCAACATGGTTTTAGCCACAGTCTGCCACCTGACCACAATGCACAAGGACAGGACTGGGTTCCTGGACTGCTGCTGCCCAGCCGCCTGCATGGAGTGGTCTACAATAAACTGAAGTTTGCTGAGGATCCTGCTCACTGCCCCCACGTGCCCTGCAGTCCCTGATGAGGATGACAGCCACTAGGACAACCTGCTGCTGGGGCTGGTGCTGAACAGTGTCTAGCCCAGCTGAGAACCTGCCCCTGTCCATTGCCACAGGGACACYCCAGCACAGGATGGGCACTGGGTGATGGCAGTGGCACCATGGTGTGATGCTCATGGGCTGCGTGCCCTGGAGGAGTTACCATGTCTTTAACTCGAAGGAAAAGAAGACCTGACTGAGCAGCCATTACAACTRCATGGGGAAATTCCCTTGACTGCTGGTCCAGGGTCCAAGGCCATCCAAGGTCCATGGATTGCACCCCAGAATGGGGTGGGTCTGGGCAGAGCGGGTCTTAGCCGGGTGGGTCTGGGCAGAGCCTCATGGGGCCAGCAGCAGGATCTGTGGAGGTCCTGGGGTGACACCRGACCCTGGGTTCCCATCCCGAGAGAGGAGAACAGCCGGGCCTGGTGTCCTGGACGCCAAAAGGCTGCTGGGCATGGGACAAGTGGTTGTTATAAATACGTATTATACTGTTGGCTTTCACACATATTAAGATGAGTCCTATGTGTACAATGTTGCCTTTTTTTTTATTTTTATAAGTAATGCAGACACAGTGGTAAAAGAATCACTGGAGTTTTTGTTTCTCTTTTGTAACTCAGACATAGTTACAGAATACTTGTGGTTAAACTGCAGTGTTATGGCTTGTGACTTAAACATTTCCATGAAGGACATTTTTCATATTATAGCAAAACTATGCAAAAGCTGCAAAGAAAGTCACCAAAAAACCCTGACTGAGGCCCTGGCGGCAGGGGTCCTTAAAGATAGGAAACAGCTTGGGCTGGGGGAAAAAGATGCATACATTCACAAAGAGATCACAAAGTTCAGAACCTTTGGAGTGGGGAGGCCATCTCCTCAGGACTCTCAGCTGCCAGGCCAGCACAGATCCTGAAAGCAAAAGGGTGGGGGTGGAAAGAACAGAGGCTTTGGGATGTGTAGTGAGAAGTCTCTGGTCAGAGATCATGGAATGTTCATCCTCTGTTGTGCAGAGGAGCCTGGTTGGTGGGACACCCAACCTTCAGATGGGCTTATCTGCATGGACAGTCCAGGGTCCCCTGCTATGGACACTTCCCTATCAACAATGACCATCTGCTGAAACCACGGAACAGGGGATCACACACGCGACCCTCAGAGCCGCAAACACAGAATTGCACGTGCTCTAAAACAGGCAGATTGGAGGAGGTGCCATGCTAGACAGTTCCTGGAAAAGTATGAATATGCATAAATGTCTATGAATAAGCATTAAGCTGATGCAATACGAAATGTATTTCAAGATGTCTCCTGTCAATAGCAGTAGTGTTTTTGGCAGATCGCCAAAGCACCCGGTGCCCCCTCAGGTGCCGTTTTTCTTTTGCTTTCTGTCCCCTATTGCCATTTATTAAACTTTTAAATTTTAATAGGAGAGTGAACTTCATTTTTCACATGATCAACAGCTTCTCTCCCCACCAGCATTTTGTGCAGACACGTTATTGAAATCATCATGATAAACCTGAGGGGCTGTATGGGATGTTGTATAAAGAGTTAAGTTGTTCCATCCTGGCCATCTGCAGCCCTCCCACCTTTGTCAGACTTAGGGAAAAGAGGCTGAATTTTTGTTTTCCATACTCATGGCTGTGTTGACATCCCCAGTCCCTGCCCTCGAGCTTTGGCTCCAGTGATACAGGGAGGATATTTAGGAATCTTCCCAGCCTGACCATTCAAGGGACTCTCTCAACGCCAGAGATTTCCGTGGCAGAGACCAAAGCCTCTTCACAGTGGGCAGCTCCAGTGAGTCCACGAGTGCCCCCTTGACTCCCCCTACACCCTACTCACACAGYCAGACTAGGTTTCCTCGACCCCAGGTTTCCCATAAAAGAGTCTCAGATGTCTCATTGAACAAAGCCATTTATTCACGGTGCAGTAACACAGAAAGAGCCCAAGCTAGTTCCTCTGAGGAGGGATCCCCAATAAGCCCTGGATATCCCCAGTGAGGGGATAAAAGGGGTATCCAGGGCTTTAATCCCCTCGCTGTCTGCCCGCACTCAAGCCTTGCTTTTCCTTCTCAATCCTCTTCTCCTTCCCCCTCTCTGTGTCCATCCACTTTGCTGGCTCATCCGTTGTCTGCTCTGTTATCTAAAAGGTCAGCAATTCCCGCTCCTGCTGTGTCTCTCAGTGTCCATTTACCTGTCTGGCACCACCCATTTTCCTGCTCTTTGTTATCCCAAGGGCTGGCAGTTCACAGCTTGTTGTCTCGGGCTCCCACCCAGAGCTCAATCTGCATTTCCATCTGCATCTCTAACTGCAGCTTGCAAGCCCAGCTAACCGGAGCAGACTTATTCCTCAACAAGAGGTCTGTACCAACCCCTCAGCTCACCTCTGCTGCCTTCCACTGAGGTTTATTTGAGAGGGGCCTCTTGTTCCTTGTGAAGCTGGTTAAGACGGTGTCATTGGTGTCCCCTTGAGGACTCGGTTGGTTCTTTTGGCGGCCCCCTGCCTTTGTCACTGTTTGCTGCTGGCTCCTTTTTCTTATCCTTGCTTATCACCAGTCTAGAGCTGAGCTTTGTTCTCCCAGCTTGATACCAGCAAGATTAGGCACACCTCCTGGGCACGTGATAGTCCAGGATTGATGGGGAAAGCCAGGCAGGACCTGCTTGCTGCTGCGGGAACAATGGGCTGTGGATATGGGCATAGCAATGGGGACATTTATCATGATCCATTGAGGTCTGGGATGTGGCTTCCCATGGTCTGGTCACAGGCAAAGTGGGGATATGTGAGGCCAGGAGAAGAGGGTGGGTGGCAAACCTGAATGGTGTGGAGGCTGCACTGGGTATCAGCAGTGCCCTCATTCACTTGGAAACATCCCTGAAGGATCGATCCTGCTCCTTGAAGTGTTCATCAGAGCACTGGATGATGGGTTTGGGATGGCCTCAGGCAGCTGGGGCGCAATACCAAACTGGCCAGTAGTGTGTTGGACTGGGACACAGCGAGGCCTGGAGAGATGGTTTGATTGGAGCCTGCTGGTACTGGAGTGGGTGAAAATGCAAATCCTGCAGTGGGAAGGAAGAACAAGCCCCACACATCAAAATGGGCAAGTAAGCCGCTGTACTGAGCCAGCCAGCCACGAACAAGAGGTTGGATGGGGTCTGCAGTGTGTTCCTGTAGTGGCACTGTGGGCAGTGGAGCTGGAGTTCAGGGCTTCAGGAGCAGGGGGACGTCTGGACTCCCCAGGAGAAGCCAGACACATGGAGTCCTTGTTTTGCATGACAGCTGGGACTGTAGGAGACCTTCTGTAATCCTGTCCCAGCCTTCCCATGCCATCAGGCTGGCTCCACCAGCCTCCTTCTATGAGAGCACTCCCAGGAGCTGCCCTCTCAGTCTGAAGCCATTTCCTGTTGCCCTTTTGTTACAAATCCTTGTGCATAGTCTGTCTCCAGCTTTCTTGTAGCCCCTTTTGGTTCTGGAAGGCCACAGTAAGTTTTCACTGGGGCCTTCTCTTCTCCAGGCTGGACAATCCCAATTGTCCTCACAGGAAAGGTGCTCCATCCCTCTGATCATTGTGGTGTCCCTCCTCTGGGCTGGCTCCAGCACGTCCCTGTCCCTCCTGTGCAGGGTCCCCAGGGCTGGATGCTCCAGGTGGGTCTCAGCAGAGCGGAGCAGAGGGGCAGAATCCCCCTCCCTCCCCTGCTGCCCACAGTGCTCTGGGTGCAGCCCAGGACACGTTTGGCTCTCTGGGCTGTGAGTGCCATGGCCGGGGCATGTCCAGCTCTCACCCCCAGCACCCCCGAGTCCTTCAGGGCAGGGCTGCACTCGGTCTGTTCGTGCCCAGCCTGGGCTGATCCCGGGGCACCCCAAGGACCCCCTGACCCAGGGGCACCTCCAGAGCTTGGCCTTGTTAAAATTCGTGAGATTCCCATGGGCCACTCCTCTAGTTTGTCCAGGTCCCTCTGGATGGCATCTTGTCCTTCAGGCGTGTCAAACCATCACTCATCTTGGTGTCACCTGCTGAGGGTGCAGCTGATCCCACTGTTCACATTGTTGACGAAAGCATTAAATAACATTGGTCTCAGTATGGATCCCTGAAGGACAGCACTTGTCACCAATGGGCACATCAGGACACTGAGCCATTGACCACCATCTTTTGGATGCAGCCGTCCAGCCTCACCCACTGAACAGCTCAGCCATTGAATCCATCTCTCTCCAGTTTAGAAGGGGCCTTGTTGAAGGCTTCACAGAAGTCCATACAGAAGATGGTTCACTGATGCAATCAGGCCACTGCAGAAGGCCACTGGTGGGTTAGGGTGAGGCAGGGCTTGTGGTGAAGCTGTCTCAAGTACAGGTTAGAAAAACAGTTTCCAACACATCCCCCTCTCTGCAGAAACACTGCAGAGACAGGGAGGGTCRGCGCTGCACCTGGACTCTCCCACCCGCCCCAGCTGGTCCTGGACCTCTCATCACCCTTCTTTGGTAGATCAAGTCCCACCACATTCTTAGGGATCATTCCCCCTTTCTCCCCTTTCCCCATGTTTCCATGTCTCCCTTCTCTCTGCTGCAGTCTTATCAGTGCACCTCCATTTCCTCCCACCACCCTAATTTGCAGGTGAACTGCACCCCCTTTCTTTCTATGCTCTCAGGATTCCCACATTCACCTCCCACCATCTTAGGGCTCTTCACTGCACTCCTTTTCTTCCTGTGGTTTCAGGGTTTCCTCATTCACCCTCCACATTCTCAGGGCTTCCAGCACTCCCCCATCTTCCATACGGTCTCAGGGGTATGAGAGCAGCTTCTCATGCTGATGGCATCTCTGTCCACACCTTTCCCAGGCAAAACCCAGCCCAAAGCCCTGGGCAGGTGATGCCCGCAGGAGAAAGGGCAGGGTGAGAGCTATCATTGCCAAGAGAAGGCCACAAAGCCACAGGGGTCCCCAAAATGGACACATTGGGACATCAGCGTGTCATATCCCCAGCTCCAAAAAGATGCAGATCCTGCACCCCTGGCAGCCTTGGGGGAACAGAGAAGGTGGGAGCTGGGCTCTGCACTGGAGACCTGGGCCACAGCTGTGCTGGCCAGGGCACACAGGGACACGCAGAGGCACAGTACAAAGCAGTATAATGTGTGTATGCATGAGTGTGAGAGAGGGGAATAAGGCCTATTTTCCATAATCCTTGCTTTAAAATAGAGATATCATTTCCCAGCAGTTTTGCAACGCAGCTGAGGCAAAGTGTGAACTGGGGACAGGGTCTCAGGGTGCACTCCCAGGTCCTGTCCCTGAGTCCAGTGATGGAGGGGAGTGGCAGCAGTCAGTCTTTGGCCAGGAAAGGAGGTAGGGTCTTGGATGCACTGCTTGGCTTTCGAGGTTTCTCACAGATTCCCTGAAGGAGATGCTGGCATGGCGAATCCCATATTTCCCCACCATCTATTGCCAGGCAGCCTTGCCTAGGAAAGAGGGTACATCTCACAGCAGCAGTGACAATATCCTCACTGTGGACACCACCTCCCACAGATCCCAGTGCTGCTGGGGCAGGTAGAGCACCTGGCACAGAGATCAGTCTGAGCAAGGGTCACATCCCTCCTCCTGCTCTTCTTTGCCACTTGGATATTTGGCACAACCAAACCTTGGTTCCACCCTCACCCCCCTCCCTTCGGGCACTGCTCATGGCATCATCACCCTCTTTGCTGAGGGGTGTCACAGGGGCAAAACAGCACCTTTCTAGCATGGCAAAAGGGTGGGTGCTTGTGCCAAGCATTTTTGCACTTACTGGTGTTTGTTGTCCACTTGTACAGAAGAACTCCTTGTCACATAAGGTATTCTTGTTCCAATCCAGTACTTTGTACCAGAACCCCGCATAAAATCCTGGGGCAGGAAAAGAAGCTGTCAACCACCTGCTTCATAACCAGCACTCGCCTTGGTGCCCAGGAGCCCCAGGACTGGCTGTGCTTCTCCCCGCAGAATGCCAGGATGGGCACCTGGGGCTCCCAGTGCCACCCATCCTGGATTGACTCCGCTGGCCCTGCAGAGCTCTGCCCAGCCCCACCCTCCCGGGCTACCACAACCCCCCTGTTCTGCACTACCAATGGTGCCCAGTCCTCTTTGGCCAGCAGTTGAGCCTCTCTGTCTGCGCAGCCTTTCTTGCTCTCCTGCCAGGTCTGCATTGTCGCCAAGATGAAGAGACACTTGGTCCTGTAGAGTATCCAGCCCCTGGGGCAGCACTCTGGAGGCAGAGGCACAGCTCAGGCACTCATCCTTCTGTGGATGCTCGGGGGCCCCAGTCTGGCTGGGTTCAGCCCCCGCATCTCCACAGCAGTGACATGGCCTGTGCCCCCACCCTGTCAGGCTCTACCTGAATACATGCAGGCACGCAGGCTGCTCACAGTGCCCTCACTGCTCCTGAGCTTCTCTTGCACCACCTCCATCTTGTCCTGCAATACAGCCAGGTCCAGCTTGCTACGTCCCAGCTCTGCAGTCTTCCTTCTCAGCTCCACCTGGGTATGCACCAGCTCATTATTCTTCCTCTCCAGCTCCAGCTGGGTACTCCTCAGCTCAGTATTCCTCCTTTCCAGCTCGAGCTGGGTACGCCCCAGCTCAGTATTCCTCCTTTCCAGCACCAGCTGGCTGATGTTGCCCTCACGCCACGCTCGCTGCAGCTCTGCCCTGGCCCACGCCAACTCCAGCTGTGTCCGCTCCAGGCTCTGCCCCTGCGCCCTCAGCTCCTGTGACAGGCGGCCCTGCTCGGCTGTGTGCTCACGGGAGGTGTCCTCCAGGCTGCGGGTGACCTGCCAGTCTGGGGACAGGGCAGGTGAGATGGACATGGCCATGAGGCCCTGACTGGTGCATGGCTCTTGTGAGGGAAAGTAGGATGAGAGGGTCTGGCTGTGGGTGGAGTTGTCCTGGGTGTGCCAGTGGGAAGCAAAGGAAGTGCCAATGGTGGCAAATGGAGGGGAGACATTGGAAGGCAGTGGGAGACAGTGGGAAGGCAAGGAGAAGGCTGCGGAAGGCAGTGGGAGGTAATGGGAAGGCAGTGGAAGGCAGTGGGAGGCAGCAGCAGGCAATGGGAAGCAGTGGGAGGGTTTGGGGGCAGGGGGAGGACAGTGGGACACAACGGGAGACAGTTGGAAGAAAATGGGAAGGCAATGGGAGGCAGTGGGAGGCAATGGGAAGACAGCAGGAAGCGGTGGGAATACAATGGGAGGCAGTGGGAGGGAGTGGGCGGGAGTGGAAGGCCATGTGAGGCAGTGGGAAATTGGAGTGGGAATGGGAGGCAGTGACAGGAGGGCAGTTGGGGGGATTAAGGGTCAATGGGATGGAGTGGGAGACAGTGGGAAGGCAGTGAAAAGAGCGTGGGAAGCAATGGGAGGCAGCGGCAGGAAGTGGGAGGCAGTGGGAGGGAGCGGCAGGTACTGTGTGGGAGGACAGGGGCAAGACCATGGGAAAGGGTGGGAGGCACTGGGAAAGGCAGTGGGAAAGGCAGTGGGACGCAGCTCCTGATGGCCATGAAAGAACCCCAGAGCCGGGCCCCAGCCACCCCTCCTCCCCCAGAGCCCCCCAGCAGCCTGTCCCGCTCCCGGTGCCGCCCCCCCGGCCGCCCCCACCCCGCGGCAGTCACCCACTCACAGCAAGCCCCCAGGGCCACGACGGCCACCACCAGCAGCAGCAGGAGCAGGCTGGCTGCCAGCGGCGCTGTGGGGACATGCCATCGCCGGGTCCAGCGCCCTGCAAGAGAGGAGCACCCGCGGGCATCACTCCGCGGTCCCCTGCCACCACCCCGACCCGGGTGTCCCCGCGACAGCGGCTGCGGGCGGGTTCCCACCTGGGCTGGGCTCTTCTGTCACCGGCCCCAGCGGCACGTTCTCGTAGGGACTGTCATTGTCGTCGGGGACTGCGGATGAGGGGCCCGCGGCAAACTTCAGGTCGGCATAGACCACGCTCTGGGCCATGCCCCGGGCTACCCCGATGGCCCTGCGGGCTCTGCTCTGCTTCAAAGGAAAAGTGCAGCTGGTTTCTGCAGAAGCAGAAGTGCGCTGAGGTGCGGCGGAGGGGAAAGTACGGCCACAGCACCGGCACCCTGCCATTGGTCCAGCACTGTTCCCCTTCACACCCCAAAACTGCTCAGAGTCCCCGGGGATGGCACTGGGGCGGTGCAGCTTGGGGCTAGAGCAATGAGCAGAGCTGTAGGGCTCAGCCTACAGAGAATTGACAGAATTCTCTGAGGCATGGGAGAGCAGATCTGGCTTCCAAATGGGAACAAGTAGCTCTGCAGCTGACCCCATCCAGGACGGAGGTCTCCTCTCCTTTGTGCTCTGCTCCAAGATCTGAGCATCACTGCCCTAATGACTAAAAGGGATTTTCACATTGCAATATGATCTTTCACTTCTCCTCTCATCATGGCCACATCTCTCCACTCTGCCAGCAAGAATCGAATAGAAAACCATATCTAGACCTAGAAGGGTCATGCTAAATGGCCCCATTGCTCACCTCTTGTCCCCAGCCCAGTGCTTGCAAGCAGCAGTAGGTACATTGGGCACTCAACCAAAAAATCCCATTGGCTTTCCCCAGCATGACCTCCCTGGGCCTGGGCCCCTGCATGGCCAGGAGGACATGCTCCATTCTCTTCCAGGAGATTGAGTAGAGGCTGCCCAGCCTTTGGCTTTCCAAACTTYCTTCCTGTCCCCTTTGAAGCTGGGTCTGATTTTTGCTTTTCTCCACGGATGAAGAACTTCCCTTGCTCTTGCAGAAATGTTGGACAGTGTCCTCGCAATGCTGTGCTCCACCAGGACCAGTGTACGCTTCCAGTTCTGTCCTAGGCACTGGCTGTGTCCAGATGTGCCCATCTGGCCCCCAGCTCAACATACCTTCTGAACCCTGCCTTTCTCTGGACATTGTTCAGGCGAGACCTCTGAGATGCTGAGGGGCTGGAAACACCAAGAACAAGGCGCAGTGGATTGTGAGATTGTGGTTCTGGGAAGGCAGGGCAAACTGGATGCCGTCGATGTCTGTAACTCTCCAGGGCAAAACCCAGCAATGCCAAAGCTGGGTCTCCTTAGGAGGGGATCAGGGAGAGGATGAGATGCAGTGGAACAAACGACTTCATGGGGAAAATCCCATTCTCAGAGGCTGGGAGGAGAAATCTCTGTCAGAACCTCCAGCCCTCCACAGAGCTGTCCACTGGGCAGTTTGCTCCTGTATTCAGAATTGCTCTGATCTCCCCAGCTCTCCCCTAGCCCATGGATGTGGGTCTATCTTTGCTCTGCCACTGCTGTGGCATCTCTGCTGCTCTGGCCCTGCCCTGTGCTGAGGGGGACCATGACAACTTTTAGGATGTGGGAGGTGACAGGCCAGTGTTTCTGGGACCAATGAGAGGGTGCGGGTCCCCACAGCCGTGCCTCACTGGTCCCATCTGCTACAGTGCAGAGCAAACTTCTGCTTCTGCAGATGCTGGCTGCACTTCTCCTTTGCACCTCCGAGGGACGGCACAGTCACCAGGAGCAGGGACACCTCMGAAAGRCATCCCAAGGGCGGAGCGGGAGCYRGCAGGGCTCAGGGCTCRCCCAGAGTTTGYCCACATGGCCCAGCTTTATGCTGACCTGAGGTTTGCCAAAGTGATGGGGGGCCGGAGCATGACCAGCCAGGCGCTGGAGGAAGGTGAGAGCCCAGCAGCCCTTCCACACTGTCCCTGCCATGGCCAAGCCCTTGGCCTCAGCTGCTCTCCYCTGCCTTCCTCCAGCAGCCCTCGGCATGAATGAAGCAGAGAGCCCCTATGAGAACACGCAGCCGGCRCTGCCAGGGCAGGATGGGGACGGAGCAGAGCCCAGCCCAGGTGAGTATCTGGTGGGTTCCAGCGGACCCAGCCTGGTTCTGGTATGGGTGGTGGGTGGTGTTTTGGGGTACTCCCATCCCCCACACCATGCCMCCTGTAACACCACTCTGCTGCCTGCAGGCAGGAGGTCTGGGGGCTGCCAGGGGTTTTCCAGCTCTCTCCAGGTGATGTCTGTTGTCTGCTGTGTCTTGCAGGGCACTGGTCCGGTCGGTGGTGCATCCCTGTGGGTTTGCTGGCAACCTGCCTGCTGCTGGTGGCCACTGTGGTCCTGGGAGCTTGTTGTGAGCTGGGGGACAGTGCACACCTGGGGTGGGGAGTGGGTGGGTCAGGGAGGCAGCAGGGCAGGGGTGGGTGAGCGGGGGTGAGTAGAGGCCTGCCCATGCACTCACRGTGGAGTCCCTCTGCCTTGTGTGCCACAAGCTGCCCTGTGTCCCTCACATATCCCTCACACCTCCCTTGCCTCCCATCATCCATATTCCTCTCCTTACTCCTCATTTCTTCTCCTTTTCTTTCCCACCCTGGTGTTGCCCAGCCTCATATTTCCACACCCTCCCTGCCCCTGCCCCRCTGTGTCTGCTCCTACAGCCCATCCTGCCTTGGCAGCCAGTCAGATCCTGCCCAACCCTTAACTGTACCCTTCCCTGCTGCATCCTTCCCTCCCATCCTGTCCCATTCCTCATRGATAACTCCCTGCTTTGCCCTACCTGTCCTACCCACCTTGAGCAGGCTCAGCCCCACGTCTGGACTGTCCCATGTCTATCTCACCCACTCTGTCCCCAGACTGGCAGGTCACCCGCAGCCTGCAGGACACGTCCCTCAAGCACTCAGCCGAGCAGGGCCGCCTGTCACAGGAGCTGAGGGCRCAGGGGCAGAGCCTGGAGCRGACACAGCTGGAGCTGGCGTGGGCCAGGGCGGAGCTGCAGCGAGCGTGGCGTGAGGGCAACATCAGCCAGCTGGAGATGGACAGACTGACCGAGGAGCTGCACCAGGTCACGGGGGCCCTGGGCAAGGCCGAGAGGGAGGTGCAGGAGGTGCAGCGGAGGCTCAACAACAGCGAGAGCACTGTGGCCCTCCTGCGCTCCTGCACAGCTATAGGTAGGGTGCTGATGGAGCAGGGACGGGGTGCCCCAGGTGACTGGTGCCCCCTTGAAAGGGACATCTTCTGGCTTTTTTGGCACAGGGTGGTTCAAAGGCTGAAGCTATGCTTGGAGCAGATGCTGAGCCTGTGCTGTCTGCTGGGAAGGTGTTGGGGCTGTTCTTTATTCCCCACCCATGGAATCTGTGGCTTAGAAAGCCCCTGAGCTGTGCCCCTACCCACAGATTGCTGCCCTTCGGGCTGGCTGCTGTACAGGGGCAAGTGCCTCTTTGTCTCCTCGGAGAAGAAGACATGGGAAGACAGCAGAGATGAGTGTGAGAAGACATATTCTCAGCTYCTGGTCACCAAATCCTGGAGTCGCTGGACTGTGCCGGTAGGTGATGAGGGCAGGAGCTGGTATATCCAGCCATGGGGTCCCCGATGGGCTAGCCCTGCTCTGGGGGACCCCTGTCCTGCCAGAACATTGCAGGGTGCAAGGCTGATGTCTGGAGCCCATGGCTGRTGGCTGACATGGGGCAGAGAGGCTCTGGCACCCCTGGATGTTTCCCAAGCTGCAGCAGGGCACTGAGGCAGCTCAGCTGTCCAGCCCCAAGAAGCTCCAACCCCAGAGGCTCTTTGGGCAGGGAACCACACAGTACTGCAGCACACAGGTGCCATGGAACAAAACATGAAAAGGCACCTTTTCTTCTTCTCCAGACYTTCCTGAAGAATGCAGATGTCCCATATTGGATTGGGCTGCAGAAGGGCAGCTTTCCCTGGTATGACTATGGGTGGCTGGAGGAAGAGGACCCRGACGGCGAGGGGGGCTCGGAGGCCTGGTTCTGGGTGGATGGCTCCCTTTACGAAAGGTACACGGCAGCAAGGCCTCTTGCCAAGGCTCCTCTCCTCCAGCGTGGCTCTGAGAAGCATTTTAAATCCCAGCAGTGCCCAGTGCCTGGCACAGGCACTGGGAAACAAGCAGCATCAGAGCAGCAGGGGCTGAGGAAGGTGGGTGCACTGGTGTGATGAGGCGCTTAGAGGACAGGCAAATGGAAAGCCAAGACTTGGGGTGGGGGTAAAATGCAGGGCATGGGAAGCAGGAGGCAGCAAGAGTGGACAAAAGGAACATCAAGTGTTGTATGGGACATAGCGAAGGTGTTTGAGCACCACCTCTATCCCCCAAACCTACGCCTTCTTGATTCCTCTCCRAAGGGAAATCAAGCCTTGCTGTCTGCAGAGTCCTGGGCTTCTCCCTGCCACGTGCACCTCCTCAGCTCGCTGCTGCTTCCTCTTGCAGTGTCTGAGAGCAGTGGGGAGGAACAAACCTGTCTGGCCAGGTTCTGGGTACCTGGCCCTCCATCCTCAGCCCTGTCACGGGGACTGCACCCAACACCGACCCAGGGCTCAGCTCCTCTGGTCATCCCTGTGCCCACAGAGGACCTGGCTCTCCCCACTGTAGAGATGGAACAAACCCCCAGCAACAAGGCTGAGAGGCTGAGGGGTGTTTCAAGCACTGCAAACTTTTTGCAGAAGTGTTTCTCAGCCTGCCCGAGGAAGCACAGGGATGCATCAGCTGAGCCTTCAGCCTGWGAGATCAGTAGGGGAGGACTGGGGGATCCCCCTTTGATTGCAGCATCCAAGCCCTCCTCTGCCAGCGTACAAAAGGCAGTTTTCAGTAGCTGCAGCCGCCTCGGCAGGGTTTGCAGCCAGAATGTGTCAGTGTCTGATGTGCTGTTTCCCTGTTCAGGCCGTGGCAGTCAAAATCGAACGGAACCTGTGCCATAATAAGCCGTGGGAGCATCAAGCCCGAGCAGTGCACGGGTCCCAACGATGTGCACCTCTGGATCTGTGAGAAGGCAGCAGGGCCGAGCTTCCCTTTCAAGTGATCATGGCTGCTGGCCCCAGCACTGCTGTGGTGAGTGCCCACATCAGTTTCTGCTGAGTCTGGGACCCAAGGGGCCTGGGAGGGTGCATGGAGGAAAGCAGGGAGCCTGCAGCTCTGCCTGGGGCATGTTGAGCCCCTCACTGGAAAGGGAKAGGAATGCAGCCACCTCCCTGTGCTGGATGGAGCCTCCTCCATCCCTTGCCATGGGTGTCCTGGGTCTGAGGTAGCTCAAGTGGATTCCCTGAAGCTGTGGCTCAGCAAAGGTGCAAGATGGGGGGAAAACCCTCTGAGAGGTGCCTTTCCAGCCCTGTGGCATGCAGTGGAGACTGGGCAGCATCTCACCCTCACCTTCACCTTCACCCTCACCCTCCTCTGCTTTCCCTTGCAGCGCCTGCACCCTGCACCGCCTCTGCTCCAGCCTTGCTGCATCCCTGCTYAGGATGTCCCATCCATTCAAGCAAACCACTTCCTTCTCACAGCTCGCTGCCCCTGGGCCACCCAAGTCCTTCCCAGCGATGCCCAGTGGCCCTTTGCCTCCAGCTGATGTGCTTTGCAGAGCAGTACAGGCCCCACAGCCCACCCCACACCTGCATGGGACACTTTGGSTCTTCCTGAGCACAGGGGCTAGTGGGCAACGGGGAGCCTGGAACTGGCTGCAAACGGAGCAAGCCCTGATGGTCAACGCTGGAGCCACACCCCATCGCCAGCATGGAGCGAGCTGTGGGGCTGGCTGCCAGCAGCAGGAGTTGGGGACAGCACAGCCCCACACCCACACAGTCCCCTCCCCACAGCAGGAATTTTCTGCCTGACCCCATTGCAGGAGCAGCTTGGCCATGGCTTTCAGAAAACCCAGCACTCAACAGCMTCGGCAAAGCCTCGGCTCCCACGGAAGGAAGCTGAGCCCAAGCTGGCTGATGCCTGTGCTGACATTTGGGGATTTTTTTTTTTTTAATTTTTTTTGCACTAATGAGAAAGTAGAGCAGTGACCTTTAGGGTCCTACGGTGTGACTGCGCCTTTCAAAAGTAAAACTTAACTCAGGCGCTTGTAGCAGGCTGACGCTTTGCGAGACAGCTCATCGGGACTTTAAATAGCTGCTACACACGTGCACGAGTGAAGATTAAACAAAGTAGCCCTGATGTAACACTGCGGCCAGGTGAGAGCAGAGGAAGTGATGTTCAACCAGGCGAAAATGCTCTGGGTTTACKATGGGGTGGTGTGTGCCATATATAGTTGATTAACTGCTACGGCTAGTGCGCTTGCATGAAGAGCGAAAGGGTGTTAAAGGCAGCTTTTTGGAGGTGGCACGTGTCACTCGTCTGTCTAATCTGCTGTCTGAACCTACTTTGTAGCAATAAAGACACCCAGTTGGTCTGCTCTTTGCTTTCTTGTATACCACAGCCAACAAGGACTCAGGGGTGAGAATACAAAGAATCTAAATAATGAATGGGAATTTGTCTGAGGCCATCTCAGTCGAGATGGACGCTTCGGGGGAGTTGAGATCTTGGCCTGTGCCAGGCTGGTGAGCAGTCAGAGGAGGTCCCCAGAATGCCAGGCAAGACCATGCAATTTTTTGGGCCTGGGATCCCCGGCACACCTGATGTGCATCCAAGAGATGAAACCCACAGTCTGAGTTGCTGGGACATTCAGTTTTTATTGAACACTTTAAATAAGCTGAGTATATATTACTAGCAATTATTATTAATAATAATAATAAAAAACACAAAGAGTTCTGCATTCACCAGTGCATTGTGCAGGAGGGAGGAAAGCCGGCTCCCACCCTTGCCGGGGGCCAGGCAGCTTAGCTGTGCTGCCCGCTGGCCCCATCCCCATGATGCCAGGATGGCATCCTGGCCCCTCTGCCAGCATCCTGCTCCCAAACCTGCGTGCCAGGGGGATGCGAGGCGCTGTGCTGGCTCAGCACCCAGCCCTCAGCATCGGGCAGGCAGGGACCACCCCAGTGCTGGCAATCCTCCCCGTGCACTGCCCAAGGGCATTGCCCTTCTCCCGGTCCCCTGCCC
Source organism: Malurus melanocephalus (assembly GCF_030028575.1). Lineage (NCBI taxonomy): Eukaryota > Metazoa > Chordata > Aves > Passeriformes > Maluridae > Malurus > Malurus melanocephalus. The sequence goes on from NW_026623345.1 coordinate 530,576, forward strand.
TCTTCTCCCCCATGTCAGGGACTGGCTGTGCTCCCCACGCTTGTGGAAACACATGGGTTCACCCACCAGAGCCCCAGGATCCCCAAAAACACACATACACACGCTGACCTCTCTACCCCAGCCCAGTCCCTCTCACCCGCCGGGGTGCAGGGCACTCCCAGTTCTCCCGAAGTTGCAGGCTCATTGTACACCCCTCTGCGAGAGCCTGCAGAGGGGTGAGCCCTTGGGGAAAGGGGATCCTGGATCCAGGGCTTGAGCCCCGTGGCCCCCGCGGGGGACCAGCCCTGCCGCTTGGGGCAGTGCTCAGGGCAGCGGTGTTATTGCACTTTGGTCCCCAGCAGAGACCCAGCCCACCTCCAGGCTTTCCTGCAGATCCCCAAGGCTGATCCTGGTGGGGTGGGTGCCCGAGCGCCCGGGCAGCGCCGCGGCAGCCACAGCACACGGCACCACGGCCACTGGTGTCCGCCACGCTGAGCGAGGGCAGACCGTGGGGACGGGCCAGGCTCCTGCACTGCCCCGTGCTGTGGCTGCAGAGGGGCGCAAGGGGCGGCTGGACGCAGCCCCGCTCCCCGGGGTCCCCATCACTAGGACTGTGCCTCCGGCAGCTTCAGGCTGGGCTCGGCCAGCACTGGCCCCGGGGCTTTCTGGTGTCGGCCCCGATCATGGCAGATGAGGCTCTTGGCCTCGCAGTTGAGGTTCTGGTAGCGGGGCGGGCTGGGCGCTGGCCGGTGGCAGATGGAGGCAAAGCTGAAGCTGAAGGGACTCAGGCAGCAGCCGGGGCAGGGCAGCACCTCATCCTGCTCCAGCACGGCACCGGAGCTGTGCCCGGGCAGCATGGCCGAGCGCTCCGTCCGCTCCAGCGCCGCCGCGCAGGAGATGCTGAGCTCGGAGAAGCCGTGCTCCAGCCCGCTGCCCCAGGCCAGAGGTTTGCTGACCATCATGTGGTTGTTGTTGATGAGGAGCCCGTTGGGGGCTCGCACGTCTGGCTGCCAGGGCCGCGCCCCCGGGGAGGCGGTGCGGATGAAGTTGCTGTTGAGGGGCAGCGCGGTGGGCTGCGGTGGCTCAGAGCTGTCGGGGCCGCAGTCCATCTGCTCCTCTGCCCTGGGGCTGGGGGTAGAGGCTCCTCCCCACGCTGGGGGAGGAGGGAGGGCGGGGGGTTTGGGGTCATCGGTGCGTTGGGGGGATCCTGCTCCCAGCTCCACGCCCCCGCGGTGGGGCAGCTCGGGAGAGGCGGGCAGAGAGTGGCACTTGCGGGGGCTGGTGGCGGCTGCTGAGAAGTCACACTGCACCTCCACGGCGGGCTCGGGCGTCACGGGGGTGCTGAGCTGCAGCGGGGCGGGGGGCGGCAGGTCGAACGTGAGCGAGATGACCGACTTGCTCGGCGTATCAAAGAGCTTGATCTTCCCCCCCTTCAGGTCCTCACGCTGGGAGAAGGGGTTGACACGGGGGGACGCCTCCTTGGACCTGGCCCCGCTGCAAGGCTCCAGCGGCCACAGCAGGGCAGGTGACTTGGGAGGGAACATGTCGGACTGGCTGCGGGACAGGCGCTGGTCTGGCTGCAGGTGCTGCGTCCCCAGCTCACGCAGGGGCGACTGCTCCGTGTGGCTGGCTGACCTCCTGGCCACTCCTGGGCATGGGCACAGGGCAGGGTCACCAGCAGCCAGCAGCTGCCTGTGTGGGGTGCTACAGGGTGCTGGGCACCCAAGAACTTAGGGGTGCACCCCAAGGGAGGAACGGGAACCAGCTCCATCCTGCAGCCCCATCCCCTTCCCCTACAGCTGATGGGGTAGGATGGGACACCCCACACTCCCTCATCCTTGTGCCCTGCTATGGCCCTTCCCCGAGGCGCCCACGTACCACTGAGCGTGGCTGCAGTCCCAGACGCAGGCAGGCTCTCCCCGATGCCGAACAGGGTGGCCCCAGCACCCTCRGCGGCCAGCTGGTGCTGCAGGATGCTCTCCAGGCACTGCGTGATTTCCAGGAATGAGGGGCGGGAGGTGGGCTCCATCTGTGGGCAGGAGGGATTCCCTGTCAGGTCTGTGCCTCCTCAAACACCCCAGAGAGCCCTGCACAGCCAAGGCAGCTCCCTGCTCTTGCTGTGAGCAGGCAAGGCAGCCTGAGCAGGAAGGGCAGCAGAGTGGGAGTCTCACACTGCAGCAGTGAAAAGCCAGCTGGAGGAAGGCCGCCGGGCAGTCAATTCCCACCATGGTGCGGAAAGTGGTGACATCCAGACCAAAATCCTGCACCAGGAAAAGGAAGAAGAGGGAGGTTGTGTCTTCTGGGACACCACAAGTCCCATACGACTCGAAATGCCTGTCCCCCCACTATACCGAGTGCCACCCAGGGCTGTGGACCTGGAAGCATTCCAGCTGGGGCAAGAAGGACCCTGATGTTGCCCCAAATTGGGGTAATGCTAGGGATGCTGGGAAATGGATATCTCTTCTGGTCTCTGTCTGAATCCATGTGTCCCGTTCTCCCATCCAGGCTGGCTACGGGTTCTCAGGTTACCAGCACAGACCATCCCTCCCCGGGCAGCAAGTGGCACACACAGCATCCCTGCCCTGAGATGTGGGGCAGGTCCTGCACATGGGTCTCTGCCCAGCATGGAATGGCCCCCYCTTGTTTGATGGAGTGTTCACAGCCCTGGTGCTGCTGCCCACYGCTCTTCCCCCCATTCCCATCCCTGAGAGTCACCTCAGTGCGGGGCAGGTAGTCGGGGTCAGCGGGGACACGAGCGATGGTCTCGCACAGGATGATGCCGTATGCAAACACATCAGCCTGTGGAAAGTGGGAGTCACGGGGGTGCTCCACAACCCTGAGGACATGTGCCCACCATGCTGCAAGRCCACAGCCCTCCTCCTCCCTGCAGAGCCACACTGGGGCTCTGGCACCTCATCACCAGAGGGATGTCCAATTCCTTACCTCTAGGTGCACCCCAGGGCTGCAAACTCTGCAAACCACTGGCACCACAAGCCTGAGTAAAGCCCCACGCAGGGCAGCCTCACCTTCTCGTTGTAGATCTCCCCACGCAGCACCTCGGGTGCCATCCAGTACGGGGAGCCCACCACGGCCAGCGGCTCCTTGTCGCTKCCCTCACTGCGAGACAGGGCAGAGTATCAGGGGCTGCCCAGTGCCCCAATGTCCGACCTCCCTCCCTCCCTCCTGCTGCAGCAGCCCCAGTCACCATCTCCCATCTCTCATCCTGGGCTAACCCTTCTCCATGCACCCTACAAACTCATCTCTCCCCAGCCACCCCATCTCCATCCCCTGCTAGCCAGCCCCGAAAGTGTCCACCTGCTCCTGGAGTCCCCACTGCCAGGGAMCACCTCACCCTGCCCCATTCCTGCCCTTTTAGCCTGCATCCCCCATGTCCATCCTTCTCCAGCTTCTGCTCTGACTAAGCTTGTGTTGGTTTTGCTTGGCCCAGTTTTTGGAAATGGGGGGGCCATAAAGATGGCTCCTGTGAGAAGCTTCTGGAGGCTTCCACCATGTCCAGCAGAGCCAATTGCTGTTGGCTCTGAGGATGATGGATATGCCACTGACCAAACCTGGGCCAACTGGAGATGGTGGTTAC
>NW_026623345.1:534744-543566 GCF_030028575.1 Malurus melanocephalus
CCCCTGCAGCCCACGGTGACCATGGTGGAGCAGGTTGTCCCCCTGCAGCCCATGGGGTCCACAGAGGGTGCAGAGATCCACCCGCAGCCCGTGGAGGAGGGAGGTCCCCACGCCGGAGCGGGTGGACACCAAGAAGGGGCTGTGTCCAGCAGGAGAGCCATGGAGAGAGAGGCCTTGCTCCTGAGATGGAACAGCCTGGCCGTGGGCCTGCACCCAGGGGATTATGGAGCCCACGGTGCAGCAGTTTTGGGACGACTGTCTGCCCGTGGGGGGACTCACGATGCAGCAGATGTGTGTGGACTGCTGCTCGTGAGAGTGGAACCGCGCCGGAGAGGTTCACAGAGAACTGTCTCCCTTGGGAGGGACCCCACGGCAACGCAAGGGAAGGCCTCCTCTCCCTCAGCAGCCACAGATGATCTGGTGATGAACTGACCAACCCCACACCCTGAACTGACCAACCCCACACCCTGAACTGACCAATCCCACACCCTGTTCCCACACCCTGCACTGTTGGTGGGAAGGGGGGAGGGAGTGGGGAGAAGATCGGTGTCTTTGAGGGTTTTATTTTATTTCTCATTCTCCTCCTCTGACTTTGCTAGTAATAAATTCACTTCATAATGTAAGTACAGCCTTTTTTGTCCATCAAGCGTTTCTTCCCTGCTCCTTATCTCAACTCATGAGCCCTTTTGTTAATTTTGTTTTTCTCCTCGCTCTTCCCTGCCCAGCGGTGGTGGGGGAGAGCAAGTGAGCAGGTGTTGTGGGTGCCTGGCTTTCAGCCAGCATTCCAAACCACGACAGGGCTCCAGGGATGGGGATGGACAGGTGGACGCTGCCCACGTACCTGTAGGTGGGGATCTTCTCCGCCAAGCCGAAGTCACCCACTACAGCTGTGTAGCCACTGGGCTCGCAGCGCACCAGGCAGTTCTGGGGGCACAGGAGGAGCTGTCACACCAACTGCACCAGCCCTGCCTTCCTGGCACAGCACAGCACAGTCTCCTGCTCCCCAGCCTGCCACACCAGGAGCAGCAAGGCAGCAAGACAGGCATGGGACAAGGAGGGCAATGCAGCACCTTGGAGCATCCCGCACCTTGGAGGTGAGGTCACGGTGGAAAATGCCCTTGGAGTGCAGGTAGCGGAGGCCATGGGCGATGTCGAGGGCCAGCTTGACACGCATGGACCAGGARAGGGGCACAGGGCTGTCCAGCAGCTGCTCCAGGTTCCCACCGTTGATGTACTGATGGGAAGAGCCGGACCATCGCATCACTGCATCCCTCCCCCCGTAACACTGGATGCCCATCTCTCATCCTAATGCACCTTCCGACTGCCCCACAGCACAGCCTCCCTTGCCGGTGGGTCACAGGCCAAGAATGTGTCCCCACAGGCATCACCATCCCTTCCCCAGGCTTGCAGGAACCCCGAGAGTCCTGGCTGTTGCCACGCTCTTACCTCAGTCAGCGCGTGCAGCTGTCCCTGGTGCACACACACCCCCATGAACCTGTGAGACAGAGGGGACATGAGGGTGGCYGTGGCAGTGACCAGCCCGGGGAGCTCATCCACAATCAGGAGTAGCTCCAAATRCCCAGACTAGAGAAAAGGAGGGCACCGGGTCCAGCAGCAGGGGAGSAGGTCCTACCTGAGGATGTTGGGGTGCGAGAGGCGGTTCATGAGCTGCACCTCCCGCAGCATGTTGCCCCGGTTGCTGGTCAGCTTGTTCATCTTCAGCACCATGATCTGCCCCGACTGGCGGTGCCGCACCTGGGGGGGATGCAGGGAAGGCTGAACCCTACAAACCTTCTCAGCCATCCAGACACCAGGCTTTACCCAGCTCCCACCCCAACCCTAGAGAGCAAAGCTAAGCATCCCAAGGCAGCCCAGGGAGCACGAGGGCTATGGGGGCACTCTCCCTGCACCTCCAAGCACTCCCAGCACTGATGACACACATCCACATCCTTCCTGGGGCACTCTGCTCGTTGTGCCCTGTTCACCACGCTACACTGCCCTGAACTCTGAGAGAAAACAGCAGCTCCTACAAGCTGTGAGCCCAGCCCTACTGCAGCAACAGGCAGGCGTGAGATTGGGGAGCGCCTCTTTAGAGTCAGCACCATACAGCCAGACCCTACCAGCATGGGATGGAGAACAGAGGGGGCACACTGCCCCTCCAAACCAGCCCTGGGTGTGGCCAACRCTGCCGTAGTGCTTGACCCTGCTCTGGCAGGGAATGGTGCTCAGATGAGCTGTATATTTAGCCGGCCCCAGCCCGACGCTGTCATGCGATGTGGGGGCCTGGTCCCYGGCCAAGAACAGCAGCTGGAGCGTGGCCAAGCACGGACACCCCGTCCATCTGCAGCTCCCTGGCATGTGCAGGGCAAGGGAAAAGCATGGGATGCCCTGACCCAGCACTGTGCTGGGGGGGTCAAACCAGTGCTGAGGGACCCCTCCTGAGCAGCTGCTGGGGCTGGGGTGCCACCCCCACCTCAGAGCAGCAGCTGCCTGGGGGGGACAGCCCGGTGGATCCCAGCTGCCCCCAGCACACAGGGAGCTGTTCACGGAGGCGCAGGCATTCCTCAGCGCTGCCGTCAGCTCTCTGCTCTTCTCCTTTTTAGTCGATGGTGGTTGAGGCTGCTGTGCCGGTGCCAGCCCCTGGCCCGCCCCACAACACCCCCACAATACCCCTCACCTCAGGGATTGCCTTCACAGGCAAAACACAGGGGGTTGGCTGCAGGCACGATTCCCAGCACCCCCATCCTGCTGGCAGCTTGGCCCTTGTCCCCACCACAACAGAGGGAGGCTGGCATGCTGGGCCCTCCAGGGCTCACCTCTCACACCATGGCTGGCATGGCTTCGGGGAGCAGCTGTCCTGGGGTGCGTGCCATGATGGGGATTGATCCAGCAGAAAATACCCAGGGGAGGGGCAGCAGCACATCCCTTCAAAAGGGCCTGGGGGAAATGAGTGCTTTATGGAGATCCCTTTACATGTTTGTGTGCACTGATGCCAAACAGTCCCAGTCAGAGTGCAAGTGAGAGGGAATAACTGTGCCGTGCCACCATCAGCTCACTGAGTCCATGGAGAGGCTCTGAATAATTCAGCAGACACCTGCCTGTGGGYACCCTGCTCCAGTTACACCTGTGTCACCTCCAGCCAGCCCCAGACGGCCAGCTGGCACTCCTGACCCACCGACAGGGACACGTGACAGCAGAGCTCAGAATGGATCCTGGACAAGTGGGAAGGGGACACCCCGGACACCTGCCACCGCAGGTCCCTGTGCTGGCACCCCACCATGCTGCTGGGAGAAGGGAGGGTGGATTTCTCCTGCCTCCTGCTTGCTGAGCACTGGACACACCGAGCTCCTGGGCGCAGGGAGAGCCTGTCCTAGGGGGACAGTCCAGGTTTCTGCTGTGGGGAGCACCCAGAGCACTCTGCCTAATAGTGCTCCAAGTCCTCCCTGTGCTCACTACCCTGCTCACCCCACCACTGCCCAGCAGCACCTGGAACTGCTGAAAAACCCATCCTGGTGCCCTAGGGCTCCTTGGCCACATGTGGACCAAGGGCAAGGGGCAACCCCATCCCATCCCCACCATCGCTGTCTTCCCTCCACCCCACCCCTGACAGCAGGGCAGCTGAGGGCAACACCAGAAACAGAAACTGGGCTCTGAGCCAGGCTTCAGGGGGCTCCCCTTTAACGAGGGAGCCTGTGTGACCTTAGCAGGGTGGGCACACTCTCCCCACAGACCTGAGGGCTGATGAAGCCAGAGCCTGAACAAGGCCAGCAGGACCCACAGCCTCGCCGAGCCCCTGGCAGTGGGTGCTGCCCAGCAAAGCTCATCGCTCCTGACCCAGCTCTCCTGGCGGCAATGCTTCCTTCCCTTCCTTGCCCTTCCCACGCCATGTGGGGCTGGCAGGACTGGCTGGGTCAGTTTGGCTGGCACCAGCAGCTGCCAGACGGCAGGACCCGGCTCAGCGGGGCAGGCAGGCTCATCCCGCCGGGATGGCTGGAGGCGGCAGGGCTCCGGCGCCACGCGCCCACGCTGGGAATGCCGCGCGGCACGCACAATGCTGGCACTTGGTGGCCACGCGCCCTAGGGCTGGCCAGCTCCCTGCCAGCAGCAGCGGCCCTGCATCAGGGAGCAGAGTCTGGTGGGCMCCAGCTCAGCCCCACACAGTCAGGATGTGCCCGTGGCTTAATTCCTCATTGAAAAGTCACCTGCCTTTGGAACAGGCTGGGTGAGGTCTGAGGGCAGTTACACGGTGTTGGACATCTTAAAACTGGTGGAGAGGCAGCCTGGGGGACGGAAGGTCTGGTGAAAGCTGCTTCTCCAAGAATTATCCCAGGGATCCCAGAAGCTCCTGGCCAGTACAGCCCTGCCCTGATGTCTTTTTCCACGACTCCATGCCCAGGGGCAGGAAGGGCTCCAGGGACTCTCAGCCACATCCCCGTGGGGCACAATGTCCTTGAGGATGCCCAATGCCCGGTTTGTGAGGCCTCGCTCTGCCTGGCACAGCAGGGAAGGAGTTACGCTGCCTTCCCACGCCTCCCACATGTGCTGGCCACTTTACACAGTCTGCCCAGGTGCTGCACCCGCCAGTGCCCTGGCCACTCTGACACAGCAGCAAAGGGCACCAGCCATGACCCCAAGGGGGGTGAAGCCCCTCACTAAAGGAGTCTCCTCCCTCACTGACGTCCAGGGAAGGCAGCAGGCAGCACAATCTCCTCGGGCAGGAAGGTGTCCCCTCTCGCCTCTCTCATGCAGGCTGGCATGGTGCCCAGGAATCCCAACGCATTCCCTGGAGCTGAGCTCAGCCRGGCAGCCGTGTGGGGCTGCAGGGGGAGGGCAAGCCACTTGTCACCCCCACCATGAGGGCAAGACCTCACCCCTCACCGATGCTCCCTGGTCCATTGGGAACTTCATGGGGGTACTGCAGCTGAGCTGGGGTGCCGTGGCATGTTGGTCCCCGTCCCATCTGTCACCCGCACACAGAGCTGGGGGATGGGACGGGCTGGCGGCAGCCCCAGCCTGGGCACAAGGGATCTGAGYTCTTTTAACAGCGGAAATTAGAGTCTTATTTAAAGAGCATGCTAATCAGAGCAAGCAGACGGCCTGCTCCCTCCCCACAGCCGGCGCTCTTGTCTAGACATGGGGCAAAGCTCCCCGATATCTCCCCACGCTGAGGTCTCAGCCCCCCTGCACCCCGTGCTGGGGACAGCCTGGCACACAGCCTTGCTCTCTGCATGTCCCCTTTCCCCCTGCCCCAGTCAGGCACAACACAGTCACACAGGAACCATCCTGCACCCCTCGCCCCACAGAATTCTGTGGGAAAGACAGGAGGGGGACACCAAGAGCTAGCAGCACCACTGGTAACCCCACAGCCACCCAAAACAGCTGCATCTGTGCTCACAGGAATCCCAATAACACAACTAGGTGGGTCTGGAAAACTCATCAGATGGAAACGGCAGAATCAGCCAAGACAGACTCGGAGGAAGAGACAAAGCACCTGCTCCTAGAGAGTGTTTGAGCATCAGCATCTCCCACCTCCTGCTCTCCCAGGAGCGGCACTGCGGGCACTCCAGGAGCCGGGGCAGTGCCAGTGTGGCACCGTGGTGGCAGATCATCATGACCTGCACTGGCAGGCCCAGAGCACGTCCCGTGACAGAGCAGGAGAGGTGCTGGCAGGTCTCCAGCTGGTCAGCACAACACGTTTTCAGTGCCCAGGACTCCTGAGTGRCAACGGTGGGGCCAGGGCTGCTCTCAGCCATGCCATGGCTGGCTGACCTTGGCAAATGCACTTCCTCCCTGCCTGCCTTAGTTTCCCCATTGGTGTCACGCTGCTTCACTCCCCTTCATAAAACAAGGCAAGGTCCGCTGATGAAGGGCMGCAGATAAGATGGAGAGAGTTGTTTCATTAGTTGCACCGGAAAATTGGAAGTAAACAGAAAATCCCAAAGGTTGGCAGGGAAGCAAGCAGAGATGGGCAGGTGATAGCAGTGCCAAAACCCTCCCATGAGTGAGCTCTGCCCATGCTGGGAGCTGCTAATCCTTACATACATACACACACAAAATGCCATGGAAAGGGGTGCTGGGCARAGCACATCATAGAGCTGCACCCTGGGAAATGGCATTTGCAAGGGGATGTGTGACATCAGGGCCTGAGATCCGGATGAGTGAAGACCTCTGGATACAGCCCCAAAGATGCCACCCACAGACCCCAAGTCTGCTGCAGCATATGGGAAAGTAAGAGAAGGATTTGGGGAAGAGATGGAACAGTGGTTTAAGGGCTGGAGAAAATATATGGCACAAACAGACCTGGCTCAATCTGCTCAGCCAACTGGAAATAGAGAGGTGGCTTCCTGCAATGTCTRTCTGAGAAAATGGGGGGGCTAGTGCCTCTGAAATTGCACAGGGAAAGGCAATGAGAACCAGCTGCTCCAGTGGGAAACAGCCCTGCTCTGCAGCACAGTGGGAGATCAGCTATGAACATGAACAAGAGCCATGAAAAAGAGCAGCTTCTTGTCACTGGTGTCTCCTGTTTGTCCTGGACAGCCTCTCTGATAGAGGTGCTTGGTGGAGCAGGGTAGGGCTCACCAGAGGGGCTACCTTGGGACACCAGAGCTCGGACACTCTGTGTCCTTTGGCTTTAACGCTGAGAAGACACTCAGATGCTTGTCAGCACCCTGCCTGGCCCTGGCTCAGCTGCACACCAGGACTGAGCTACCTGCACAGGGACAGAGACGTCCAGGTCCCCGCCCTGTCCCTCACACCCACCAAGGCTGGAATGTGGTAGGACTCAGCAGCCACACAGAGGAGGCAGATTCAAGTGCCCACAGGCTTGGAAAGCTACAGAAGGAACAAGGGAGGTGGGAGGAAAATGGGTCCTGTGCTGCCCTGCCAAGCTCTGTCCTCCTCGCARGCTCAGGCAGCCAAACCCCAGCTCAGATCCCAGGCCTGCCCCACCGTCCTGCTGAGCTCTTGGACTCAACCCACCGCACGAGCACAAAGCCCCATCTGGCCCCCTCCCATCCCTGCTTCCTTGCCACCATGCATGCATGTCAACTCCTGCTCCTGATCCCCCTYCCACCCCTCAACCTTTACCAATCCCCCAAATCCAATATGCCGGTGGCCCCACAAGAACACAAACAACGTGTGGGAGAGGGAGCWTTTTGTGGCCCCTGCAGAGACTGGGAAAACAAACAGCAAGGCAAGAAGAGCCCGTGGCCTCACCGAGACATGGGAGCATCCATTATTAAAGAGCCATATCCACGCCTGACATTATTAAATGCCTCCCTCTGCTCCAAGGTGCTGCTGTGAGCTCCAAGCCAGAGATCAATAGCAGGAACCCAGCCAGCACGGAGGTCATGGCTCTACCAAGAGCTCCAGGAGGAAGCATGGAGGAGAGGGACCCCTCTGCACASCTTCCACGGCCCCTCACAGGACATCTCTTTTGTGGCTGAAAAGGGGATGAGTCTTGGGGTCTCCTTGCTGAGTGGAGAACACTGTCAGGGCTGGAGAGGGAGCCCAGGGTACTGCCCGGGACGTGGATGCCCACTAGTGCTGCCTGTGACCCCAGGGACTGTGGTGGCAGGTAGCAGGGGCTGTGCCCAGCCTTGAGCTGCTCTTTGAGGGACATGAAGCCACTGGATCACTGCTTAAGGGCCRTCCTTGCCCAGTGGCTTATGGCACCTTAAGTGATGCCAAGGCTCAAAACAATACATGCACACACCTCCCCTCTGATGGGAGTGGTGGTGGTGACATCGAGGCACAGCCCTTCGTCCCCAGCAGCAGCGCACTGGGCTGGCAGGGTAYTGTCACCGTGCACCTCTGCCTCACTGCTGGAGACCCTGAGTTCCCCTCCAGCACTCACACCCCTACCCTGGGCACGGGCACAGGCATCCCCACCCTGACAGTCCCAGAGAGGATGGAGGACAAAGGCAGCTCTGGGGACCCAGGCAGTGGTCAGCCCGGTGCTGTCCTACGGCATCACACCCCTGTCCCACAGCCAGACACCTTCGTGGGGCTCCCGTGGGGAATCTTGCAACATCACCTGCCCAGCAGGCCCGGCAATGCCGGACATCACCTTGGAGTGGCTACGAACGCTGCCTGGATTCCCTGCCACAGGCACACCCTGGGCGGGCTCTGGTTCCCAGCCTTTTGACACGGGTCCCCGGGGCTGGGCTGCCCGCCACCCGACCCCCCGCGCAACCCACGGYGCAGCGCTCGGAGCGCTCAGCCTCCCCGGCTGTAAACAGAGCCGGCGCTCCCCTCCCCCTGCTCGGGGGGATGGAGGCACAACGCCCCGGCCGGGACGGGGCTCCCGGCGGGTCCCCAGGTCCCCTCCGTATGGCACTGCCTCGAACATCCCCCGGCCTCGCCCCGGCTGCCGGGCTGGAGAGGGGGGAAACCACAGACCCCAGCCGAGGGCGCGGCMGGGGCTGCGTTGTCTCCGCGGTCCCGGGGGATGCCCGATCCCGGCGGGATGCCCCGCGGACCGCCATCCCCGCTCCCGCCCCGCACACCTTGAACACCTCGGAGAAGAAGCCGGCCCCGATCTTCTCGCAGTAGAAGTCGTCGATGCGCGCCAGGGTGGAGACGGCGCTGCGCAGCGCCCGGTACGAGGAGGGCCGCAGCCGCCCGCAGCCCGGCCACGGCCCCGCCGCCTCCCCCTCGCCCTCCCCGGGCCGCCGCGGCAGCTTCTCCCACTCCATGTCGGTCCCGCCGAGCACCCCCAGCGCCATTCACATCCCCGCCCGGGCAGCCCCGCGGCCGGGGCGCCGCCGCTTTCCCGGCGCCCGGGGCGATGCTAGCGGCGGCGGCGGCGGCGCGGGGCGGGC
>NW_026623345.1:543831-643004 GCF_030028575.1 Malurus melanocephalus
GCCCCGCCCCGCCGGGCAGCGCCGGGTCCCGCCCGCCCCGATCTCCGCATCCACCGGCACTGGCCTCGGGTGGGTGCTGGGAGTGCGTCTCTCTACACACCAGAGGGGCTGTTGCGAGGCCCGGAGATCCCCGGGCACGGCTTGGGCAGACCCCACGGACACAAGGCTTTGGYTGTCCCCAACCCCCGGGTGCGCGCTACTGGCATGGGAGTCTTCCTCCCCTGGGTCCCACCTAGATGCACACGGTAGATGCGGGAATTCCTTTCTCTGCTGGGCCCTGCCCCGATTCCCCGTATAGCTACGGGACTCTCTTTGTCCTCATAGCACCCAATCCCTGATGACCGACAAAAGACGTGGAGATCTGATCTTATCTTCCCATATATCCAGCACCACACTATATAGTGTCATGGGTCCAGTTCCCCCACACAAGTAGCTGCTGACAGGATATTGGTATGGCTTGGATCTCTGCACAGGGGCTCTGATTGTCCCCCCAGCATGGATGGCATCCCAGGGGCAGTGGGATCTGTCCTCCAGAGGAGCAGGGAAATGCAGCCTCTCAGTAACAGCATGCCTGGTGCCTGTTGCACCCTTTCTCGTTCCTTGTTTYTCTGAGCTCTTCCACTTCTCCCTGGTTTTCTTCTGCTTCCTGCTCCCTCACTTCGGGCCTTTTGCCTACTCTGAGGCTGATCTGTCCTGTCCTTCCTGCCCAGGGACTTTCTGGAGCTGGTTCTGCCCTTGCTCAGTCCCACACATTTTGCTGACGCTCTCCTTGGCATCCACCTGCCTGTGCTGGCCCAGCCCTGCCCCAGCTGCCTCTCTGGGCGCTGCCACAGCCCTGACTCTGCAGCTCCCCCGCACAGCTTTGCTCCAGCTGTTTSCCTGTGTGGTAGGACTGGCTGCACATGACCTGCACCACTCTAGCTGCAGCCACATAGAGTATCTCCTGGTGTGGCACTTTTTTTGGCCAGTGCTTGGCTACAGGTGCCACCAAGCACGGCATGAACACCATGGACCGTGAGCTCTGAATTCTCCTCCTTGTCCCAGGAGGGAGGACAACCCTCTGGGCTAGAGCAGGGAACTGAGCCTCTGACTTATTTATGGTGRGAAGAGTGCCCTGCCCTCCCCCTAGGAATTCATGATATTCCTGCTCTTCCAGGCCTGCAGAGGGAGTGGGTTTGTGCAGGGCAAGTTTCCTACGTGTAGGGAGGCAGAGCCTGGGGACATGGGGTCTGCCAATCCCAGTCATATGGGGTCTGAGCCATTCTTTTTTTCACCAGCACGATTCCTGCCTGCCAGGGCACTGGATGGCATGTGCCAGGGAGGCTTTTTGGAGCCAGTGCTGTGCAACAGGCCACATTCTTAGGTTTCCTCAGCCTCACAYGTCTGACAGCAGCCCAACACAATGACATGAGCATCTTCATGGAGGGGAAGAGAGACCAGCATCTGTCTGTGGGGACAGGAAGCTGCGAGCTCTGCCCTCCTGCCCTGGTGTCCAGCTGCAGATGCTCGGATGGGTGGCAGTGGGTGCCTGCCTGCGTTCAGTCCTGGGAGCTGAAATCTGAGCACCCTTCCGTGCCCACAGCCCAATAATCAGCTCMTCAGAGCTGTGGGACCCTGCTCAGAGGAGCACAGCCCGCTCAGCTGGGGCAGGAAGTAGAGCCTCTCCCTTCCACTTGGGTGCAGCAGATTCCTGATGGTCAAAGCACTGCAAGAGATGGAGAGTCCTGGTGRGGTGTCTTGAAGACAGAAACACAGRACCACTGCCTGATCAGAGCTCCTGCTGCTCACAAGTGACTGAGTTTACATCCAATTAAGTTGTAATGGATAAATTAAAGCCCTAGAGATGGCTCTGACTGTGGAAATTGCTGCTGCAGGATTTGCAGTCCCTTCTCTCATCAGCACTGGTAACTCTACTGTGCTATTTCCATCACGCTCTGTTCCTGCCTGGCACAGCAGGGCTGAGCTGAGACATGGCTGAAAGTCTCCAGTGCCCCAAATCCCTCCCATGGTGCAGGCAAGTACACTCTGAGCAGCTGGGTGCAAAGTCAGGCTGGGCTGAGCCTGCAGCAAACCCTGAATTAAGCTTCTCAATCCCTGGTGAGGAAAAGCAGAAAGGAGGTCTCCCTGGCTGCACTCTGCTCACGTGGATCTGCAGGGGAGAGAGGAGGGGGGCTTTGTCCTCTTTGCCCTTCTCTTTCTGGGCTCTGCACCCTTCCTCTCTCACAGGGAAAAGGCTCGGGGATTAATAAACATCTTTACCCTGCCTGCTGGGAATGGAGAGCAGGGGTGGGAGCTTTCAAGCAGCCCAGGGAGGCTGGAGCTGTGGAAGTGCAGGGCTGTACTGTAAGGATCAGGGCATGCTACAGGTGTGGGGTGGCCAGGCTGTGTGCAGGGATACAGGGGTTTTCYACACAGAAAACCTGGTCCTTGCTGCACTCCCAGCCCTATTCCACAACAGCACCTGTGGCACTGGGATGGGCAGAGGACAGCTCTAAGTGGGATGAACCAACAGTAATCCACCCTGACCAAAGCCTTGCCCTGCTCAGAGCCCCAGAGCCAGAACTTGTGTGGTTCCCTCCTCTGCTCCCATGTGCAGAGCCCATCCATACCYGAGGCTCTTTCTCTGCAAATACTCTGAAAAATCAATGGCTGCTGCTGCCAGGGGTGTGCTGCCAGAGCAGGCACAAGGCAGTGCATGAGGGTGTTTCAGCCTGGAGGGGCTGTGCAGACACATGGGTGAGCAGCACAAAGAGCCCTTTCTGACTCAAATGACTCCCTTTGGTGCTTGTYTCTAGGATGTGGGTGCAGCCTCTTGGTCCCAAGTATCCTCTTTCCTCCTGTGCCAGAAAATCTCTGCTCTTTTCCCACACTACTGCACATCATCCTGCTGATCTCCCCCAGGTCCTGTATGTTCCCCAGCTCCCTGCTTATGAGAGAACTGTTCCCTGAAAAACATCTCATGCTTCTGCCCTGTAGGAAATRGGAGATGAGGGCACAGCAGGGACTGTTACACCGTGCTCAGAGGTCTGGTTARTTCAAGGAGTCCAGGGTACATGGGAGAAGGTCCCAGCCCCAGCCTGGTGATGTCCAGCAGCACCCAGTACAGGTGATGCAGCAGGACTACATTTCCCAGTGCACTGTGTGCTGCTGAGCSTGGCAGGCTGTGTTCCACACCCAGCACCATGGCTGTAGGCTGCAGCAACCCTTGTCCAGCTGCGAGCAGGGACTGGCAAGGTCCCTGCTGTGCCRGCACATTGGCTGTGCCCCCATTGCCTCCCTGTCGCTCCAGCTGCAAAGCCACTGCGGGGTTGTGTGTAGCATGAAGGCTGCAAATATTTGTTGTGTCATTAATATTCTTCCAGCATAGTCAGCACAGCACCTGGCAGCGTTTGCTCGCTGCCTCCTGTTATCTCTTGTCGATGCTTCTCATGCCTGGGTGCCAGTGCCGTGACATCCATGGAGACAGCATCCACATCCATCCCTGTCTCTGAGTGCTGGGCAGTGATTTCTGCTCCCTGCTCTGCTTCTCC
This sequence comes from Malurus melanocephalus, assembly GCF_030028575.1. NCBI lineage: Eukaryota > Metazoa > Chordata > Aves > Passeriformes > Maluridae > Malurus > Malurus melanocephalus. The sequence goes on from NW_026623345.1 coordinate 547,362, forward strand.
TGAAGCAAACCACAGTGCCTGTGCCCAGGGGGCACTGATGCCTGAACCCAGCTGAGCATGTGCCTGCTGGAAGCCCCGTGGGGCAGTGAAATTGAAAACACTGAGAACACTGATGAAATAAATCCAGCCAGCACCTCTGAAAAGGAGGGACAGGCAGCTCTGGCTGTGCCTGCACCACGTGTAACCCGGGGCGACGTGACATGCAGCCATGTGAGCACAGCCACAGAGGATMACAGAATGGTTTTTGTTGGAAAAGACCTTAACAATCATCTTGTTCCAATCCCTCTGCCATGGACAGGAACACCTTGTGCTAAACCAGGTTGCTCAAAGCCCCATCCAACCTGGACTTGAACACTGCCAGAGTCAGAATATCTAAAACTCTGGGCAACCTRTTCCAGTGCCTCACCACCTTCTCAAGGAAGATTTGTTTGCTAAAATCTAGTGTAAACTTAGCCTTTTGAATGTGAAGCTAGTCCCTTGTTCTATCACTTCCCAGTTCCTGATGAACTCCCTCTCTAGTTTCCCTGTAGGCCCTCTTTAAGGTGCTGGAAAGTTGCTATCAGGTGTTCACACAATCTTCTCTTGAAGGTTGAACATCCCAAATTTTCTCAGCCTGTGTTTATAAGGGAGATGCTCTAGTCCCCTTAACATCTTCACAGCCCATCTCTTGTTTTACCCCAAGAGTTCCATGTCCACATTCTTACAGTGAATAAGCACTGCAGGGACCYTGACAGACCACCAGGACTGGTCACCTCATAGCAAACAGGTACGGACAATGCTACCATCTCCAGTSTCACCCACCTGCTCCTGATCCAGCCTGAGCAGCTGATTTCACAATACCCGGGCCTGCTCCCATCCTTCAGTGTTGCCCAGCAGATAACAGGGCTTCTCCTTGTCCTCTTGACCTCGACCTGGGAAATGCTGCTCTCAGCAGCTCCACACTCATTCCAGGAGGCTGTGTCAGCCTTGCTCCTTCTCCTGCACCTTCCCAGGCTATGACTAACACTCCCCAGGGACATTGCMGCACACCTGAAGGGCTTGTAGCTCTGCCAGATGTGAGCCAGGAGCAAAGACGCCAAGAACCTGGTCTGGCTACAGTGATGGGACAAGCGGGGCCATACCAGAGTGGACTGGCCTCAGACAAGATGGTGCCTGTGACCCACAGCACCAGTTGCAGGAGAACAAATACCCTGGTTTTAGCTGGCATAGGGTTCATTTTCTCCCTAGGAACTTGTTCAGTGCTGTGATTTGGATTCAGTATGAGAATAATGTTGATAACACACTGATGTTTCAGTTGTTGCCCAGCAGCGCTTACCCTAACYCAAAGACTTTTCAGTTTCCCACGTTCTGTCAGTGAGCAGGTGCACAAGAAGCCAGGAGGGAGCAYGGCCAGGAGAGCTGATCCAAAGTGGCCAGAGGGATATTCCATACCATGGAACATCATGTCCAAGAGCCACTGATAACTGCTGGGTACCAATAAGCAGGTGGTGAGAAACTGTGTTGTGCCTCACTTGAATTTTATCCTTCTCCTTTAAAATGCCTTTTTTATTTTTAATATAATTCTATACATTTATTTTATTTTTAATATTATTGTATATAACAACAACAACAAAACAACAATGATAATGATAACAATAATAACAATAATAATAATATTTTTTACATTATTAAACTGCTCTTATCCCAACCCACAAATTTTACTCTTTTTCCCTGAATCTCCTCCCCACCATGGCAGAGGGAGAGTTGAGTGAGCATTTGTGTGGTGCTGAGTTGCCGGCTGCAGTTAAACTGCGACATCAGGGCAGCAAGAGCCTTCATCATGGTTCATCACTGCCCTTTGATCTGTATGGTTTGATGTTGCTGCAGGGAGGAACTCAGAAACAGCACAGCAATACRTAGGGAAAGGTCAGTGAGGGCATACACAGCTCAGAACAGTGTCTGCCACAGACCCTACAGAACACAGCCAATGGGCACAGTTCACCCCAGAGACCCTGCACTAACAAACCGATATCCTCCTGCTGGCCCTGGCTTCCTTACCCATCCCAGAGCTGGCAAAAGAAGTGTCTGGAGAAAAGCAATGCAGCAGAACCATTCCCCTTTGAGSACTGAGCTTCTGTTTGGGAAGGGCACATCCCACCCCAGCCCCATCAGCGTGGGTGAGAGTGATGGTCCCAGTCCCTTCTGCTCTCCTGACCTCAGGTAGAGACTGTAGAGCCCTGCTTATTTTCCCAGATGCCTGATCAAGAGGTGAGTGCTGCGAGGAGCTCCCCACCCCTGGGCCAGTGGTCACTCAGGCTGCACCTCTCTGAGTAATTCCTCAGCCTGCCCGTGGTCCTGTAATCATCCATACCATGCAGTTTTGTTTCCTGACACAGCTACAGCCTGGGCTAAATAGGGCAGGTTCAAGGGAGGTCATTGCTCAGATTATTCATGGGAGAAAACATGGACTCAGCCACCTCCAGGCAGAGAATTTATTTGTGTGCCTGTCTTCCYGTGTCTGTTGCCTTCCCCTTTGGCTTCCCCTCTCGGTGCCAGGGCATGGGGKAGCAATGTGACTGTGCTGGATTCTGGATGCCTATGGGAACCCTTCACCTGGAAGTCACCATTGCACAGCCAYGTGTGGGCAGTGATGCTGTGTCCAGGTGTTGGAGGAGCTGGAAAATAAAGCATCAATTCTCTGTGCACAAGAAAGCTGGGAGCTCCCTGTGACTGCAGGCACTTGCTAGCCCTTTCCTGTGTCCTTGTGCCCTTTCCAGTCAGGGCAGACTCAGGCAGCACAGGCTGAGGCATGGCCTCCCAGGGTGGGGAGGGAAGGCAGCTGTGCTGTGCTTGTCATGGAAGCCGCCGCTTGCAGCCAATTTAATCACAGCTCTTTTATTGCTTCCCCCAGCTGCTGAAAATCTCATTATGCTTAGTGAGCTCCGTGAGCAGCTCTGCCAACCTTCCTCGTGTCCTGTCTCCTTCCATGAATCCTGGCACCCTGACTGCTGAGGAAGTGCATCAGCACACTCCGTGGGGCCCGGGATGAAACCCCACACCCCAGCATACATAGATGGATCTGGTATGGACAAGGTGTACCAGGATTTTCCACAAAGACAAAGGCAAAGAAAGGGGGTGTGTGTTGTTCYAAGTGGGGACATCTCAATGGCATGRCAGCRAGGACACAGGGCTAGCCATGAACAGCAGCCYTGTACTCCCCAGTGGGTCAAAAATGGAGAAAGAGAGATGATCCCACTTGTCTCTTTTGGGTCAAACATAAGGCTGATGGTGCCAGGCTAGMAGCAGCACAAGCAAAGAATACTTGAGCTGGGACAAATGGTGGCAGGTGGGATATATGCTGGCTCCAGCACAAGGCAGAGCTGAGACAAATGGGGCAGGGCTTTGATCCTGCCGTGTGCTGCATGCTGGAGCCCCATTCCATGAATACCTTTGATTACCGTGACCTCATTTCAGTCCACCTGTGTCACGGTGGCTGGTCACCCCACCCTGCAGAGCCCTTGCTCTGCAGTGGCCAATGGCACCAGCAGTGGMCCAACTGGTCTCTGGGGGTAATTACAGCCCAGAGACACCCACTGCTGCAGGCTGTGGGTGAGCCAAGTGTGTCACCACCAGCACAGTGCCTGGGATGTGACTCACACCATGATGCATGGCAGGCCCTTCCTTATGGGTCATTCAGGAGCATCTCTGTGGGTGCCCCATAGCCTGGACTGTCACAAAGAGGGACAGTGAGAGGCATTATCWGTGTTTCTGCTGGCTAAGGGGCAGAGGGGTCCACATGGGAAGCTGTGGCCTGAGACAGAACCTTTGTTTTCCCCCAGATCTGCTAYGATGCTGCTTTAGGTCTGCTCAAGATCTTGTCCTTGGAGTGATCTTGGGCTGGAGCCCACGTGACTTCATGCACGTATTTATACAACAAAGGGCAGCTGCTCTCTGAGCTCTGGGCATTGTGCCATCCACACCACTCACACTGACTTACCAGGACACTGTGCCCTGTCCTCTCCTTCTTCCCCACCTGCCCAGCCTCTGTGGGGAGCAGGATCAGTCCACCACAAGCCTTGGTCAGTGGCTGAAGGCTGGGGCAGACAGCAGACTCCTGGGGGTTCTGCAGGGCCAGGCACTGAGGAAAGGGGTGAGCAGGGGCCCAGCCAAGAGCTCAGCTTTCCAGTGTCCCACATGTGAAGGAAGCTGCTTTGGGAGGCATGGCATCCTGCTGATGGCACCTACAAAGCAGGACAGGGGCGGGCATCCCAGGATAGGGCAGGCAGGAGCTGTGCTAGCTCAGGGTCCTGCTGGCAGCAGTGATGCCTGTTCCAGTGCACCATTGGTGCACCACCAAGCAGAATGATGGGGCTGTGCAGACCACAGAACACCAGATAAAACCTCCAGCTGTGCATYTTTCCCCCTCTACCAGGCTGCTGGCTTCATTTCGCTGGAGAAACCACTGCTTGGCTTTTTCTTCTCTTATCTTTTGTTTCCCTTTGGGGTCAGTATATTTTGACCACTTCTCCCTTTCTAGATACCCTGAGAGGCATAGGAGGTTTCTCAGGATTTGTTTTTCTCTGGAAGCTGTACAGGCTCAGAACTGCAAAGGGGAAGTCCAAGCCCTTTGTTTAATGGGATAGAAGGAGAAATTCCAGGCTCCATGAAGCACTCCATCAGTTTTCTGTGAAAGAGAACTGCTATGACTGCGGTCAGCACATGGGGTGGGGTGTAACATTCACATGGGAGCAATGCAGAGGGGCTTGAGCAAAGGAGGAGGTGCAGGGTGAGGGTTTGTCAAGGAGATACAGAGATCTGCTCAGGCAGTGGGATGACCACTGGCACGATATGCCACCAGTGATGGCAAGCAGGTGGTGGGAAGTGGGTATRAAGCACGCAGGCCAAAAGAGCAGATCAGGAGCTCCGATCTCAGTGCAGGGAGTCTTCAGGCAGCAGGGTTCAGGAGGAAGCTAGTCTGTGCTAAGATACTGCCCCAAATCTTAAAATTTCCACCTGCTGGSGTTAGCCATGTTCCCTGTCCAGGAACCAGGGTGGGACATGCTGAAGATGATTCTGGGGATGGAAACAGGACTGGGTGGGCCAGATGTRGAGCTGCTTGGATGTCACAGCTGGAAACCCCATTTCTGATCACATCTGCCTCAAACCAAAATGCAGCATCCCATGCCCACCCCAGCCTTACTCCACCCTGCTCCCAGCTGCAAACTGCTTATGTCCAATTTTATGTGCTAAAAATACCTTTCTGGGCAGTCAGCAAATGCGCAGCCAAACGGGAGAYGTTGGCAATCTGAGCATGAAGGGGAGTTCGGATGTGTTTGGGATTGGTGTGGGCTGCAGCACCAGGCCATTGGGCTGGCAGATTTGTAGAGGGACCTGCACCAAGGTGGCAGTGCCGGGGCAGAGCCTTGCCTGGCTTGGGTGTGCTTCTGGGGAGAAGGTGTGTTCAAGAAAGGCGGGGAGATGCTCCCTGCGGAGAGCAGCCAGCACATCCTGCTCCCTCCCCTGGGAAGAGGTGATGTAGCAGTCATAACAAAGGGATTACCCAGCCCCCAGGGCCTACCTCAGCTCTGCCCAGCACCACAGTGCCCTCCTGGGAGCCCTACAACATGCTGGGCCCCCCCCCTGTCCTGGATCAGACCTGGCAGCTCCTGAACACCATGGGAGCAGAGACGGTAGCCTTGTGCCAGGCTGGTGGCCTCGGGAGACCTGTTSCACAAGAGGGAATCCCTGCCCTGCCCTTGTCACCAGCTGGGTGACTGCAAAGGTGCCCCAGTGCTACCACCCTCTCAGGTCAACAAAGCTCCCTGCAGACCTGCCAGATATTTCACTGGGTCCAAAGGAAACCATGATAATTGATCATGACCAGGCTGTCACCTTGGAGGGATCCCTCTGTACCCCAACACTACTGGGAATCCTCTTACCCTTCTCTTCTGCCCACAGGTCTGGGGTTCTGTAGATGAACTGTAGGGGTTTGAGATGACTGTGCTCTGTCCCCATTTTGGGAAGGGGGATGGAGGGCTCCTAATATCAGGATGGTATTAGGCATGGGCCATTGTCCCATTGATGTCACTGTAAGATGACTGTGTGGAAGGAGATTTGGGCCTGGAAGGGTTGGGGAAGTCACTGGAGGGATGAGGAAGAGCCCACAGCTGGGTTTGAGGCTGGGTTGTGGCTGGGATCCTGTGGGCATTTTCCCATTCTCCCTGCTGGAAGAAGCTCTAGGTTCTGGCAGCACAGGCTGCAGTCCTGACTGAGGCAGACTCTGCATCCTGGAAAGAGACCAGCAGCGTGTGGAGTCCCAGTCCCCCAGATCACACAGGGTCATGTGCTTGTGCTGTGCAGGGAGCAGATCCCTCCCTGGCTGTCCTGGAGCTGGGTCTGACACTGTTACCCTCTTCAGGGCTGATCCTGACCCAGCATCCTTGGGATGACATCCCAGCCTGGCTGYAGCACCCCATCATCTGATGAGCTATAGATACACCCCACACTGGGCTCCCTTGGGGACAGGGATGAGGATAAGACCCTAATATACTTCTGTTACTTGTAAGTTCTGATACAGTAACAGATTTTACTACAGGGGAACGTGGTAGCTGTGTTTACAGTGCTTTCCACAAAGCCTGGTTCTCAAAAACCACAGCTACTTCTCCTTTTCCTTGCGGCTTTGTGGATGGTTTTGAGCCCTCAATCCTCTTCTCTATAAGAAGGAAATCTGATTGTAAATTTCAGGTGGTTTGGGTTTTTCTCTCTACAGTCCTGAAGACTGAGTCCAGATAGCTCTTCAGTGACTGAATGGACCTTCAGGAAATAGCACATCAATCACTTTTGCAATGATATTGAATGCAATGCATATGACTGAGTKTGCTGTCTTTCAATATTTCTTCAGCATCTTCTAGTAGATGCTAGACATCCACCAAGATGACAGCAAATCTCAAAACAATGATACATTTCTAAGGAGGGAGGGGAAAATAAATRATCACATCAGCTGCAATAGGAAGCCTGTTTCACCATGTGTGAATTTTTGAAGCTTAGCTGTTTAATTTCATTGGTTTTGCTTCTCTCACATCCTCAAGAGGGTGTGTGAGGGTGTCTGTGTCTGACTCTGGGATTTCATCAGGGCATTACCCAGTGAGTGCTGGGCTGGCTGTGGCCATTCTCCTGGGTGCTTGCAYCTTTGTTGACTGCACAGGAACAAGAAAAGCCTGGTTCCCAAAGCACAGGGATCTACCAAGGAAACAAGGATAAYGTGACTTAGTGCTGCTACTTCTCTTGCTGAAAGCATTCAAGCAGACTTCCCCAATTTACCTCACAACAGCTGCACGTGACACCCCTGGATCCAATGTATGATGTTCCCAAATGGACCTTTGATACATCTAGTTTATAGAAACTCCTCAGTGTGGCTCGTCTGCTGGGATAGTACAGATAGATACACCAAGCATTGTCCTGAGGATGGTGGTTCCAGATCCARAAGGATCTGCCAGGGAACTCTGGGCCACCAAGTCCCACCTGGGTGGTGAAAAACACCCTGGATAACAGCACCCATTCCCAGAACAGTGACAGTGTTGGACCATAAAGCAATTGTGTCTGTCTGTCTAGGAAAACACAGAGAGAGAGACTGTGTAAACCACAGAAATGAAAGAGGAAAGGCTCAGGGAATCAGGACTCATGGAAGCTTGTGGCCATTCAACAGTGTGTGAGATGGAAAGGGGCTCTGAGGAAAGCTTGGTGGTGACATCTGCAGGGGCAGGAGACTGGGGGAGAGCACTTGGAGAATTCTCTCCCATATCCCAAGACCCTGCCTCATTTTGACAGTAACGGGAATAAAACGCCTCCATCCAACTCCAGGAAGACCCTCTTAGCCCCATACAGTGCACACTGTACCCATGTTGAGGGTTTCATGTCCTACAAGGCACTGACAAAGTGTAGCTCAGAACAGGGTAGCAGYAAAGGCTTGGAGAAGAAAGGAAATGGGAGCACTTCCCGGTTCAGGAGCTTGTCCGATCTGGAAACTCTGCTGGTGGGGTTCAACAGCAAGAATTTTGTAGCTGGATCAGTTCAAGGTAATAGGAAGAGAGATTTTTGGTAGTACTTGAAAGATGGGTAGATGTGGCACTTAGGGACATGTTTTAGTGGTGGGGTTGTGCTGGCTTAGTGGTCGGACTCGGTGATCTCAGAAGTCTTTTGCAGCCTAAATGATTCCATGATTTGAAGGTGAAAGTGATGCATGGTGAGAGCACCCTAGAGTGGCCTTGGGTACATTAATCAGGGGTGTGTTCCTCAACATCCTCTGCTGAATCTGGAAGGAGAGAGGAAAGAGACAGACATGAGAAGGTTTTGGAGAGGTTTGTGGGAGCAAGGCTATGAGAACTTGAGGTATCCAGGAAAAAGGCTGGACCAAGATACCTGCCAGACTGCATGTACYGCTGTCTGCAGAAGATGGGTGGGAACCAACACTGAGGCTGGTGGGATGCTCTCTTCCCAAAGAGGAAGCTTCTTGCACCACATGTGATTCCTCTGCGGGACTGTCTCAGTTCTGTGTGAGCGTCTCTCCTGTGAGGGGTTACAGTCACCTTCCTTGAGCAGCTCGTGCGGAATCCTGCCTGGAGACTTCATGCCAGCATGGCCCTGCCAGGGCTGGTGCTGGCATTTCTCCTGGTCCTTGCTCCTCTGCTGCTTGCACGGGGACAGAGGAACCACACTACTGTGAGTCCGTGGGTATATAAGGAAGCAGGTAAGAGCAGATTGTATCTTCACCTCAAAAAATTGGGATTGCTGCTCCTCTACCTGAGTATTTGCTGCATGGCCTTACACCAGTCAGCCCAAAGCTGAGACTGTGGAAGACCTGAGGCTGGTGTCTGCATCAGCCTGAGACACTCAGGCATCCTTCGGGTTGTGGYGGGGCAAAGTTCTGAGTGGGATGGAGGGCAGCAAGCCTGGGTGTGCTGGGAAAGCCTCCATAAGCGTGGGAGCTGCAGTGTCCCAGTGTCCCTCTAGGCAGTGGGTAGTGTCCCTGAGAGCAGGAGGTGGCTGGGTTTTGTTGTGCAGCAGACAGATAAATCTGAGCAGTTATGGCCTTCCTGGGCAGTCCAGACAGAGAAAGGTGATGATGATGGTTATCAAAGACTTGGAGAGCTCTATGATGATCCCCTCTGGATGGGATGCCTGCTGTCTCACACAGTCCCTGGGGCTGAGGAAGCTGTACTTCGGTGGGATTGTTCACATCAAGAGGCTTCTTCTGTTYTTTGTCCATGCCAGGAGAGCTAGGGGCATCTCCTGGGTCTCTGCTGGGCTATTTCTCCAAAGAATGTGGGCTTTCCTGTGGTGATTGTGTTCTGTGCCTTGGGGTYGCTGGTACCTGTTGAGGTCCCCATGGGGCACAGCTTGGCAAGGGGACCTGAGCTRTGAGTCATTGTCTCTGTAGGGAAATAGGAGCAGAAGTGGCAAGCCAAATCATCGGATCGGTTGTGAGTCATGCTGCTCATCCCTGGTGGCTGAARGGATGCTGTCCTTCCAGCAGTGGACAGCTCTTGGCTAACTARGGCAGGATGGAGCCTCTTCTGCTCTCACAGTCTGTACTCATAGGTGGGACTGACCCAAAAGGATCCCAGATGTCACCCTTGGGCAGGGTATGTGTTCCTTCAGGGATTTAATGCCAGGCAGAGTGAAGGTGTGTGAGGGGGATGTCTAACGAGGCTGGGATCAAGTCAAGGGTTTAATGTCTTCCAGGTAGTTTGTCACAGTGAAGTGTTTGCTCTACGGGCACTGGGAGACACCCAGCTGAGCAGGAAGAACCATGTRGTCTAAAAGGATGGCACTGGTGACCACCATGCTTTGTGGTGGAGAGCTGGGCACAGGATGGAGATGATGGCATGGAAACCTGCTACCAGACAAGGGAAGTKGTGGGTGCTGGCTAACAGGAAGTGGGCAGCTGTAGCTAAAGAGAGGTGTTTCATCTTCATTTAGGGAAGGCTGAGTCCGTGCCCAGTGCCTCCTCACGGACTTGTTTTGCACRGAGTGAGCCAATCGAGGTGACATTTTCTGCCAGGGCAGGACAAAGCAGACTCATTTTGGGTGAAGTGCAGAGGCTGGGCTGTGCACATTGGTCAGGGTGTGAGCTTTGTGGTCAGAGGTGCAGACTCTTAGTTGAAAGCTTCTTTCACCCAGCTGACAAAAACGCTGATTAACACACGGAGTCAAATTGTTTGATTTATTTACCGTTCTGCACAGAAAGGTGGGCTAGATGGCAAATCCACACAGCCAGCACACGCTGGCACATAGAAGCAGGTACACTTACACAGCCATAATTTTTGGCTATTAGTATATCTTACTGAAGTTSCTGCTTGCCTGCGTTGCTATGACTCATCTTTTCCCCACTTCACGGTAAAAGCAGAGTGTTCCAAGAAATCATGGAACGCACTAGGAGAGCAGTGATCTTTTTGAGAGAAGGAGGCAATGAACTGAGGATGTGGGAATTTTACTACTATTGAGAGCAAGTATTCATTACTAGGGTGATGAATAACGTAACAAAACTCGTCAAAACTGAGTGTTTGTTAGCTCCCAGTTCAGCATCCTGGATGAGAAGGGCGTTACCTTTTTTGTTTTTCCCTTTTCAAGGACTTCGACGATTCATTTTCTTTCTGCCTCATTCCTGTAGTTATTGCTTCCACTTCTTTTTGTTCTTTCTTTTGTTGTCTGGAACTTTGTTCCTGTTATTCAGCGTTACTGCTGGCTGTCACTTCTTGGGACCAAGCTGTGGAGTCTGCAATGGCAGCAGAGACTCTCTGAGTCTGATGMACTCCCACAGCTTCTGTATCCAGGGGAGAGAGCAGGACCCACTAAGCTGCTGGATCGCTGTGGCTGGGGTCCCTCTGCAGCAGTGGGTGGGCAGGAGGGCCTGTGGATAACCCTGCTGCTCTTCCCCTGAGGGTGTGAGAAGGGAAAAAGCACCTGGGAGCTGGGGCTCATCCTGGGAGGTGTCATCTCTGCCACTCCTCTGAAGAGAGGGGAACTGGCACCCCKCTGGATGGACCCGATGCTGCCAGAGGTCAGTGACCCTCAGGCTCTTCCTCCTGCCCTTTGCACACAGGAAAATGTGAAATTCCTCACTGGGACCCCGAACTGCAGTTCACCCCCAAGAAGAGCATCTATGCCTTGAATGAGCTGGTGCAGCTGAGCTGTGCTGGCAACTCTGTGCCATCTGTCCSCAAAATCAGATGCATCTCCAGAGGGGCCCAGGCCGAGTGGAATGAGACTGCCACCTGCATGGGTAAGCACATCCCTSCATCACTGTGACCCAGGGTCCTGAGCTGGTGACAGACCCTCTGTGACCTGGTCATGCAATGACAGTCCAGAAATGGGACAYCCAGATGCCTTGGCTTTCCTCCATGTCCTGGCAGTGACAATGCTGTAATTATCTCACCACCTTGCTGTAGGCACCTGCTGTGGTCTGTGTTCCTGGGGAGAGGAATCCTTCCCAGCCAGCATCTCCTGCCTCAGCATGGAGTAGAAAGAGCTGCAGCAGTTCTGCTTGTTTGCCTGGAAAGCTTCTCTAGACTTTGGGTTATCTGYGGTGTGGGAAGTTGTTATTGCTGAGTGACTCCCCTGTACACGGAGCACTCCATGGAGGGTGGAATCCAAGGGAGGCTTGTAAATCCTGGAGATGGGGTAGTGAGAAACCCTGTGACCTTGGATAGAGCCTGGGCACATGGTGGAGTAGAGGGACTCTCCTCTGTGTCAGGGTGAATGGTCAGAGTCATGGAACTCTCCTCTCATCACCTCCCAAAAGTTCTCCTCCCCTWATTTTACCTCTTACAGAACTATGCCCAAGGTCTTCTTGGTGGGACCCCAGACTCCAGCTGGCACCAGCCCATGACACTTACAAAGAGGATGAAGTAGTGACTCTGAGCTGCAACCGTGATTTCCAGCCATCTTTCACCCACATCAAATGTGCCAGCATGGTTCAGCCATCAAATTATTCTGGAGTTCCAAAGAGATATGTGTGGCTCGGGAGAAAGGACAGTGATGTGTGGATTCAAGTTGAGGGGAACATAGTGTGCATTGGTAAGCAGGGTGTCAGGAGTGCTTCCTATAGAGCTCTGTGGTCAAATCCTGCCCTGTTCTTCCATCTCTGAGCTTCCATCACTGCTTTGGCCAGGGATGCACTCCTGATGACACATCAGGRCCACTCGGATCTCAGTGCTTTTGGTATCTGAGGCCATTCTCTTGCTAAATTCCAKCACATCTTTGTCCACCACCCGCCTGGACAGGCACCAGCCCTGTCTGACACCAACAAGAACAACCCCATCCCAACCGGCCTTGCCAAGGTGTCCCATCGTAGCAGATGGGTGTGTCACCCTCTCCTTTCAGGGGCTAGAGGGACAGCTGGGAATTGCTGAGACCCCACCACATAACCTGCTCCCCCTTGAAACACCCCAGCCCAACTAACAACCACTTTCACCTCTGCCAGAAACATGCCAAAAACCCCACTGGGGCCAAAGATTCCAGATGGCACCAGACAAGGAGAGTTACAAGAAGAATGAAGAAGTGATGCTGAGCTGCCCTGGGGGTTTCCAGCCATCCATCACCCATGCCAAATGTACAGGAAAAGTTCTGTCTATTATCAATGGAAAACCTGTGCACAAAGAAGTTTGGAATGGAAGGGGCAGCAGAGGCGGTTGGATGAACATTCAGCCCATGTCCAGGGTGCAATGCCTTGGTAAGGAGGCCTCAGGAGCATTCCTGGCTGCCCTGCTCTCTCATTCCTGAGCAGGGAAGGCAGGCTGTGGGTGCACAAGTTTCGGGTTCTGTGCTGCCCGGGGACATGGCAGGTGCTGCTGAAGGCAATATTGGGGCAGCTCCTGAAATCTGCTGTGTGCCTCTCCTGGGGGTCTGGGGGTGCCCTGACCACCACTGSCAATTCCACCATGCCCCTAAGTGCCACATCTTTTAATACCCCCGGGGATGGTGAGTCCATCACTTCCCTGGGCAGCTTGTTCCAGTGCTTGGGAACCCTTTCAGCAAAGAATTTGTATTCTAATATCCAATCTAAACCACCCTAACGCAACCTGAGGCTGTTTCCTCTTCTGTCACTGGTTACCTGGGAGAAGAGACCTCCAGCAATCAGATCCCCCAGCCAGAAGCCTCCTATTCTCTGCTTTAGCTGTTCCTTATGAGACTTGTGCCTCAGATCCTTCACCCTCAGCTCTTGCAGGAAGGGTAAAGGCCTGTCCCCCTTCTCATATGCTGGTCTCTCTCCCTCACTGCTGCATGCTGCCACTGCAGAGCCAGCTTTGGGGCTCAGCCTTTATGCCTTCTCAGGAGGAGTCAGGGCCTTGCCATCCTGCCTAAGGGACAAACAGGGCAACAGATTCTTGGGGCAGCCTTTGTGCACAGTACAAGCCCCTYGTGGGCTCCCCTTAGTCCCTGACTCCAGTTTCTCCTGACCTTTCCCAGGAGAACTAGKGAAGAAGTTTGGAGTCCTTTTTGTCCTCATCCTCTTGCCAAGGAAGGTCCGCTCTATGCAGTGTCCTGGAGCTCCATCTCTGGCTCTGATGGGCCAAGGAAGGGCCTGGTTYCATCCCCTGGCATGCCCTGAGGAGCCATGCTCTGTCCAGCTAACGCCTTCCCATCTTTTTGGTGCAGAGAAATGCCAGAAGCCCCAGGGGGACCGCAGGGTTACATTTGACCCAGAACAGGAAATCTTCAACCAAAATGAAGTGGTGAAGGTGAGGTGCCCTGAGGGGCACTGGCCCCCACTCATGGAGATGAAATGTGTGATGCTGATGCCAAGGCAAGGTTCCCTGATTCCTCGTAGTGGCTGGATGGTGAGGAGAGGCACAGACACCTGGCAGCATATGGAGAAGAATTTGACTTGTGTGGGTAAGTGAGCAAGGCAGACACTCTCCCAGTGCTCTCAGTCTGTGCTCCCCAGGCAGGGAGGGCAGTGCAGCATGTGTGCCTCAGGATCAGTGCCCTGTGCTCGGGCAGAGAAATCCAGAGAAAATTCTGGATGCATCCCTGGTTTGTGTCTGTGCAATCCTGTTTGTTCCTGCAAAATTTTGCTGGCAATTCTGGCAGAGAATTCTGAGAGAAGGCAGAATGTCCTTGTCCACTCCATGCTGGGGACAGGCTAGTGAGGGAACAGTGAGGGTGATGGAGTTTGGTGTCATGGCTTGGAGGAGAAAGGAAGAAGTAATCCTCTTGGGACATTCCCTTCRCAGATACCCTCCAGGTTGTCCCTGAGACCTTGAAGATTTCCAGTACCAGCATCCAACTAAACTGGACCTGCATGCTCCCTAACACCTGCCAGAGCATTCGGGCCAGGTGCCGGCTGGACCATGATTACTCCTCAGACTGTGAGGCTGAGGAGTTCAAGGGAGATCAGATGCTACAAGGCCAGGAGGGAACCTTTATCTGCTCYCCTCTTCAGCCCTTCACTCTCTACACTGTCACCATCACCCTGAATAGCTCAATCCTGTACACGCGGCCCCTCAAGACAAAGGAAATGGGTATGATTACATAAAATGTCAAAGACACCCTTCATCCTGAAGCTCAGTCAGGTCCTCTGTTCCCTGTTGTGATGCTCCTGGGATCAGAGCTGCTTGGAGCTTGTGGGGATCTGGGGAAGGGACAGTGCAGGGCCCTGAATAGKGCATATCCCCTTCTCACTTTCCTCCTCCTCACCACATTGCTGCTGCTGCAGAGGCAGAAGCAGCCTTCGTGGGGGACGAATACTTGCTATCCATGTGTGATCCTGTTCTCCTGTGCTKCCAGTGCCAGACAAACCAGAGGAGCTGGAGCTGGATCCCAGCACGGGTGCCCTCAGGTGGAAGGCACTGTCCCACTGCAAAGGGAAGATCACTGGATACCAGGTACCTGGACTGCCCATGGTCCCCCTCTCTTTGCCAGGCATCTCCCTGCCTGGAGTCTGTGCAGCCAGCGTGCGAGCCCTCCTTGGTCAGGGCCCACAAGCTGCACTCTGCTGATGTTCCTGGTGGGGCCAGGTCCCTTAGTGTGCCCAGCCAGCAATAGCAGCCCCTCTTCACAGAGCTGCCCAGCGCAGGAGCRGGATGTTGGTGCGACTGCCTAGCAGCTCCCTGTCCTTCCTCCAGGTGAACATCACCGCCATGCGAGCAGAGGATGGCAGCTTCCTCGATTTCCATCACAAGTTCGTGAACTCGTCTGTCACCGAGTACGTGCCACCCCGTCAGACAGCTGGCAGCAAATACCTGGTGACAGTGCAGGGCCTGACAGCAGCTGGGGCTGGCGCTGCATCACAGCTGGAATTCCAAACCTACGTCGTGGGTAATGGTGGTTCTGCCCTGGGTCTGGCTGGGGTGGCCTGGCAGGGGGTGAGTGCTGAGGCTGGAGCAGCTCCCAGACCTGTGAGTGCACCCAGCTCAGGCAGGGCAGGGACTGTGGGCACCTGGCTCAGCAGGGGTGTCAGGCTGGGTGAGTCCTGCCTCAAGGGCTTGCACTGCCACGGCCCCAGAGGAGCTGCACCCCTCCAGCCACTGTGTGTGCCTTTGACATCAGAGCTGCCCCTCTGCTCTTCCACTGCAGGAGGTGACACCTATCCCCGCATCCCATGGGTGCACGGGTGGCTCAGCTCAGAGAGCGCTCGGGCTGCTGAGCCAGGCTGTGTCCTCCAGCTGTGCGGGATGGCTGAGCAGGCTGCCAGACCGTCCAGTGGGGGACACAGGACAAGTCCCTGTGTTCCAGAGCCTCTCTGTGCCCTGCCCAGGCAGATTTGCAGGCAGGGGGTGACTGTCTGGCTGCAGGCAGGGCAGCAGGGCCTGGACACCGTGAAGACACCCAGCACCAAGGCCGGCGCGCATGGCCCTGGCTGCGGCAGCCGCTCCTCTCTGTGTCAGTTTCAGGGCAGCCCCCGAGTTCTTGGCCTGGCTCAGCAGTCACGGTCATCGTGGTGGTGGTGCTGTTGATCCCCTTGGCCGCAGGGGTGCTCTGGTTCGTGCTGTGCAGGTGAGTGGCAGGAGCTTTGGGGTGTCAGCCGTGCCTCAGGCTGTGCTGCGCTGTGGGTGGGTGTGGATGGAGAGGGCTCTCCGGCTGCTCCCACCCTTCCCTGGGTGCACAGGATGCAGCTGGCTGTTCCTACCACAAGCTGGCTGTCAGACTCCTGGCTGGGGCTCCAAGTGTCTTCCTCAGGGCTGGGACAAGAGGCTCTATGTGCTAAGAGAGCCTCTGGCCTTGCTGCTGTTGCAGCCACCGCTGCTGTCCCSTGGGGTGKGGGTGGCAGTGCCTGCCAGGACACAGGGAGGGTGTGCAGAGCCCTCCACGCTGCTGCTGCTGRGGTCAGTGGGGTCTGKCCCACGTCAGCTTCTCCCTGACCCAGGACTGCCCTTTGCTTTTCCAGAAGAAAGGAGGCCTTACCCAGCAAAGTTGAGGAGGACCATTACACAGGTAGGGTCCCCAGCACAGAGATGGGCTGGGAGGGGAGCAGGTGTATTGGCATCCTGWGGTGGCTGCAGGCAGCCCACCTGGCCTTGGCTGATCTGTGTGTCCCCCATCTATTCCCAGCTGAGACCCCACTCAGTGGCCTCTTCCAGCAGCTCCTGGCTGGGGTCTCCCTATGGTGCCAGTGAGGGTTGGGAGCTGCCCCTCCTTCTGAACCCCTCTGGGGTAGGCAGCACCTCTCCCCAACCCTGCTGCCCTGATGGTGCTCATGCCAGGGTGATCTGCAGCCCACGGTGATGCTGCCTGCCTGAAACTGCTCCGCTCCTTCTCCCACAGCCCCCAGGTCCCTCAGGCTATTTCTATCCTCTTGTCTCCTCAGAGCTCCAGCCCTATGAGAATGTAGATGGGGGTAATTACTGCATGATCAAGACTTTTCTGGCAGAGAAAGATCCAGGTAGGAATGGATTATCAAGTCTGTCACCCCCAAATGGTACAGAGCAGGGACTGGCACCTGTGATGGAGCTCCCTGTGCTGCCTAGTACATGAAGCAGCCTCTGCCCTGGGTCTCCTTGATTTYGGCAGGTGAATGTGGCCAAGATGAAGAGCCATTTCCCAAGCCCCCACCTGTTCTGGAATCCTTAGGAGACAGAGGGAGCAGTGAGGGAGAAGCTGGAATGGACTTCTGAGGTTCAGTGGTGATGGCACTTCTGTTCTCAAGGCTTGGTCCTCCACCACCATAAGCAGGACCATGAATCTTGTCATGGATTATTGCTATAAAATTTTCTGCTTCATCAAGCCCCAGAATCTCTGTCACAGCACAGGAGCAGCTCAAGGAATGGGATGACCTGCGTGTGCCAGCAAGGATGTGTCCTGCTAATTCTCCAAGTGCTCTGGCAAAGCCATTTGGTGCCTGCAACTGTGCCCTGAGACTGAAGGAACTCAMAACTGTTGTTCCCACCCTGTGTATCCCTGTATCCATCTAGACCCTGTCCTCTGCTTGAGTTYGGCCCAGCTGTGTTGCCTTGGCTGCTGTGCTGCTGCAGTGTCTGAACAACCAATAAAYTGTTCTGGTTTGCAGGGGCTGCCTTGCCCACAACAGCTCCCACCTTGTCATGGTTCCTCCTTGTTTTGTGTGTGAAAGAACATGAATCCTCATGGAGCGGCTTAGAGTAGGCTTTTCCAGCCCTTGACAGCTCCCAGAAACCATGTCTGAGGTGCTGCGTGCTCCCAGKGCAACACTTTGGGTGGCTGCTTTCCCTCCTGCCTATCCTAGAGGTAGCACCATCTCCACCATACATAGCTGGAGCTCTCCCTCTGTGTGAGTGCTGGTGCTCATCTCCCATTTTGAGAGGTGAAGTAGTCACTGCCCCTCTTGGGACATTTGCATCCTGCAGCCTTTGGGATCTGCTCACTCTTGGCTGCTGCTGCCCCAGTGTCCCCTCCAACAGCCACTGTCCCCCACCCTGGGATGCAGTGTTCATTGCAGCCTGGATGCTGAGGGACAGTGAGAAGGTTCTCCTTGGTGAGGGGCACGCTGCTGGAAAATGGGGCAATCAGCCTCTCTTTTCTCCAGCTGTGGGTGTTGCTTGTGACGTTTCCATCTCCTTCTGCTGCCCTCAGGCACACAGGCTCTCCTGAGCTCCCTGGACTCAGGTATGACAAGCTGGTTCTGGTTGTGCTTTTTACAGCTCTCAACTCAGAGCTGCCATGGGTTTTTTGCTTCAGTTATCTCTCTCCTGTSAAACCTACCAATACTCAGTGCAGCCTCGAGGCTGAGGGGCAGCCTGAAGGCTCTCCTTGTTGAGGTGTGCACTGCTAGAAGTTAGAGCAATTGACCTCTCTCTTTTTCAGCTTTTTTTTAAGCCTGGCATGACATGCATGAGTTGGTAATGACATGTTTTGACAGTCCTTCATATGACCTGTCTGCCCGTCACCACAGTACCCGCAACTGGCCCCTGGGACCAAAATACCTCCTTCGTGTGGACTGCTGCTGGGGTGACATGTGCCTGATGGAGCTGCTCTTTATGTGTATTGGGCAGAGAGGAGAAGGGGGAGCTCAACCCTGTGTGGCTGCTKCTGTTTGAGAAATGGGAATGAGCAGGCTTGGGATAGGGGACAACAGTGGTCACCTCCTCGGTTACCCTGCTTCCCACTCCTTATCCCCACATCCAGTCATACCCTGGACTGTCAGCCTCATCACTCCCCCTCCTCCCCTCCTGTGAGTCAGGAAAGGCTCGTGGTTTGGAAGGGGCTATCTGCTGCCTCGCAGCTCCTGCCTAGTCCTCTCATTGTCCTTGTGAGGTGCTGTTCCCTGTGGGGTGCTGAGTTAACYGCATCTTGTTGAGGGGAGTTGTGAGCAGGACACCATTTTTCCTGGGCAGGAGGGTGTGAATGTGTGTGAATGTGCCACATTCAAAGCTGAGTGACAAATATGGTCTCTGTGCTTCTGCAGCCCCTCATGTCTGATCACCCATCCAAAGCTTGTGGGAGGTTCTGGAGAAAGAAAAAAGTGGTGGCTGCTGAACAGCAAGGGGAATAGTTTAGTTCTGCGATGGTTTGCTCAAGCCCACAGCTGGCACTGTAGGGCAGCTTGGCACACTTGGGGTCAGAGGAAAGTGCTGCCAGGCTGAGAGGGAGCAGAAGGAGGAGGCAACTGAGGATAGAGAAGCAGAGAAGGATGAGAGAGGTATGGGCTGAGTGTTCCTTTCAGAAGGGCCACAGACTGTTTCAGGCATTGAAGTACTCCTCGCATTTCATGTACATATTCCTACCCATGCTTCTGACCAACCCTTTATGTGTTTTCTCAAAGGTCCTCCATCTCCTGTGATCATTGAGGGGAAGTGACTCATCACCACTCTAAAACCCACGCAGTGTCAGAAGCACATGGATATTACCTCAGAAACAGGAGTAATAGTTCTTGAATGCCCTGGTAACTAGGAGGGTTTTGGGAGCAAAGTCTGGGGTCTTGGTAGTRAGTTTCTTTCTGTGGAGTCCCAGAGCCTGGATGCTCCTGGGGCAAAAAGACATCGAAAGGCAGAAGTGCTGACAGTGATGGGAGGTTCCCTGCCCAAAGAGGAAGCCTCCTGCATCTCATGAGGAGATGTGTCTATTTCCTTCCGGTTTCTGCAAGTCTTGCAGTCGGATACGGATGCCTGCACTCAGAGGCAGYGAGCGGGGCTGAGATTTCAGTTCTATCTGGGGACTTCACGCTAGGATGGCCCTGCAGTCGCTGGCTCTGAGGTTTCTCCTGGCTCTTGCATCTCTGCTGTCAGCACAGGGCCAGGAAGACCTTGGTTTCAACACCCAAGTAGTGCCCCAAGGAACAGGTAAGAAGCGGTTCTTCCCCTTGGAAGATTTCGCTGCATTTCCTCCTGTAAGGTGGGTATTCATGTTCCCTGCCTGCAGCCCTGGGCTGGAGCCCAGATGGACCCCTGAGGGCTGTGTCAGTTGGGACACCCGCTGTCTTCTGCCCCAGGGGCAGGAGCTACAGTGCACTATCCCCTGGGGATCTGTGGGAGACACAGGAATTGGGCTGGATTTTCCATGATGGGTCATGCCCTCCAGAAAACCAGTTTGCCAATCATTCCCTGGAGACAGTGGACATGAATTGGGGTGTGAATTCACTCACTGTGAATCAGGAGAAGGGTCTTCAGGGAGAAGATGCATCGTTTCTGTACACATCGTATTCCCAGGTGTGCCTGAGGGGCCCTGTGCTTGCTGAGAGCAGAGCAAGAGGGAACTTGCTGCTGCTTTGCCAGACAGATGGGCCAGGGCATGATTGGGCTGGGTGCCTGTGCACGGGGTCATGGCCATATGGCAGGGGACAAAACTGCTGGTTGTGGTGCTCAGCTGGGTATCTCTGGCCTTCTGCCATCAGGGCTGCTTGAGAACAAAGCCTAAGCACAAGTGGCTTGTCACCAGTATTTCCTTAGTATTCAGAAGTTGGTCTAAACCCAGTGTGCCCCTTTGGGAGAAGGCTGTGTTTTAAGACCTTTCAGGCCTCACAGGGATTCTTGCAGAGGCTTGAACAGTCAGGAGCTCCATTCCAGGAGCCAGCATCCTTGTCTGTAGGAATTCGTTGCCACAAAGCCTCTCCTTGCTAGCACCAGCTGTGCCTGTGGAAGGTGGTGGCTTTGGTGAGGAGGTGATGGGAAGAAGGAAGGGTTGGTTGGTCAAGAGAAAGGGACAGGGGCACTGGTAAAGCAGGAGATAGAAATGGAGAAGGCACTGATCAGCCCCATGTCCCACTGCCCAGGAGGGGCAGGAGGAGAGCAGCCAAGGGACTGAGTGAGTCAGAACAGGGACCTCACAAGCRTCACAGGGGCATGGCTGATCCCAGTGGGAGGGTGAGCTGTGGCTGMAGGGACATGCATGCCAGCAGGAGTGGGGGTGTGATGGCAAGGGCCACCTGAGCTGGGCTGGGTGACCTGCCTGAATGAGAGGGTGGAGGGAGTGTCCTTGTGCAGGGGTGACTGTCCTGGGAATCTCCCTGCTGTGGGATATGGAGGAGGGAATATGGTGCCCACAGACACAAGGGTGAGTGGGGCAGGCTCATGGATGAGTGTTCCTTCACAATTTCCATGCACAAGGAAAGCCTCCTCAGAACAAGCCTTGCCTGCTGGTCACATCCCAGCAGATGGATGTGTCACMTTCCCTCCCACATCATTGGCTGGAGGGACTGCTGGGGATTTGTTGCTCACCACTCACCCATATCTCATCTCATYGCCTCCCAGCCTGAGTAAAACCCAATTTCACCTCTGACAGAAATGTGCCAAAGGCCCCAGTGGGATTCCAGACTCCAGCTGGCACCAGACAAGGAGTATTACAAGAAGAACGAAGAAGTGATGCTGAGCTGCCCTGAGGGTTTCCAGCCACCCTTCACCCATGTCAAATGTGGGAGTGAAGTCCAGTCCATCAGTCATGGGAAACCTATATACAGAGATGTCTGGAGTAGAAAAGACTCCAGAGGTTCCTGGGTCCGCATTCGGTCCAGCATGGTATGCAGAGGTAAGGGAGGGATGAGGAGTCCTCTTTGCTGCCCTGCTCTGCCCTTCTTGAACAGGGAATGCAGGGTGTAGGGGCACAGGAGGTTTCTGGCTYTGTGCTGCCTGGGGRCATGGCAGGTGCTGCTGAAGGCAGTGTCAAGTCCAGCCTGCAGATCACCACCAGGGGTGTCACAATAAGGGTGTCCCTGAGGGCTTCTGGCATGACCCTGTGCACAAAAGAGAAAAGCACGGGAGAGGGATGTGCTGTGGAGTTTGTGGCCAGGACTCGGCATCAGTGTTCGAGCAGGATCATAGAGCTTTGCTGCCTGTGTCCTCTGAGACCATACAGCTGTGAGTACCACAGCTTGCTCCCTGTGGGCTGGGGTGCTCCACGCTTTGTGGCATGGTGGGTGCAGGCTTGGCATCATCTTCTCACAAGTCAGGGCATTCTCTAAAATACCTTTTGTATTGTAGAGATTCTGGGACAGACAGTTTTRAATCAATTGGCAAAATTGCTTGAGCAGTAGTAGTCCACTCACTCACCCACATTCACTCCTGTCCAACTGCTCCTTCCTCACTTTGAGAGAGCTGGAGTGACCAGCTTCAGTCTCTCACTTTCCCTCCCATCAGGCTGGGAGGTGAGCAGGGCTGTCTCACTGCAGCAGCCCTGCATGGCTGGGAGGAGAAGGCAATAGAGTGACCCTCTGACAATCTTCCCTTCACAGATGTCCTCCAGGTCAACCATGAGACCCTGGAGGTTTCCAGCACCAGCATCAAACTGAACTGGACCTGCAGRTTCCCTGAYGCCTGCCAGGGCATAWGGGCCATGTGCCGGCTGTCAGTGCCTTCCTCTCCTTCCTGTGAGGCTGAGGAGGTGAATGGAGAGCAGATGTTACATGGCCARGAGGGAACATTCACCTGCTCCYCTTTGCAGCCCTTCACTGAGTACAGYGTCACCATGGAATTTTCTCCCAACACAACCCTTTTCTCATGGGTGYTCAGGACAGGGGAAGCAGGTATGTGCACAGAAATATCGGAGACAAGGAACAGTCCAGGGCTGTGTCACAGATGGATAAATGTTCCCCTCACCTGTCAGCTCAGCCTGGTCATKTGTTCCCTGCAGTGATGTGCTTGGGATCAGGGCTGCCTGGATCCTCAGGGGCTCTGGGGAAGGGKCTGTGCTGGGCTCYGAGCAGGGCACGCTCCCTTCTCATTGTCCCACTCCACACCCCCTGTTGTGCTTCCCACTGCTGCAGCACATGCAGCCTTTGCAGGGGACAAACCTTTCTTAGGGAGTCCCTTTGCAGTCTGTCCCATGGCCAGGAGCTGCTGCACCCTCCTCTGGCCTCAGCCCCTCTCATGGCCCTGTGTGTGACCCCATCCTCCTGTGCTTCCAGTGCCGGACAAAGTGGAGGASCTGTGGCTGGATCCKGASAGCGGCTCTCTCAGGTGGAAGGCGCTGTCCTCCTGCAAAGGGAAGATCAYTGRATAYSAGGTACCAAGGGAGCAGGGCAGATCCTCACCTCCTGGCCTGSAGCTCTKTGCAGGATGACTGGGAAGTGTGGGAAAGGGATGAGTCACAATTCCCTGCCAGTGAATATCTGGCTTTGAGAGCACAAACTTTGTGTTTCCTTCTGAACATTCCTCATGCTATGGAGATTCCCAGAGAGGTGATGAATGCTCTCTGCCCTCTGGGCTTCCATCCTGGGTCTGCTCTGCTTTGGATTTGGCAGACTTTTACAGGCTGGTGTGCAACACAGGGTGATGTGTCTTCTAAGGTGGCATCCCAGGGTTTCCTGTGCCTCTTCCGTACTTGTTTCTGGTTTCTGCCACAGAAAAAAACTGTGGTTTGAGTCCTTTTAAAGTCCCTCCCAAAAGCCTCTCCTCAACCATTCTGTTGAGTTTTCCCCAATGCGTGACTAGAAGCATCTCCTCTGCCTCTGGATTTGGGACACATTCCACAGCTCAACCCTGCTCTCTAGCAGTGGGAGGGGCAGGGGTGTTCTGGTGAGATTCTTCTCAGAGTGCTCTAGGTCTTCTCTGAGGACAGAGGTCTCCATGGTGTGACAGGGACCTTGTAGGTTTTTTCTTAGCTCTTTCCTGGAGAAACTGTCAAACAAGCTCTTGACAACACTGTTTGTGAACTTGCTCAACTGGTTACCTGACACCTGTATTTGTGAAAAGAATAAATTTCTCCCACTTTAAGTTGTCTTCTCTTTTGCATAAGCCCAGAATGTATTTCTGTAAAGGCAGCAAATGAGAATGGCCAGGAATCTCATGAAAAATTCAGATGATGCATGGGCAGATGGGGACCCATCCTCTGTATTTCTTATGGAAACTTTAGTACTTCTCCTTTTTTTCTTAGAGAAAGCCTTCAGAGCCCAACCTTACACAAGAGGAAAGAGAAACTCATATTCCTCTTGTGGAGAGTGTCACCACATTGCCTCTGGTGTTGCAATACCATAGGGGTGACCTGTCCTGGGGTTCAGTAAATGTACCTACAGCCCTTCAAACGAACAGCCTCCTGCTTCTCTTCACAAAGGCTCAGCGCTTTGCTATCAGAGGCAGCTGCTCACACTGCAGCTGGTGGTAGTTGTCCCAAACATCCCAAATGCTGGCTCCAAATTCCTCTCCTCGCAGGCACACGAAGGGCGGCCCGGGGGGATCTTGCCAGCGGCGGGCACTTTCCCACGGGCAGGTGGGAGCTGCTGCATTCCAGCTGTGTCTCCTGTCCGCAGCTGAGCATCACTGTCAGGAACGCGKGGGACAGCAGCGCGCTGGAGACGGAGCTGCGGCGCCTGGATGGCTCYGTCACCGAGTACCGRCTGCCGGAGCGCAGCCCTGCCAGCAGCTACGCGGTGACGATCCGGGGTCTGACGCTTGCTGGAGCCGGCCCTGCGCTGATGAAGGAGTTTCAGGCCAGCAGCTCCGGTGAGGTTTGCCGTGTCCCTGTCCCGGGAGCTCGGGCTCACAGGAGCTGCGCTCTGCCGCCGGCGTTGCCCGAGGCTGTCCCTGCTCCTCGCACAGCCCTGCCCATGCTCTTTCCCCGGGTGTTCCCCTYCAGACAMCCCGCACCCGCTGGACATCAGCTGCCGCAGCGCCCGCGACATCGCCCCATCCCAAGGGACGGCCGTGCTTGCCCTGAGCCCCATCGCCCCTCCGCCCGAGGCGGTCCTGTGAGTGCAGCCCCCGCAGCTCTGCAGCCCCGGCACGGCTCTTCCCACCCCAGAGCTGGCCTGCAGACACCTCTTTCCAGTGTCCCCACTGTCCCCCATCCCACTGACTGTCGGCCCTGCAGGGGACACCATCTGATTGTGGCCGCGACGCAAAACAGCTCCGTGATCAAGAGCATCTGCGCGGGGCAGCTACCGTTCCTCAATAACAGCATCTACGTGGCCGCTCATCTCAACCTCACCGCCCCCAGGGATTTCGTGCTGGGCGATGGGAGCCACGGGTTCCAGTACCACAACCCCACCCTGCACCCGGGCTGGGACTACTCGGCCGTGCTGCTCCTCGAACGCCCCTTGCCGCAGGTACCATCGCGGGGCTCCTGCTCTCTGCGGGTTCTGCCGGCCGGGCTGGGCCCCTCGGTGTGTCTGGGCCYTGGCAGGATGGTGTCCCTGGGGTCCCTGGCCACAGCTGGGTCACTCGRTGGCYCTGGGTGGGGACCTCTGCTGCCAGGTAAGGTAGTGCTGCRGGAGTGGGCTGAGCTCTCCCTTGTGTCTCCTCCAGCAGGTACAGAAGCTCACCTGTGTCTGCTACAGCTTCTCCCTTGGTAAGTATCTCCTTGCTCATGGTGCCCAAGTGTCTCTCCTGCATGTTTCCTTTTCCCACCCTGGCAGTTTCCCTGGAACTGAACAGGGTTTGAGCTTTTTAGTTTCACATGGAACAGAAGGAACTTTTGCTCCCCACACATGGGGTGGGTCCTCCCTCCCAGAAGAATCCTTAAGGCAGGACACAAGCCTTGGCACTTGCACATACGCTTTGCCATCCGTGTGGGCATTGCCAGCAGGAAGCCAGGCTGTGGCACCCATCTCTGGTTCTGTGTTAGCTTCAGGGCAGACTGCTGGCCAGTGGCATGGGATTGTGATTGGACTGGTTGTGCTGTTGGCAGTCCTCCTCATGGCTGCAGTCATCCTGTGGCTGGTGCTCTCCAGGTGAGTACGAAGGGAACAGGTTCAGCAGGGACATAAACAATCCCAGTCTCTTACACAGGATTCCCTTTTGCCTTTCCAGGAAAAAGAAGTATTTGCCCAACAGAAACTAATGAGGATAACTAAAAAGGTAGGAAAATGCAATTCCACAGACAACCATCACAGAGGGCACTAAGGGCTGTTGGACAGCTAGGATGAGAGCAGCAATCTCCCAGGAGATTCCAGCCTTCAGGAGAAGCAGCAGCTCATACCCTGCACTGATACATCTCCCAATTTGCCTTAGCCAGGGATGGTCAGGATGACTCTGCCCACTCAGCCCCATGGGGCAGCAGTGTGGCCCCAGGCTGTGCTCTCAGCCTGGACCAGGGGCAGGGGTGAGCAAGATGGGCAATCCAAAGGGTGGCTCATTGCTCAGCCCTTTGAGGGACCCATACCTGTGCCATCCCTCTCAGGGGATAGATGTGCACGGAGGGGTCTCAGAAGAGTCAGRCTGAGGAGCTGCTGCTCTCTCCTTGGCACTGACAGGCACCTCTGGCACCCTGTTTGCGCACAGCTGGGATGAAATGGTTGGGCTGTGGCAGGCACTGTCCAGTGTTCCAGTGGTCTCTGACACTGGGTGCTCTTTTTCTCTACAGGAAAATGTGGCTGGGCTGGAGATCAGTCACTTCAGCCCCAGCCAGGACCATGGAGACATCCAGAGCAATGAGGAAGTAGAGAAAATGGGAAGGATGATCCCAGCTCAGTCCTGATGGCTGCCATGTCCCCTGCGTTTCCTGTGATTGTGACCAGCATGGGGGCCCCATGCAATTCATCCATTTCAACAGGGCAAGAGGAAAACAGGAAGCCAAGGAGGGTTGTGAGCTTCTGCATTCCTCAACTCCTTCACCTCCCAGCTTTTGCTTACTGCTTTTGTAAGGTCTTTGAAATTGGGTTTCTGCAGTTCCTTTTTTAAAATTTCCCTTCACTTTTGCTATTCTGGAAGCAGGATTTGTATGCCAGATTTCCCAATCACACAGGCTAGGTTGATGCTATTCTCCTATGGTGCTCTGGCTTCCCAGCCTTCTGCCCTCTCTGCTGATATCAGCCAAACACAGGGCTTTGCTTGGCCTGGCTGGACTGCTTTATGACTGTGACTGTACTGCCTGGACAACGAATAAAAGCTTATGGTTTGAAGGGGCTGCCTGTCCCACTCAGCTCCTCTCTGCTCCCATCATTGCCCCTGTGGGGTCACATCCCTTCGCAGGGAGCTGACTGTGCCTTGTTGAGGGGAACCACAAGCAGGGATGTTATGACCCCATATTCCCCTGGTAGTGCTTGACAGCTTTTTTGACCACCTGAGCTGTGCTGGACAGCTCTCATGTGAGTTTGGAGCAGATATGTGAATGGGAATCCATCAAGGGTGATGTGCCCCAACACACATTTTGGCCAAGAGTGTGTTCTGTGCCCATGCTTTGGCCAGAGCTGAAGGATCTCTGTGCTTTCAGCTTCCTGTAACCTGAAAGAAAAGTGAAGATCAGAGGTCAYCACCACCATGGCCTTTATTGGTGAGAAATAGGACAGAGAGCCATGGGCTCACTCCTGGTTTTGAGGTCTCCCACAGAACCTCTGTGGTGCTGCTTGAAGCACATTCAGGATACTCAAGTTGAGCCACTATAACCTGGATTTGCCATGGTAGAGTCAACACAGGCTGATTAGAGAGTCTCCCTGGAGGAGCCCCAGGAATATGGAGCTCCAGGAAGAGATTTTGTGGGGTTGGAAGGACCAGTTTAGCCCTGCAGGTTGTCCTGTCCTTGGCTCTTGTTGGCCTTGGACTTCAGGTTTCTCACAAAGTAGGACAGAGATCCTGTGCACCTGAGCACCATGGATCTTACAGCAGTTTGGTACTTCCCTGACCAAATACAATGTGGGTATTGGTGCTACTTCATTTTCCTTGGGGCTWCCTGAAGGGACAAGGGAACTTGGATGTTCTCTTCATCCTTGGCCAGGAAGGATAGGTCAAGTCCTGGTGCCTCTGCTCTGGTCTGCATACTCAGGCTGTGATTCTAGGTAAGTTCCTGCACAAATGCAGGGCAAAGGGTCAGGCTCCCCTTTCAAAACCTGGCCACAATTTGGAGACAGTCCAGCCTATGCTCTCCAACCACAGATGACTCTTAGGGTGATTTTCAGGGGAGTAAAGCATCTTGGGACCATGCACATCCCTTTAGTTTCCTCTTGCTTCCCCTGTTACTGATGAAAGACTGTCGAGGGAGTCAAAGTCTTGTCCAGAGATGTGCTGTGGTCATACTCCTACTTGAAATTCCCGTAGGTTTCAAATGAATTCAAGTAACTGAGGGCTAGTTCATAGCAGAGCCTGTACTGCTCCTGTGGGAAGAAGTAYGCACATGAGACTGTGGTAGGCCAACACCTGCAGTGCAATGTCAGCATTGGTTTCCAAGAGCTTCCTAAGCATGCCAGACACAGGCACATTCCATTGTCCTCCCCTCAGTTGGAGTCCACCTTCCCCTGCTGAGGAATCACAGGCATGTGCTCCAGGAGCTGGAGGGCTGGACTACTGCAGTGCTGGAGCCAGCTGATTTTGGGAGAAGAGCTATCCATGACAAAGCATTGAGCAACCCAGTGGACCAGAAAGGGGCCACTCATCATGCAGGATGCTTTGGYGCCTGTTCAGTTCTGCAGAACCTGYCCCTGYRKGARTGGGTATGTCCCAGACACAGAAAACAGGGTTTTCAAAGCTCACAACTGCCCTGCTGGCCCCAGGATGGTTTGAACACAGAGGGGCTGGGGAAGCGGCTGGGGCAATCCAAGATATGGCTCTGGTTTTGGTTGCCATCCCAGCTGGGTTTGAAGTCAGCACCTACCACATCTTTAATGAACTGTCTCCGCCGCCTCTTCAGCATCCTCACAGCCTGGGATACATCCACCATGCCCTCGCTTTGGATCTGCTCACACAGGAAACTAGCAGCACAGAAGATCCCACTCCGGCTGGCTCCATCCCTGTGAAGGAGGCCAAGRGGAGAGTCACTTGCTCTGAGATCAGATGGCAAGGCTGAGCCTCAAAGGTGTGCCCCTAAATGTCCACACTCTCAGATTGTGATCACCATCTTGCGCACAGATGCTGCACCCCGTCAGTCTTCACAGGGAAGCCTTCCTCCCTGAGCATAGCTGAATTCACATCCATACATCCACTCAAGATGGAGCTGAGACCAAGTTCACTGACACAGCCTGAGCTGTGTCCAGCTCTGTGCCATGGCTGCTCCTCCAGGAGACATCACTCACCAGCAGGTGACAAGGATATGTCCATCTTGGCTCTGCCGATGGTGGGTCTCCACCTTCCCCAACAAGCTGATGATAGTGTCAGGGTGCGGGGGAAGATGCTGCTGCATGGGCCAGTCTGTCAGTTGATGTAACTGGACTYCCACTGCAGATTTCTTGGGCTAGTGGGGAAGAAAGACAGTGGGCTGGGCAGAGAAGAGAYTTCTTGGCTTCATGGAGGGAAGGGAAAGGATGGTGCATGCCAGTCCTGGTTCAGACATGCACACTCGATCAAGGGAGCAGCTCCACAATGGGACAGCCCAGCCCCAGACTTTGCCCATCTCCATTGAGTGCTCTGACACTGACAGATGGACAGAGCACAAGAGAAGAGCTGAGCACCAGGTGCAGCCCAGGCTGACCAGTCTCCTRTCCAGCTACCTGCAATAGCTGTCCCCTTCCATGAGCCACCATGAGATGCACTAACTTCATCCACAGCTGGTGTCCTCCAGCTGGAAAGGCACACAAAGACACCTCTGACTTGCACCTCTGCCTGCAGCCTCACTTTCTTGGGATCAATCTCTCTCCCAAGGCAAAAGACCCTGCTCTGGCCAGTGCCCTTCCAGACCCCACCAGATCCCTCAAAGTCTCTAACTGTGACTTTGAC
Organism: Malurus melanocephalus; assembly: GCF_030028575.1. Classification (NCBI taxonomy): domain Eukaryota; kingdom Metazoa; phylum Chordata; class Aves; order Passeriformes; family Maluridae; genus Malurus; species Malurus melanocephalus. Next base: position 576,824 of record NW_026623345.1, read on the forward strand.
CCCAAATTACAACCTGGTCCTCCCGGCTCTTGAAAAGGTTGTATTCACAGGAGTTTGCCATCTCTGAGCAAAGGGCTCACCTGCTGCCTGTTGGTGAGGACAAGTGTCCAGGTTGTGAAGCCAGCCCCAGGCTCCTCTGAGATCAGCTGGACATGGAAACGGCCATAGTCATCTTCACCCTGGGTGGGCCAGAACTGCACATATGTCTGGGGGAGGAGGAGAGGCGCATAATCACACACAGCCCCAACCTGCACACAGGGCAGAGCTCAGCAGCGGTGGGCTCACACCAATCCCTCGCCCATAAACCATGTACACACAGCTTGCCAGACACCTGCTGGACACCAACCGGGTACTGCAGCCAGAAAATAACACTCCAGCAGAGAGGACACCAGGGCAGGGGTAAACAAAACCTGAGCGATGCTCACTTGCAGTGATATAAGGGAACACCCCACTGCTGTGGTGGTGTGGTGCTGGCTGACCTCAGGGCTCTCCCAGGTGGCCCCCACAAGCAGTTGCTCTCATGGTAAGAGCTCTGCATAGTCAAAGGCAGAAATCGCACTGCTCGGCTRCACAGGGAGCCAGGAGAGGGGAAAAGCTGTGCTTGGGCTGCTGACCTTGTCCAGCTCCTGGAGCTGATTCAACACAACCACCGATGTGCAGGTGTAATCCCAGACCAGAGCCCAGAAATCCACCAGCGTGGTGGGGAAAGGCAGCTGGGTGATKATGATTCTCTCCTCCTCGGTGTACGTCTGCAAAACACACAGCAACGCGTGGGGATGGGAGAGTCACACAATCCAGTTCCCGAGAGCTCTTCCCACAGGGCCAACAGCAACCTGTGGATATGGAGAAGAGATAGGCCACCCCAGCCCTGCTCAGATCAGCTCAGGTTTGCGCCCCGCTGCCCCCGCTGCTCATCACACCCAGGTTCAGCTCCCAGCAGGCTGCGGCCGGCACAGGCGGCTGCGCTGCCTGCACCAGSCCGGCTCAGCAGATCGCGATCGCGGGGGCCATCTCCTGGCAGCAGGGCCAGCAGTCACTGTGCAGAGCCCGAGGGCTGGGACACCTCAGCCCTGGGAGGGATGCTCTACCCTGGCCTGGTGCAGGGGGGTCCCTGCTGCCCTGAGCCGCTCCCACTCCCGCTGGGGCCGGAGCCTTACGCTGGCAAACACGGCGTTGATGTAAGCTGGCGAGCCGTCTGCGTTCACCGACGACATCAGGATGGGCCGGCAGGAATCCGCTGCAGAGGCAAGGGGCAGAGAAAGGGAAATGGTGGGTTACCGTCCCCCTGCAAGAGAGCTACGGTCAACATAGCTCCCTGCGGCGTGGGCTGGGGAGGCGTGAATGGACAGGCACCATCTGACCCACRGCTGTGACAGCTCATGGCACGCGAATGTGGGATATCCAAAACCCAGAGGGTTTTGGGGATAGAGCAGAGCACAGCAGGTCCACCCTCCTCATTGCTGTGCTTCATCCGAGTTTCTCCACTGGGGAAGTTTAGACCAGGGACATCTTTGTCCCAGGTGTACCCCACGTTCCTCCAACAGGCTCAGAAAGAATCAGGGACCAGCCTAATCTGCATTTATCTACTAACCAGAAAACAAAGACTAGACCTTGMGCAGAACCTGCCAGTGTCATATTCTAGGGAGGGAAGCAGCAGGAAAGCATTGTTCCCCCTGTGTTGCTGTCAGGCATTAGGTTTTAGAGCAAGGGGCTACCCGGCCCTGCCAGCGTTACCTGGCAGGATCCCTGGCTTGCGGTTCTTGGGCTGGTTTCTGGGTTTCTCTGCTTCTCTGCATGGCAGGAGCTGGAACAACTCAGAAAACCTCTGCAGGGCCTGTAGAGACGATTCACCCATGTCAGTTCTGCCTGTCAGCAACTCACCCTCTTGAGCCACCCCAGAGAAATGATCCCCTACTTCCATCCCACTGCTGGGGAGGGGAGCAGCAAGAGGGGTGGTGACACCACAGACGAGCACCAGTGCAACATATCCTGGTGGTACCTTGAACTCCTTCTCTAGGACACGGTTGTGGCCTGAGGTCTCATCTTCTTGAAGGGAGTGTACAAGGGCAGCGATGCTCTCCACTGGGACCCCGGTGTTGCCACAGAGCAAGCCTTCGAGCAGCGCCTCGTACAGGAAGCTGTACTGCTCCTGCAGGAGGACATGGGTCAGCTGTGCAGTCTGGAGCCACTGCAGGAGGAACCCTGCAACTCCAGACCACCAGCTGTCATCAAACTGTGTCAGAAGTGAGCCAGGTTCATCCTTCACCTTCCTGCTGTGAGTCAGACACTTCTCATTGCAGGCAGCCCTGCTTTGGGACACAGCCAGCAGTTCCAGCTGGAGAGACAAGACAAGATCATCTTCCTGTGGTTTAATGTTCCTTCTCAGACCAGACCCCTGCTCTGGGGAAGGCAGCCCAGRAAATCTGTGGACTAATTAGACCTCCTACCAAGCGCTGGTTGGTCCAACCCAAACTAGTTTTCTCCAAAAGGACCCAGCATTAGCAGAGCATGAGGACATAGTCCCKAGGCCAGGACACAGCTGCTCAGGAGATGCCAGAACAGCAGACATCCTGAAAACCTGAGGGACAGACGGACTCTCATTCATGATCCTTGCCTACCAGACAGCCCTTTTATATCAGGATGACCAGTGCATACAAATACTGCTGATACCTCAGTCTTTGGGAAACAGAGATCCCAGATAGGTTTGGGAAAACAAGATCCTAGAGTCTTCACCTCCTGGCAGCCCCAGATCCTGTGGCTAGATGACGAACAGCACAGGTAGCGTGGCTTTGCATGCCACATCCCTGTGAAGGGTGGTGCTGAGACCAAAGCAGAAGAATTACAAAGGAACATGGTGGATTTGCTCAAGTGGCCCTACAGATGGGAATGCCAAAGTCTGGAAAATGACAGTGTGAGAAATCCCATATATATAAACAGCCTACTGCTGTTTATCCTCTGTCTGCTTTGAGAAGTAGAAACTCTGTAGAGATAACATAGGTGTTTACAGAGACATAGAAGCCATGGAGAGGTTTGAGCTCCCTGTCTTGGGAGAGAGATCAAAACCAGAGATCATGAAAGCACAGAGATCACAGCATGGCTGGTAAACCACACATATGTGGGATCTTGATAAATAGGTACAAACAGCAGCTCTACTATCCCTCAGGATGGACTGAGCCTGATGGTGCTGGCATGCCTGTTTTGTGTCACCTCCTGGATGTTCCTTCAGGATCCTCCAGCTGGCGAGATAATGAAATAAATTGACTCGTTGCATTTCACCCATGGTTTTGTGGTTGTTCTGATCATCTGCGTGTGCTGACTGCCACAGGTGGGAATTGGATCTGAGATGTGCAGGGAGCGGGTCACTCTCCTCACCTTGGTCTGCACCATGCTGAMCCGCTGCTCCCGCAGCTGCTGCACGCAGTGGAACACATCCACCTTCCCCTCTGCCTTCCCCATCTTCAAGAGGAAGTCCAGGGCGATGAAGGTACCTGTGCGTCCGATCCCTGCACTGAGGACATGGAAAATCTGGGTCAGTGCCGGCCCTGCCAGCCATGCCCCAGCACCTCAGTACCCCCAGGCCAGTACCTGCAGTGCACCAACACCGGGCCAGCAGGCACTTCCAACACCCTCTTGTTCACCACCTCCACCAAGCACAGGAGCTGGGAAGGGTTTCTGGGGACTCCGTGGTCTGGCCAAAGCAGGTAGTGAAATTGCTCCACTGCTCTTGGGAGAGCACAGCCTGCCTGCAAAGAGGGAAACATGGCTGGAAACAAGGAGCTGGAAGCGACCAGGAAACTTGTGTGAAGTCATTGCATGCCAACAAGGAGGGAGCAGAGGAGAAAACCACTCCAGGGGGGCACCAACACACACTGSTCCCTCCAGCACCCACACCATAATAACTGCTTCAGTATAGCTCCTCAGACAGTAAAGGGCAGATTCATCCATCACACAGCCATACAATTAATTTTGTTCTCTGCTTCACTGTGCTGTGAACAGTGAACACAAAGCAGCAAATGCAGCTTGTGCCCCAGATGGAAATTATAAAAATCACAGTTTAGGACATTTCCGTAGTCATCAAAAAGGCTTACCCAGAAAAATATATTCCCTAAGGCTGTCACTACACTAATATGAATGTAGTCACTTTTGTTATCAGCCCATTATGTGTTTTTTGCTAAACATCACATTCACTTGGCATCAACTAATGAACTAATGCTACATCTTACCATCAGGTGCTCTTGAGGCTTTAGCTTTCAGCTAGATTTTGCTCTGGGCAAGACAAGAAAGCATATGCATAAATGCATATGCATAACTGCAACTTCTTTATAATTGTACCTGYTCTCCCTCCTTGCAGCTCCTGCAGTTTCTGCTCTGTATTTGAGGTGTAACTTCAGCAGGAGCACCCATCTTGAGAAATGTAGGCTAACCTAAACCATAAACTATCTAAACTATTTGTCCAGGTTTAAAACTATAAGTAACCAAGGACCTTCTGTGTGGACCTTCTGCAGATTGATTCAGGTGACAGGCAAGCACCTGTCCCATCATCCTGGATGTGCAGAGCTTCCATTTTATACCCTTTGTAATCACTTGACCCAAGCCCTCAAGAGTCCACAATATTCCCATGTGCATCATCAGTCCAGACTCATCTGGGGTGACTGCTGGAGATGACAGATGGCCTTTGCCTGGCACAGAAACCTGGAACTGATGCCCTGACATGGGCCCAGTGATAGCAACGGAGACCATCAGAGCTCCCCATGGTGTAAGTGGCTGACAGCTCCCACCAGCTGCTGAAGCCCAAATGTATCCTGCATTCCCACCTCAGCTCCATGCCAGGCTTACCCTCTGCAGGCAGAAGAGGCGTTTGACAAGGCCTGTGGTGGTCAAGGTGTTGTTGAGTGTCACGGTAAAGTCGCCGTAGACCTGCTCCTGCTCTGGCCAATACTGCTCACACTTGACCTGTCAACAGCAGTGAGATCTCTGGGCAATCAAACTCACAARGGGAGCATTGCAGGGATGCAGAGCTGCTCCCTGCCCTCACTGACGGCTGCTCTGGGAGCACAGCAGGTGTCGAAGCCTGGGCTCTGGTGATGCCCAAGCTGAGCGTGGGCTGAGATGTTTTCTCTACCTTGTTCTGCTCCACTAAGCCTGTCAGCATCACAATGACCGAGGTCTTCTCCTGCCACACCATCTGCCAGAAATCCACCACTGTGCCAGCCAAAGGACCTTGGGAAGGAAGAGRGGAACCCTTTGCCAGTGTCCAAGCCATGGGGGTATGTTCCCAGGCACAATTCAGACATTCCCAGGCTTTCCTCCACCCAGGGACAGAGGTGCAGCCGGGGGGCATCAGCACCTGGCAAGGTGGCTGGGCAGGCTTTGTCACCATGTTAGAAATTAGGACAAGAAGAAGGGAGCCCAGGAGAGATCAGGGATTCACTTCCTCTTTAGGGGCTCCCACATGCAGACCCTTGAGATAACTGTGAGCTGCTCCCACCTTTAGGGTCCTATTTCCAAAAAGCATTTCTGCAGCTCTGCAGGGAGCCTAAGATGTCCTCATTCTATGCTGCACAGAGCAGACTAACCCATCCCAGCTTTGCACTGCTGGGAGGAGACTGTATCTAAGTGCACTGAGTGCAGACATGCCAGGCGTTTGCAAGATTGTTGTCCCTGTTGTGCCCCCCTGCCAGAGGGAACAAACTAGGCATGGTGGAAGGACCATTTCCTCAGACTGTGCAGTTCGGACACTGGCTCCAGCTGCTGCCAAACCACCACTGAGACCTTCCACAGCCTGCAGCAGCTGTAACCACTGCTCAGGACAGAGAGCCTGGAGATACAGGGATTTGGACTSAGCCATTCACAGCTCCTTGGCTGCTATGCTTGTTCCCCATTCCCCAGATTACTCAGGGCAGTGACTGGCATCCCCTGAGTCTGAGGTTTGGGAGCACCTACCTTGAGCTGCAATAAAGAAGCGTGGACTTCKGTAGCTCTGCAGGGGAGAGATTCAAACAGTTCTGATCACATGGGTTAAATGTTTAACAGGGAAAGAAATAAAGGATCCACCCCATAGGCACCAAAACCCAGAGCCCCCAGCACAGTCCATCCCCTAGCACCTCTCCTAGCCAGCACAGAGAGTGGGTACCCAGGGGCTGCACYTCAGCTCCTGTCCCCTTTGGATCCCTTTTTGTTACAGATGAAAGCTGTACACAAACTCAGAGTACTTTAGGCACCTCAGAGAGGATTCAGGGGAAGCAACATGTCAAGACCTGCCAGCACTTGAGGGCAAAAAGTGCCAGACCTCAGAGCCCCCCACATCAGTGGGACTTTCCTCACCCAGCCCCTCAAGCCAGGCACCTTCCCTACCCTTCCCAGGGCAGTAATTCCTCACTACCTACATCCACATAGCTGGCATTGATGTAACCATTCCCGGTGTCAGAGGGCTGCAGTACCACACGGCAGTGATCATCTGAAAGAGAAGGGACGTGGACGGATGCTTTAGGGCAGCAACAAAGAGACTGATTAAGGGGGAAGGTGAAATTTATTACAATCTGTGGTTGTCTGTTGTCTCCTCAGCAGCACCCCAGGCCTCAGGACATGTCCTGAAGAGGTCTCAGGACATGTCCAGGGGCAAAGAATAGCTGATGAGACAAAGGGTGAGATGGCACAGCAGGAAATGCAATGGGGTTTTAGAGAAGATTATGACATGGCCAAATGTACACACCATGTGGGGCCCAGAGGAGCTTTAAAGTTTGAAGGAAATTGGGTCACTCCTTCCGCTTTTCTTCTGCAAATACCTGCCTCTGGCTAGGAGTAATAACTAATGTCAGGAACAGCAATGTTTGATTGAGTTCACAGAAGGATTTGTAGAGCGGAACCAGGATTCTCCAACTGGATATAAAACAGTGGAGCCAGAAATCCCTCTGGGTTTCAATGACYATGGAAGATGAGATTAGTAGCGCAGTATTCTGAAATGCTGCAGGGGCACCTACACCAGCCCAGCATCCTGTGCTGCCCCAACCAGCTGCAAGCTCCTGAGCCAAACTCTGCGGAGCTCTGCTTACATGGGATGATGCTCTTGTAGCGGTTCTTGCTCTGATTACATAGCTCATTCCCAGCATTGCAGGCGTGCAACAAAGTGGAGGACAGTTGCTGCAGAGGAAGAAAACAAGCCCACTCAGCATTGGGATATATTCTGGGGCTGGCCAAGGCCAATTGCATCACACACACAGGGAAGGGGTGAGGGCTGGGTGAGCAGTGCAGCTGGGTGAGAAAGCAAAGCTAAACCAGACCTGATACTCTCTAAGGAGCCCGGCACCATGCCTGTCGACTGATTCATCATCTGTCTGCTCTGCCTCTATTTCTTCCCTCTTAAACATCTTCAGAGCCTCCAGCAACTCCTCCACGGGGATTTTTGTGTTTGTCTTGCATACTTCTGCAAAGACCACAAGGACAGGACTTCAGCATCCGGCTGATGCTAAACTGGCCAGCCCTGAAACTCTGCAGCTGGGACTGAAATAGCAGCTGCTAGAACCTCTTCAAACTTCAGATTGTCCCTTCTCACGGAGGTTCCTTCTCCTGAGAAGTGTCACTTTCCCCATGTCAACCAGCTTATGGAGTGTGCAATCATCCTGCCTGTGCTTTCAACAGACAGCCTGTCTAGACAAGGTGCACAAGGCCCTTGTTCATACTTCACCTTTTCGACATCCTCTCAGGGGTATAGTGCTGTTGTTCTCTGAGGTTTTTGATTTGTTGTGCTTTAGCCTGCAAAACAGCAAGTCAGGTCCATAAATCAGGAGAACAGAGAGACAAAGAAGAGGCTGTTGCCCCTCTAATCACCCTGCTTCCCACCCTGCTTCATCTCAGAACCCCCTGGACACTCCCTGCCACTGCAAGCTGCTGAATGCCTCACAGAGGGCAGCAGAGGTGAGGTGCATACTGACCTGAAGAGCACAAAGAGCAGCAAAATACCCAGTGCCAGGATTGCAACAGTCAGTGCTACTGCCATAACCACAGGCTTCCTGTCCAGCAGAGATGACGCCTGCTGCCCTGCAAGCAGCACAGACCAGGCTCAGGCTCCTGCGCAGCCTGAGCCAAGCATTGGGAGATCCCATAAGGACAAGGAGAGAAAAGCAACTTCTCTTGTCTTCCACCTTACTCTGTGCATTAGAGAGAAGTGACGGGGGGACAGAAAGAGCAGGTGATTTCTTGGTGTGATACCTCTTCTGTGGATCCTGTGCCCCTGACTGGCATTGCCAGAGTCTGGTGAAGTATTTCCATTAAGGAATTGCACATACAGCACAGGGGAGCACTGGGACTAAGACTAAACATGTGGTGATGGCAGGGATGATACACAATGTCCAGCAGATATTGGGGCCACACCTGCCCAAGTATCCTGAGGATGTCCAAAGCCCATCTACCATAGATCTTTTCAGGATCTAGAGAACTACTGTGAAGGCCAAAGTATGACAGTACGCCAGCAGATCTGCATTGTGCCAGCTCATTTCCAGGGCAATTTCCAGGCTGGGAGAATGAAAAATGCAGGAGAGACACTTGGGCACCATGAGCAAGGAGATACTTACCAAGGGAGAAGCTGTAGCAGACACAGGTGAGCTTCTGTACCTGCTGGAGGAGACACAAGGGAGAGCTCAGCCCACTCCCGCAGCACTACCTTACCTGGCAGCAGAGGTCCCCACCCAGRGCCAYCGAGTGACCCAGCTGTGGCCAGGGACCCCAGGGACACCATCCTGCCAAGGCCCAGACACACCGAGGGGCCCAGCCCGGCCGGCAGAACCCGCAGAGAGCAGGACCCCCTCGATGGTACCTGTGGCAAGGGGCGTTCGAGGAGCAGCACGGCCGAGTAGTCCCAGCCCGGGTGCAGGGTGGGGTTGTGGTACTGGAACCCGTGGCTCCCATCGCCCAGCACGAAATCCCTGGGGGCGGTGAGGTTGAGATGAGCGGCCACGTAGATGCTGTTATTGAGGAACGGTAGCTGCCCCGCGCAGATGCTCTTGATCACGGAGCTGTTTTGCGTCGCGGCCACGATCAGATGGTGTCCCCTGCAGGGCCGACAGTCAGTGGGATGGGGGACAGTGGGGACACTGGAAAGAGGTGTCTGMAGGCCAGCTCTGGGATGGGAAGAGCCGTGCCGGGGCTGCAGAGCTGCGGGGGCTGCACTCACARGACCGCCTCGGGCGGAGGGGCGATGGGGCTCAGGGCAAGCACGGCCGTCCCTTGGGATGGGGCGATGTCGCGGGCGCTGCGGCAGCTGATGTCCAGCGGGTGCGGGKTGTCTGAAGGGGAACACCCGGGGAAAGAGCATGGGCAGGGCTGTGCGAGGAGCAGGGGGAGCCTCGGGCAACGCCGGCGGCAGAGCGCAGCTCCTGTGAGCCCGAGCTCCCGGGACAGGGACACGGCAAACCTCACCGGAGCTGCTGGCCTGAAACTCCTTCATCAGCGCAGGGCCGGCTCCAGCAAGCGTCAGACCCCGGATCGTCACCGCGTAGCTGCTGGCAGGGCTGCGCTCCGGCAGYCGGTACTCGGTGACRGAGCCATCCAGGCGCCGCAGCTCCGTCTCCAGCGCGCTGCTGTCCCCCGCGTTCCTGACAGTGATGCTCAGCTGCGGACAGGAGACACAGCTGGAATGCAGCAGCTCCCACCTGCCCGTGGGAAAGTGCCCGCCGCTGGCAAGATYCYCCCGGGCCGCCCTTCGTGTGCCTGCCCCGGCTGGAGACGGATCCGGAGAGGAATGGGCGGGAGCCTCAGCCCTATGAGAGGACCTCGAAGCAGAGAAGAGGAGAACAGGAATTTGGAGCCAGCGCTAAGGATGTGAGAGCAGCTGCCTCTGTGAGTAAAGGGCAGAACCTCTGTGAAGAGGGAGGCTGTTCATTTGAAAAGCTGTAGGTAGATGTCCTGAGCCCGAGGACAGGCCTTGCAGTGTCACAGGCACTGTGGTGACATCCTCCACAAGAGGAGCCCTGATCTTTTTCCTCCTGCAGGTCATCACCATTGTCCCTTTCACACACTTCCCAGTCATCCTGCACAGAGCTGCAGGCCAGGAGGTGAGGATCTGCCCTGCTCACTTCATACCTTGTATCCGGTGATCTTCCCTTTGCAGGAGGACAGCGCCTTCCACCTGAGAGAGCCGCTSTCMGGATCCAGCCACAGSTCCTCCACTTTGTCCGGCACTGGAAGCACAGGAGGATGGGGTCACACACAGGGCCATGAGAGGGGCTGAGGCCAGAGGAAGATGCAGCAGCTCCTGGCCATGGGACAGACTGCAAAGGGACTCCCTAAGAAAGGTTTGTCCCCTGCAAAGGCTGCATGTGCTGCAGCAGTGGGAAGCACAACAGGGGGTGTGGAGTGGGACAATGAGAAGGGAGCGTGCCCTGCTCAGAGCCCAGCACAGCCCCTTCCCCAGAGCCCCTGAGGATCCAGGCAGCCCTGATCCCAAGCACATCACTGCAGGGAGCAAATGACCAGGCTGAGCTGACAGGTGAGGGGAACATTTATCCATCTGTGACACAGCCCTGGACTGTTCCTTGTCTCCGATATTTCAGGGGTGCACATACCTGCTTCCCCTGTCCTGAACACCCATGAGAAAAGGGTTGTGTTGGGAGAAAATTCCATGGTGACGCTGTACTCAGTGAAGGGCTGCAAAGAGGAGCAGGTGAATGTTCCCTCCTGGCCATGTAACATCTGCTCTCCATTCACCTCCTCAGCCTCACAGGAAGGAGAGGAAGGCACTGACAGCCGGCACATGGCCCTTATGCCCTGGCAGGCGTCAGGGAACCTGCAGGTCCAGTTCAGTTTGATGCTGGTGCTGGAAACCTCCAGGGTCTCATGGTTGACCTGGAGGACATCTGTGAAGGGAAGATTGTCAGAGGGTCACTCTATTGCCTTCTCCTCCCAGCCATGCAGGGCTGCTGCAGTGAGACAGCCCTGCTCACCTCCCAACCTGGTGGGAGGGAAAGTGAAAGACTGAARCTGGTCTTGAAGGGGAGCAGGAGGTGTTTGGTGTCAGGTTGAACCAGCACACTGAATGTGACCCTTTGGGTGAATTTCTTCCGTGAGAAAACTGCACCTGTTCATTCAAACATCAGGACACATTGAGGGGAGTAGAAGGAATCCAAGAGAGTGTGTCCACAGCTGGGTGACATCACGGCTCACAGGAATCAGCATTGGGATCCTGCCTCCCTCAGACCCTCTGAGATGGGTGGCTGCAGTCATCAGTTGGTGCCACAGGAGAGCACAGCAGGAGACATTTCATCCTGGTCTGAAAGCAGGATCTGCTTCCACAATCACCAACATCTCAGCACTGGGCCCAAGGGAAAACCCTGACCTTTTCCTTGCTATTCCCTTTCAGAGACATTCTCAGGATCCCGATCTACAAAGGACTGTCCAGCTCCTAACCCCTCCCTTACTAATGCATTTAACTTCGTGTGTCTGAATCCAGTCATTGTGCATGTCTTTTGCCCGCCACAAGAGTCTGTCCACAGGTTTTCCATAATAGTTGTACTGGACTTTGCTCCAACATTTGATTTCAGTAAAGGATRGCTGGAAACCTTCCGGGCAGCTCAGCATCACTTTCTCATCACAGCAGGAGACATTTCATCCTGACCTGGAAGAAGGATCTGCTTCCATAGTCACCAAACTCTCAGCATTAGACCCAAGGGAAAAATCTGACCCTCCTGTGCTGTCTCTCACCCAGACACTTTCTCAGGCTGCCCCGTTCAGAGGAGTGCTCCTGATCCCTCACTTACCAATGCATTTCACTTCTGGCATCTGAATCCAGTTATTGTGGGTGTCCTTTGCCCCCCATGAGAGTCTGTTCACAGGTGTCCCATAACGGTTGTACTGGACTTCCCTCCGACATTCAATTTCAGTSAAGGATGGCTGGAAACCTTCAGGGCAGCTCAGTGTCACTTTCTCATCCTTCCCATAATTCTCCTGGTTTGGTGCTAGCTGGAGTCTGGAATCCCATGGGGGCCTTTGGCACCTTTCTGGCAGAGATGAAAGAGAACGTTAGATGGGCTGGGAGGGAATGAGATGGGGTATGAGTGGGTGGTGGAAGAGAAATCCCCAGCAGTTCTTCCAGCCACAAAAGAAAAAGCTGGTGAAAAGCTACTTGTACACAAGCTTTGCTCTCAAACAACCTTGACAGCAGAAGGCCACAGATGCACAGCTGAGCACCACAGCCAGCAGCTTTGTCCTCCTGCCAGCCCAGCCTGGTGGGAGGGAAAGTACAAGATTGAATCTGGTCGCTCCAGTGCTATTGAATGGGAGTAGTGGGAATTCGGGATCATGGTGCACTAGGAGACTGAATGTGACACTTTTGGTGAATTTCTGCTGTGAGAAAACTGCACCTGTTCATTCAAACATCAGGGCATACTGGGGGGAGTAGAAGGAATCCAAGAGAGTGTGTCCCCAGCTGGGTGACATCATGGCTCACAGGAAACAGCAATGGGATCYTGCCTCCCTCAAACCCTCTCAGCTGGGCAGCTGCAGTCATCCTTTTGTGTCACGGGAGAGCAGAGCAGGAGACATTTAATCCTAGCTTGGAGCAGGATCTACTTCCACAGTCACCAACCTCTCAGCACTGGGCCCAAGGGAAAACCCTGATCTTTTCATGTTGTCTCCTCATGGAGACATTCTCAGATCCCCCCCTGCAAAGGACTATCCTGCACCTGACTCTTCCCTTACCGACGCACTCCACTCTGGACTGAATGCGGACCCAGGAACCTCCGGARTCTTTTCCAAGCCAAAATTCTCTGTCTACAGGTTTCCAATCATCATTGTGCTGGGCTTCCCTCCGACATTCGATTTCAGTGAAGGATGGCTGGAAACCTTCAGGGCAGCTCAGTGTCACTTTCTCATACTCCTCGTACTTCTTCTGGTCCGGTGCCAGCTGAATTCTGAAGTCCAACAGGGGCTTTTGGCACCTTCCTGGCAGAACTGAAAGRGAATTTTATTTAGGCTGGGAGGGGATGAAATGGGGTATGAGTGGTGGTGGGAGACAAATTCCCAGCAGCCCTCCAGACACAAAGGAAATGCTGGTGACAAGCTACTTGTACACAGGCTTTGCTCTCAAACAAGCTTGACAGCAGAAGGCCACAGATGCACAGCTGAGCACCACARCCAGCAGCTTTGTCCTCCTGCCAGMCCAGCCTGGTGGGAGGGRAAGTACAAGATTGRATCTGGTCRCTCYAGYKCTATTGAATGGGAGTAGTGGGAATTYGGGATCATGSTGCACTRGGARACTGAATGTGACACTTTTGGTGAATTTCTSCTGTGAGAAAACTGCACCTGTTCATTCAAACATCAGGGCATACTGGGGGGAGTAGAAGGAATCCAAGAGAGTGTGTCCCCAGCTGGGTGACATCATGGCTCACAGGAAACAGCAATGGGATCTTGCCTCCCTCAAACCCTCTCAGCTGGGCAGCTGCAGTCATYCTTTGGTGTCGTGGGAGAGCAGAGCAGGAGACATTTCATCCTGGCCTGGAAGCAGGATCTACTTCCACAGTCACCAAGCACAGCACTGGGCCCAAGGGAAAACCCTGGTCTTTTCCCTTGCTCTCACCCAGACACTTTCTCAGGATCTCCCCCCGTAAAGGGCTATCTTGCACCTGAYYGCTCCCTTACCAACACACACAACTSTGGACTGAATGCGAGCCCAGGAACCTCCAGAGTCTCTTCCAAACCAAAATGCTCCGTCCACATATTTCCCATCATTGCTGTATTGGGCTTCACTCCGACATTCAATTTCAGTGAAGGGTGGCTGGAAACCTTCAGGGCATTTCAGTGTCACTTTCTCATAMTTTCTGTAATTCTTCTTGTCTGGTGCCAGCTGGAGTCTGAAGTCCAACAGGGGCCTTTGACACCTTCCTGGGAGAGCTGAAAGAGGGTGTTATTTGGGCTGGGAGGGAATGATATGAGATATGGGTGAGTGGTGAGCAACAAATCCCCAGAAGCCCTTCCAGCCAATAATGTGGGAGGGAATGTGACACATCCATCTGCTGGGATGTGACCAGCAGGCAAGGCTTGTTGGGAGGAGGCTTTCCTTGTGCATGGAAATTGTGAAGGAACACTCATCCATGAGCTTGCCCCACTCACCCTTGTGTCTGTGGGCACCATATTCCCTCCTCCATAGCCCACAGCAGGGAGATTCCCAGGACAGCCACCCCTGCACAAGGACGCTCCCTCCACCCTCTCATTCAGGCAGGTCACCCAGCCCAGCTCAGGTGGCCCTTGCCATCACACCCCCACTCCTGCTGGCATGCATGTCCCTTCAGCCACAGCTCACCCTCCCACTGGGATCAGCCATGCCCCTGTGAYGCTTGTGAGGTCCCWGTTCTGACTCACTCAGTCCCTTGGCTGCTCTCCTCCTGCCCCTCCTGGGCAGTGGGACATGGGGCTGATCAGTGCCTTCTCCATTTCTATCTCCTGCTTTACCAGTGCCCCTGTCCCTTTCTCTTGACCAACCAACCCTTCCTTCTTCCCATCACCTCCTCACCAAAGCCACCACCTTCCACAGGCACAGCTGGTGCCAGCAGTTTGTCCAGTGCCACAGCAGGAGGCTTTGTGGCAACGAATTCCTACAGACAAGGATGCTGGCTCTTTGAAAGGAGCTCTTGACTGTTCAAGCCTCTGCAAGAAACTCTGAAAGGGCTTAATATACAATCTTCCTCCTCCCAAAGGGGCACACAAGGGATTTCACAAGAGTTTATCAGACAAGCTTGTGAACATCCGCAAAGGAAATGCTGGTGACAAGCCACTTGCACTCAGGCTTTGCCATGGCTTCCACAGTCACCAAACTCTCAGCACTSGGCCCAAGGGAAAACCCTGACCTTCCCCTGCTGTCTCTCACCCAGACACTTTCTCAGGATGCCCCGTTCAGAGGAGTGCTCCTGATCCCTCACTTACCGATACACTTCACTTCTGGCATCTGAATCCAGTCATTGTAGGAGTCCTTTGCCCACCATGAGAGTCTGTCCACAGGTTTCCCATCATCATTGTGCCGGACTTCCCTCCGACATTCAATTTCAGTGAAGGATGGCTGGAAACCTTCAGGGCAGCTCAGTGTCACTTTCTCATCCTTCCCATACCTCTCCTGGTTGGGTGTCAGCTGGAGTCTGGAATCCCATGGGGGCCTTTGGCACGTTTCTGGAAAAGGTGAAAGTGGGTGTTAGATGGGCTGGGAGGGAATGAGATGGGGTATGGAGTGAGTGGTGGGAGAGAAATCCCCAGTAATCCAGTCAGCCTCTGATGGGGAGCGGGAAGGTGACACATCCACCTACCATAGTGTGACCGGCAGGCAAGGCATGTTGGGAAGGGGCTTTCCTTGTGCATGGAAATTGTGAAGGAACACTCATCCATGAGCCTTCCTCACCCACCCACTTCTGTCTGTGGACACTCCTATCCACCTTCCATTGCTCCAAGCAGGKATATTCCCCTGTTTTCTCTCCCTGCCCACCTCTCTTGAGCACTGCCATGTACTGTGCCATGGTCACACTGAGCACAGCTCTGTCCCCACCTGGGACAGCTCTGCCTCCCCATCCCCTGATGGACACCATTGCTCTCCCCCAGGCCCTTTCCATACAGTCTTCTGTCCCAATGCCAAGAGCTGAACCAGCCCTGCACCCCCCAGGGGTCCCTTCAGTCCCCTTCACCGCAGCTCCTGCAGGTGCAGGACATGTCCCCCAGGTTCCTTATCCATAGGCCAGCAGGGGAACAAGCAGACCTGTGCATGCCAGGGTGAATCATTCTGTGACACAGCACAGAAAAGATAACGAAACCTCCATGGGCACCTGGGTGGTGGCCTCAGATCCTGCTCCAGGCCTGGGCAGCCATCTGGGASCCCCAGACTTGTCCTGCTCAGGAACTACTGCAGAAGCTTTCAGCTTGCCCAGCTGGTGCTACYTGGTCTGTTGTCTCCTGCCTGGATTGTCCTCTTCAGCAGAGGCACAGGCAGCACAGCCCCCAGGAGGGACTGTGGTGTGGCTGCTGCTGAGTCAGGCTCCTGAGGGTGAAGGTAGAGGGGAGACATGGGAGAGCTGCTGCAGCCTCACTTACCCATACACACTACGCCACTCTCAATGCGCATCCAGGCACCTGTGTTCTTCCTGCCCCACCAGGCATCCCCGTAGACTGGTTTTCCAGAACTCACTTCCTGAAGCTCCCTTGAACATTTGACCTCAGGGAAGGATGGCTCGAGACCCTCAGGACAGGTCAGTGTCTGTTCTTTGTTCTGTGGGTATTTATTTCTGCTTTCTAGGAACCCAAGTCTTGTATCCCATTGAGGTTTTGAGCACTTTACTGTCAGGGAGAAATTGTGAGAGTCCTGTTCAAACACGGGCTTCTGAGGCAGGAGAGGGACCAAGGCTTTTCCATAATTGACTATGGTGTCAGCATCCAACACTGTATTTAACATTGTGGTAATTATTGTTTACAGGCACTTAGGATTCATTCAGTCTCTCATAAAATCATAGAATGGCTTGGGTTGGAAGGCTCCCAAGGAAGATCACGTGGTTCCAGCCCTCCTGCCCTACACAGGGACATCCTTCCACTACACCAGGTTGTCCAGGTTGTTTTCATGAGGAAACCCAAGGACCCCCAAGAGCAGAAAAGGAATGTGTGCCTGAGCAAGGAGGTGATACAGAACACTGGGAGAGAGATGAACTGAGGGAGAAGACCTGTCCCCCTCCATCTTCCCCATGGCCTGCAACTCAGGAGTAGAATTGGGAGGAGATGCAGGGACATCTGTCCCACACAGAAGGCTTCTAACCCTCTCCATCTTGGTGACAGCTCCCAACTGGGACCTRTTTCTGAGCTGTTCCCAAGGTGTCACAGATATGGCAGGAGGTTCCCTCCACAGCAAGAAGTGCACATAGCAGGGGAGACCTGCAGGTGTCCAACTTACCCTGGTTGGTGCAGCTCAGGTCTTCTTCTATTTTAAGCCATATTCCCCAAATGTTCTTCACCTCCCAAGGATCCTCCCAACCTGGAGAAGCACATCTGATCACAGCAAGGGGAAGAGTGCTGTTCACAAAGCAGCTCAGYGTCACTTCTTCATTGAAATTGTAAAATTGCTGATTTGGGTTAAAGCGAAGCTTTTTGTCCCACTGGGGCTGCCGGCATATCTCTGCACAGAGGAGAGGAGAAGGAATACATGTAAGCGGGATGGGAAGAGGTCTGTTGGGCCATGTCTTGCCCTGGTTTTGACAGTGTCCATCTCTTTGGTTGCTGTATCCAACTCCAAATCCCTCTCTTGCAGACAGGTGTGCTGCTGGCTCTGTGCATGGCTTTACTTTAGGGGTCTACCCTCTGACCAGATCCCACTTTTCATGTAATAAGAAATGCAACTCTCTGTGAATGTTCCTCCATCCAACAAATTTAGTTGTAGCTACCCAAACTTTGTCCAAAGTTACTGGGGTGCAGCCAGGAAGGCACAGTGAGTTTTMACTGTTTCCTACAACACCCAAATGGCAGCAAGGCTCCCCACAAAACCAGGAGTGCTCTGCACAGCTCATGCAGCCTTGCAGCGGACTACAATACCTGCACCACCCCAGACAGAATGAAGCTCCTCATGAAAAAGTGGGAAAAAAATTACCCCCAGTCTGGCAAATTGAGTGGYGAATATTTCAAGCAGGTGAGAGCTRCTCATGAAGGCATTTCCCATGTTTTAATTTGTGTTTCAGGGCACCAGTTTGTGCCTGTGCAAACCTTATTTGTTGACAGGTATTCTTTRATTCTAGAGTCACCACAGAAGTTGTTGCTTGAAAAGAATTGTATGGACCTGAAGGGCTGTGGCCTGAAGCAAGAAGCAGTTTGAGAGATGAAAACTCTCCAGTGGAGGCAGTCTTAGGAACTGAGGGGGCTGTGAGTGCTCCCAAGAATGGCTGGCCTYTCCCACATTGACTTCAGTGCAAGGGGGCCTCATCATTTTGCATTTTGTAACTGTTCCACACCTCCTGGTAGCTGTGAGAGGCCCCACACACACAAACCTCACCAGCCGCACTGCACTTGGCAACCTGCTGGGTAGGAAACCAGGAGGAAAAGAGAAATTTTCCTTTGCATGCACCCTGTTGACACAGGTGCAGATTTCAAGAGGTATCTGGGCCAATGTCTTCCCACAAATAAGGATGCTGTGCTGGCAGGGATGATTGCAGCTGTACAGCAGAGCTCTGCCTTGCTTCCAGCTTTCCATGAGTCTCTCCATATTGCAAAGCTGTTACTGCTAAAACTATCATTAATGGGCTCATCATTAAAACTCTCTAGATTTACTGGACTTCCTCGCAGCTTTCCTGGGCAGCGTGTTCTAGTGGACACCAAAATACTGACTGCAACACTTTCAGCRTGACCATCCAGCTAACTCCTCCCCCATTGAGTCCAAACATCATTCCACACCTTCACAGTTTGGAGACAAGGATGTCAAGCAGGACAGTCTTGGGTATGAATGAGGTAGAGCTCACAGCCCTCCCAGTGCTGTGCTTTGCATGAGTAGCTGGAAGGGTGTTGGTAACAGACCAGTGTTTCGGCTGCTGCTGAGCAGTGCTGTCTTGCTGACATTCTTCCCCCTCAAAGGGATGGAGGCAAGATCCTGGGAGGGGGCACAACTGGGCCAGCTGACCCAATCAACCAAAGGGATATTCCATGCTGTATGACATCAGCTCAGAGATATAAAGCTGACCATAAAGCCATACACACGGACATCCTTCCACTACACCAGGTTGTCCAGGTTGTTTCCATGAGGAAACCCAAGGACCCCCAAGAACAGAAAAGGAATGTGTGCCTGAGCAAGGAGGTGATACAGAACACTGGGAGAGAGGGAGAAGAGAGATCATTTGTGATTCTCCAATATTTCAAGGACAGTAACAAGCTTAATCCTGGCTGTGTAATAGGTACCCAGTAAGCTGCTCTATCACTCCCATTCYCAATGGGACAGGGAGAAAAGAAGATGGAGAGCAACTGGCAGGTGAGATAAGGCAGTTTCATTGCAGTGAAAGGAAACCTGTGAGAGTCTGAGTGTGTAAGCTAAGAAAAAAACTCCATCTCTATTTCCCATCAGCAARTGCTTCCATKTTCCATTATCTTATGYCCTTAACATAGTTTTTAGCAGCCTGTTATAGCTTTTAGTCTTTCCAGAAGTCTGTGGATGATAAAGAGTATGATATATCCACTTAATACCATSTCTCTTTGCCCAGGAGTTTATAAGATTATTCCGAAAATGAGTCCCATTGTCTGACCCAATTGTCTCTGGCTAGAATGAAAATGGGGTGCTCCCACCTTGTTTTGAATTTCTCTTAAGTRTGTTATCACAGAGGTGTAACCAACATTTCTAACTGGCCCAGCCTTGGCCAGYAGCATGTCTATCATCAGAGCGCTCAGGGATTGGCTCTGCTGGACATGGTGGAAGCTTCTAGAAGCTTCTCACAAAAGCTGTCTCTGTGGCCCCTCCTGCCACCAAAAACCAGAAAGAAGAAAAACCAATACACAAGTCCAGGTGGATTATGTCAATCACTGCTCTTTTATCCACCAATGCTTTCACCCAGCCACAGAAGGCTAACAAATTTCTCAGACATGATTTGCTCTTAGTGAAGCCATCACCAATAATCTCCATGTGCCTTCGAATAGTTTCCAGTAGGAACTGCTCCATGATGTTGCCAGGCACCAGAGGCAGACTGACTACCCTGTAGCTCCATGGGTCTGCCTCATTTCTCTATTTTTAAAAGGGGGTTGTGTTTCTCCTTTTGCAGTCAGTGGGGCTTTACTGGAAGTTCCCTGCTACAGCTTCTCAWAYATGATGGGTAGTGGCTTTGCCTCTTCCTCCACCCTCAGGACTCACACACGTATCTCATCAGGTCCCATGGATTAGTGCTTTATGGATTACACTTTCAAGTATCTCAGATGGGCTCAAACTTGATCTTCTCCTGCAGCAGCCTGGTCTGCATTCYGCCAATCCCTGCTTTTGCCCCCTTCAACTCAGTTGGTTACTTTCCCTTGGTTTCCCTAAGAAAATAGGTGCTGTGTAAAACTCCTGGGCTGGAAGCAGGTGTGAAGGGATTTCATGAACTGAGCTGGTGTAACAGCCACACATTTTCTGACTAGGCTGTCTGCCTTCACCAGGACTCCAGTGAGCCATTTCTCTTAAACCTGGGCACCTATCAGACTTAATAGGAACATCAGCCTCTTTTCTGTTGTCTTTATTTCAGGTGAAAAGTGCTTCACGGAGGTGCAGCCTTGCTCCAGGCTTTCCTCAGTGTTCCTGTCAGTGTCTGCTGAGCTGGGATACTGGCATGCTGCTTGGATACAGCGTGGTTTCCAGCAAGGGCAGACACCTGAAATGTGCTTCTGCAAAGACCACAGGTGTGCCAGCACTGTTTCAGTGGCCACATCTCCCCTTCGGACATAAAGACTACAAGGGAGAGCAGTCCTGCAGGCAAACCCTCTTTGCTTCTCCTCTGCCCACAGAGCCCCTTGCAAGCACCAGGGGGATTCCTGTCTTMTGTGACTCACCCTTTCCTTCCCAAGCTCTCTGAGCTGTGTTTGATACCATGTGCTTGATGAGAGGAGCTAAGAATAGCAACCACAGTGTCCACAGAGAAAACCCCTGTTTTTCCAGTGGAGAGTTGCACTGCAAGCCATTGAGAACACAAACATGGGTCATAGAGCATGTCTCTGASCTTGGGAATGGAGGCGATCATTTGACCTAATTTTTTAATTCTCTGCAGGCACCCCTGTGCTCTTTGGCCTGTCCCTGTTGTGCTCAGCTATGGGGCAGGCAGAGGCTGATACAGCAYCCAGACCCAAGACTGTGGATGAGCAGAGCGCAGGGTCAGGATGGGAGCGATCAGAAAAGGCAGGCAGACCCCACAGCGCATCCCCATACTCAAAGAAGCCAGGGACTGGGGAGTACCACTACAGGGGAATGCACCACCATCAGAGAGTATCCTGGGAATTAATCCTGTCTGACAGAGGGATGGGTATGGCAAAAGGGGCATTGTACACCCACAAGGCAGCCTCAGGGACTCCCAAAGCTTATTTACCCCCTGCATGCAGAGCACCCCACCAGCAGTGCCCAAGCATCACAGCCCTTCCAGGGCTTGCCTTCCACCCWCATTCCTGTGGCTGCAGGGGACCTGAAGACATGCAGGGCATCACAGCACTAACACCATCTGCATTCAGGCATCTACAGCTGGTCAGAGTCCTTCCTGGTGGCATTTCTGATGATTGGTTGAGGGTAAAACCTAGAAGGCTCTGCTTCCTTGCAGAACGGGGAAGAGAAGACATTTTCAGACCATGTCTGGTTTTGTCTCAAAAGCGTCACTGAATGCAACCAAACTCAGCCTCAGAACTCCAGTTAAGCCCAAGCCTGTCCGGCATGTGATTAGCACTTGAGATTCATTGGGAGAAACTAATCCATGACTGCCGAGTGCCACTGAGATGCAATGGCTGGGAGGGACCCCTCTGTCYTCACCTTCCTTACACTTCTTTCCAAATCATTCCCTAAAAATTGCCATGGGAAAAGGACATCCTGGAGCAAAGGACCCTGTGCTCTACGCCAGGTTTGAGTGCTTTGGTGGCATTCAGGGGAAGCTGTTAAGGGATCTCCACTGGAGAGCAGGAGCTCACCACTTGTGCAACRCACTTGAATGTACATGGGGGGCTGGGGCACTGATGGAGAGAGCGTTCAGACAGAAAAGGGAAAAAAACAGCTTCTAGCCTAGTAGGGACTAACAGCATCTCAGAGAATAATGTAACAATCCTCAGACACTGTTTTTCACCCTGCACAGTAGCATGAAGAGAGCCACCCCCAGGCTCTTTGCCCTGGCTAGAGGAAATAGGCTGAGTCAAGTGAAATTTCGGCAAGGAAAACACAGTGTRGATGTGACCAAATAGGCACCTCTTGTAACGTACAATGTGTGCTCGCTGTGAAATAGGAAATGTTGAATGCATGAGACAGGAGTGGTAACAAAAGCTTGGTCTATTTGCCTCCTAAAGGCAGATATTTACTGTTTGAGGTTTTTTTTCTAGTTGATGCTATTAAATGGATACCCTCCTTGCTGATATTTTTTATTACCCATAAATATAGAGAGCATTTTACAGAGGTAAAACTGCCTTTCTCTGCTGCAAGGAGTTACGAGCCTTAGGCAGACTAAACAAAGCCACAGCATGGGCCAGAAGAGTAGGGTCAGGAGAAAGGAGAAATAGCTATGCTGGTAATTCAGGTCAGGCTCTGGGGTTCAGCCCTTTGCTTTACAGCAAAAGTGTCCTTTCTTACATTGTATTATTTCACACACAAAGAATAAAGRACAAGTGAAATCTAAGAAGCAGTAGGCAAAGTTCAAACCTTTTGCCAGGGCAGCTCAGCAGCTGAGAGAGGTGACAGCAAAGTGCACTGCAGTCTTGCTGTGTTTGATGCCATGTGCTTGCTGAGAGGASCTGAGAAAAGCATCACTTTTTCCACCAGTGGAGAGTTGTATTGCAAGGCACTGAGAACACAAAYATGGGTCTTAGAGCATCTCTGTACTCCTCACTACCAGCCAAAGCTGAGTGGGCTTTAAGAGTGAACAAGAGAGAAAAGGAGACAATGGAAAAGGAGTAGACAAACCTYAGGGATGCTCTGCCTGGAAGTCATGGCAGGGAAAGGAGGTGGCAAAGCAGGTCGCTGAACAAGGCACTGTGGGAAGAGCAGGAAATGGTGGCACTTTAACGTGTACTGGTCCACCAGATGCTAAAGGGCATCTGGGAGGAGTAAGAATATCTGCCCATATAAGAATAGGAAGCAAAATTCATGTTTCCTGTTCAAGGCATTCCTCTGCAGTATCCCYCAGCATTCATGTTCCCCCCAAGATCCACTCTAGACGCAGTTTGGAATATGACTGACACAAAACCTTTCAGATTGGGTGTGGCTTAGCTTTAGCTACCACCCTCCCACTGCCTGGTCGTTGTATCTATGCTCCCCATAGAACTTCTTGTCAGCTGCTGCTAGATCATTACACAGCATCAAATAAYGCTGATGAAAAAGAGGTCAGGGTTATCTTTGATCACAGACCCTGCCTTCGGACAGAAAACATGCCCTAGAAACTTCTGCACTTGCTTTCCGATGGGACTATAAGGCAAGCAGAGTTTTGTAGCAGTACAGCAATTCAGGGAGGAGAAACGCCCTGTGAAAGCAGCACAGGAAGACAATTAATGTGGCAGTAAGACAACAAGACAATGCATCCTGCTCAGTGCACAGTGTCCCKGTGACAAGGTGAGAAGAGCAGCAGTGCTAACCACAAGTACCAACCACATCCTCTGCCTGTGACTGTGCTGCTCTTCCCTACACTCTGGGTACAATGGGTTGTACCCTCTACCTGCCAGGGTCATTKCATGTGCTCAGGGATCCCATCCTTATGTCCCTCCTCTCCGTCCAACAGCTTTACCCTGCCCCACTGCCACTGTCAACCCATTCCACCCAAGCAGGSATGGGAGGACCCTCCTGCCTCACCCTGGCTATTGTTCTTGTCCTGTCCCTCTGTGAGAGAAGGACCCTGATCTACCAGATGGGATCTCAGCCCAGGTGCTGGGATGGGACCATTCCACATGCTGAGGATGCAGGCAGGGCTGCTCACACTGCTGGGTGCGGCCACCACATGTTTTTGTCTTGSTTCCTCTTTTCATAAACACCAAAGTGCAAACTCAGCAATATAATCTCTGTCACAGGCAGCCCCAGGCTCTGGGGATGGCTGGGTGACTGAGCTCTGCAGAGTGTGATAAGAGCCTGCACACCTATAAGTTCCTGTTGCATCCCACTGTGCATGGACAGATCCTGGTCTTAGTGTGCACCTTGAAAACAAACAGGAAAGCCACACAATCCCATGCTGGTCTGGGGAGAACAGCTTCAGCAGGGAATATAATCTGGGCAGGTGAATATCCTCTGTTGCAGTTTCAGCCTTTGTTTATGTAWGACAGTGTACCGTTCTTACACTCTGTGCAACCACATGGGGACATTTTCCCTGGAAATGGGGTCCTGTGACACCTCTCACACAGAACAGACCCTGATTACATCAGCAGTTAAAGTTTCTGATCCCGTTCCCTGGGCTCTGTCACAGCCAGGGTACTTAATCAGCAGTATTCTCTGCCCTGCATCCACCCAGACACAACACTGCACTGGACCAGGAATACATGATTAGACACTAGTTTAATGATTTTTGTCATCTAACTCCAAGTTTAATGACTTTATCATCTAGCTCTAAGAAAACTAGTTTAGGGAAATACTCAATTTCAGACTGATACAGAACAATGCAAGGTCGCAGTCCCTGGACCGCAGTCCAAATGGCCGGACAGTGCAGCCTGCTAACATGTGAGCCTGCAAATTTCCATTGACTCTGCTGGCATCAAAGTGTGTAGCTTCTGTAGAAAGAGTCCAGCAGAAGCTGGGGATGCCCTGACCCTTCCAGCACCAAGGAAGTGCATTGAAGGGCAATGCCAGAGCATTGTAACTCCTGCCCCAGGCTCTTCTGGACACCCAGGGGCTCACTTATGGCTCCACAAGTTTTTAGGCACCAACACCAACACCCATCTCCTCTGTGGTGAGGATGTGGCACCTGCACACTGTGCAAGGACAGAGGGAGACCTTGTATTCCCAGCTCCATGGAGGAACACACACTTTGCTGCCCTTCATCCCCAGACAGACCACCACCTAAACACAACCCAACTGGTGGACTTGGGCCCCAGTGTGGATATCAGGTCTTTCTGATACAGCTGCTGTACCCTGCACACTGTGAAGATGCCCAGCAGCCCTGCATCAGGAGTGCAGTAAAACCTTCTCTTCAAGACAGAGGAWTGAGCACTTCTTACCTCCTTCCTGGGGTTTTCCATAATTTTTGGGATAGGGCTTACCACTATWTTGTGCTGCCAGCAGAGGGGTGAGGAGCAGGAAAAACATCCATCGCAGAGTCATGTCTGTCTGTGATCCCAGCACAGGACTGAGGTCTCACCACGCCGACTGTCTCACTGCACACACGTCTGATTGTGAGAGGTGCAAGCGCAGAAAGGAAACAGGCACACAGAGAAATCACATATGGTGCAAGAGGCTTCCTCATTGGAGAGGGAAACTCTGCCAGTGTCAGCACCGCCTTCTTTCTTTCAGCTCCATGACCCTTTTGCAATCTTCCTCTCTCCAATTGCTTCTCTAAAACCACAGTTTTCAGGCCTTCTGTCATTAACCACAGCTGGATTGCCTCCCCTCCCAGCACAGATCTCAGAAAGACTTGTGAGGTGCTCTGGTTTATGGCTGGGCTTTAGCAGGAAGACATGGTTTCCATGCTTACCCAGAAAGTCAGGCAGTGACTACAGCAGGATACCCCTGAACTTGTGGCTGCCTCAATAAKGATTGTGATAAAAAGGATTTCTGAAGGGCGCAGATGATGTTAATTACCTGTCAGTATGTGCCATGGATGGGAAAGCCAAAGTTTTGTCAGAAGTTGTTGGGTGCTCAGGACCAGGCTGAGAGCAGATGCTTGGGTGGAAGGTGACAAGAGCCCTGGGGACCTGGWGATCAAGTGCTGTGGCACGTTGTGTTGTCAAAACAGGGTGGGAGCASGAGTGACTGTGAAGGAGTGAGAGGCCAGCAGAGGCAGTGGCAGTGGGGCAGAAAGGGGTCACTGGTGAGGCTGATGGCCGCTGCAGCAGACCCAGCCATCAGTGGTCCAGRACAGGAGGTGATGAATTAGTGCTTTCCCAGCAATGCAGCAGCCCTTGCTGGATGTGCCTGGCCTGGATCCCAGCTGAAACACAGCTGGGAGAAAAACAAGYCCAGAAGCCTTCTCTGAGGCTTTGGAGCCAGGCTGCAGCCCTTGTAATGACCCTCCTCTGTAGTGCTCCTGGTGCTCCCACTCGTGGGGTCAGGCTCTGCTTTCCTCAGATGTGCACACCCAAATACCTTTATTCAGCAGTGTTGAGCAGTTGAATACAGTTGAAACACTCCCCCACCATCCAACCCCAAAATCTGTGTTCTTTTTCTGCCATTAGAGGAGGTGCTTGGGGGTATATAATCCCACAACGTTTCACCTCTCAGGGACAGAGCTGGAGACTGCCCAGCTATATTCCCTCCTAGGCTCAGAAAGGCAGTCTCAGCCTCTTCTCCCTTGTCTGTTTCACCCCTTCCTGCCACAGAGCTGGCAGGGCCAGGGGTCCCCACCCCCACAAACCTACCCYTTTATTTCCTTTGCTTAAAAACGAAGCTCACCCATAGGGAGTTCACTGAACACAAACTCACTTGCCCTGGAAAAGAAGAAGGGTAAAGCTGTCCTGGAGCACCAAGTACATAGACAGGACCCTGGTATTGCAGCAGGGCACAGACTGGAGGTTCCTGGGAGGTGGCTGTGCTCTGCCTCATCTATCAGGGGGGTTTGGGGAATGGGGGAAGTGACTGGTCCTCTGCCTCCAGCAACAGCTGCAACCCAGAGATCACCTCTCCCTGTCCCTTGGTGCATTTAGGCTTTTCAAGAAAGAGTTAAAGAGATATAAAAGCTCTTTTGGTGTCAACAGAAAAGTTCTTTGCTCTGGAGGATCTTCGGAAAAGGAGTAGGAGAATTCCATGAATTAAAAAAGACTGAAAAATCACATCCCTGATCCCTCTCTGCACCACTCCCAGCAGCACAGTAGCGCTCAGCTCCCATGTTACCAGTATCTGGCATCTCTGAAAACCCTCCATGCCCCCTGTGAAACCCCAAAAGCCACAGAAGGAAGTGTGGCCGAAACAGTTGTCAGGAAGCTCTCTAATTCTTCACACTTCCCCTTACTCCACATCAGAAAAATTCAGCCTGGAGCGTAACTCAGGCTCTGGCAGGAAGGATGGAGGAATGTTGCAAGACAGTTCTGCCTTCTCCAGAGGGTCCAACACATTCTGGTCACACCAAGCAAACCAAAAACCACAGGGGCACAGACAGGTGCACCTGGCAGGTCTGGCTCAGCTGGGACTGTGGGCAGGCTGGATCTCCGCAGATGCAGGCAAGGAGTTGTGTCCTGCTGCAGTGCCGGGGTCCAGGCGTGCTGCCTGAGTGTGTCCCATTCCACCACACACCTTGCAGGGCACTGGCACTGGAGCTGCTTCTTGCAGCAATTGTGTCACCCTGGGGATGTCAATCTGCTSTGAGGACACGCTCTCCCGTCAACCCTACAGATGTTGTGGCAGATTTGGAGCTCTTGAAGTGCTTGCAAAGAGGGCTGCTGGCTGCTTCTGCAGGCTGTTCTTTGCTCCCTTTTTTTTGTTTGCCTTGTCAAGAATTTACGTCTTACCTGTCTGATGCTATTTTTGTCCTCTAGACATGACTTCTTCTCTTTGAAGGAGCCTCTCTGTTTTGAATAACCTCTGGCCCTGGTGGTTATTCCTGCTGCTTTTCCTCTACCTTCTGATACCAGGTKCCCTGAAAGGCTTCATTAACTCTTTGCAAGATTGCTGGCCACTGTGATCAGGCTGCTTTATATGAGTTTCCTCTTTCCCACATATTTCCCCTTTCTGATGATGATTAAGACAACCCTGGACTTTTCAATCTTTGGTAACTGTGCCGTGTCATGGAAACAAAGCATSTTGAGGCTGACAACAGCAGGCAGCCCTTTCCTGGGAGCATGCTTGGCCCATATTTCCAGCACAGAACTGAGTTCCCCATCTTTTCCCCAGTCTCGTGGTTCATGTGGAAAAGCCACACAYTGACACCTTGCTTGCAAACCAGACATGGGGATGCTTGAAGACCAACAGCAGAAGCACTATACCCTGTCCCATCCTTTCATGTGGGATTTGTGTTCCCAGAAGTGTATCCATGGTGCAAAGAGGCCTGCATCCCTCCTCTGAAGCAGGGGCCCCATCACCAGGGCCATACAGAATTGAAAAGAACAGAATAAGCTGAGTTGGAAAGTACCCACAAGGTTATTTTCAACTTTTAGCCCTGCACAGAGCATCCCCAAGAGTCACACCAGGGGCCTGAGAGCACTGTCCAAACACTTCTTAAACTCTGTMAGGYTTGGTGCTGTGATCCTTTCTCTGGGGAACCTGTTCCAGTGCCTGACCATCCTCTGGGASAAAAACCTTTTCCTGACAGCCAACCTGCACCTTTGTCTCAGCTTCAGGCCATTCCCTCAGGTCCTGTCCCTGGTCACCACAAAGAGATCAGTGCCTGAAATGGCTTCTGCCTGCACCTGGAAGAGCGCTGGCCCCCACRTGTGCTCCTGACCTGCTGGAATCTCTCTGGGAGCAGCATCAGGCTTGCCAATCCTCCCCCGCCATGGAGCACACGTAGCTGCCAGTGCCAGACTGGGCCTTGCCCCACGAGCATCCAGGCCGGGGAAAAGGACCTGGGCCACTCGTGGGCAATGCTGACACTGAAATTCACCGAAAGGAAGCCTTGTGGGTCTCTCCATACAGCTGGAGGCCCTGAGGCAGGGAGGGAGCTGGCAGAGGGGCYGAGGGAGGAAGTTGGCGCAGCAAGAGCTGATTTTGGTGCCAGGCCTCAGGATGGTGCCGCAACAGCAGCACTGTCCTTCCTCCAGCTGAAGGGGAACCAGGCTGTGCCCCAGTGCCAGCCCAGCCTCARCACTCCTGGCCTGCTGCCACAGGTGGGGTGACACTGATCAGGGACCTGGGAGATGGCTCCTGTGACCCCCAGCAGCCGTGCCTAGGGCAAGCCTGTCCCCATGCTAGGCTGTAGCTGGGCTGGCACAAAAGCTGGGTGTTCAGCAAAACAAAGGTCCCAGGGATTAATATGAGCTTCTACTTAGTTTTATGTCCCCAAAGCAGATATGTCAGAGACACCTGCATGCTCATCCCCAGCCTGTCAGCCCCTGCCCATCGGGGCACAGCTGCTGAGTGGAGCCTTGTGSGATTTCAAATGTTCAAGGTTGGGCCGGACTGGATGGGCCTTTGAGCAGCTTGGTCCAGTGAGTGGCATCCCTGTGCATGGTGGAACCAGATGATCTTTAATGGTCCTTTCATACCCGAACCATTCTTTGATTCTGCGAACTGTGTGTGTGTCACTGCCTGCTGAACGCTCGCAGTCTGAGCATGGGCTYTGGCTGTCTGGAGTGCCATAGGGAGGAAAGGCATTCCCTTCTCTCCTCCAGTATATGTCAGGATTTTCCATTGGACACACTCATTCTGGAGTTGCTTCAGCACTGGCAGGCATCCGGGATCCATGGCCAGAGCCTTTGACCTGAGGATGAGCCAGGTCCTGACAACCTGGGCAGAGAGGGTCCATGGGGACCTGCCAGGACCCCCAAGCACTTGACAGTAACAGATTCCCCCCTCCCTTTGAGCTGGCACGTCTCTCAGGTTGTCATGCTTGTCTGGACTCCTACGGCATCCCTWATTTACCCCAGCCCTGCTGCCACCTTAGCTCTACCAGCACTGAGTGCCACAGGCATGTGTGTCATTGCCCCCAGCTCCTGTACCACGCACAGCAGATTCCAGTACCGTGGAACTTGGCTCATCTTTGCTTCCCACAGGAGGAATCTCGGCTTCCATTTTTCACCCACAGAGCCCAGCACTGCTTTGCTAGGACCTGCTTTGAGATCTGAAAGGAAGCCGGAAGCAACTTTGCTGAGCAGCAGAGGACACACCTGCTGCTCAGGTGACATAAGACGGGTGACATGAGACAGGCAGGAGTGGCATGTTGGTGATGGTCCAGAGTCGACACTGCACCTCAGGACATGTCAGGGGCCTGGACCAGCTGAGGAGCCAGGCTCTGGTCAGCAGTAGTCTCCCCAGAGAACAGGAGCTCCCATGATGATTATCAACAGACACTCCATGTCCTTCTTYATATTTAGACTCTGACAGGGCTCACAGGCCCATGTTCCCAACAGGATCCTACAGCTGACACTCCAGGACCAGGCCACTAGCAGAACCACCAGTCACAGCTCCAGTACTGTCCTCTACTGTCCCAATGTCCCATGCACATTGCTGCATGCTTCCAGTCACGCAGRCTTCAAGGGCTTTGTGCCCCAGGCAAGTTCCTGGATGGCACAGTTTATGTGAAAGCCACCAGTCTGGATCGGCTTGACTTTAGCCAAATGACCCCAAAGAAGATCTCAGTGACTACAACCCCATAGCAGCAATCCCAAATCCAGCCACCTTACCCACCCCTCTGTGCCTCCCCCRCATCCCGGGCTACCCCAGCAGCAATCACCCGCTGTCAATGCCCCCAGTGCAGGCAGCTGGAAATCCCCTTTCCTGCCCCGGGGCTGACTCAGCACACAGTTCCCTTCCTCATTTGGGCCAGCCAATGCACGTGCAGAGAGAGCTTGGCTCCATGGCACTTGTAAACAGCCCTGACCACTGCCCACCCTGAGATCTTGATCAAAGCAGCTCATGTACAAGCGCTGGCTGCTCTGTGCTGCTCCAGGCCAAGCCAGGGTTTTTGCTGCTTCATTTGTGCAATTTTTTCAGTTTTGATGCACTGCCCATGTACAGATCATTTGTCCACATGAATGAGGCAAACTTCAGAGTGGTGTTGCTGCAGCCAAGGCTGGAGCCTCAAGCAGAGCTTTTCCCCTCTCTTTTCAAGCTAATGAGAGTTAAAGAAAAGAGGTGGCTCTTGAGGTTCATTGTAGACTCAGAGATCCAATGTTTGTTGTGAGTCTTAATTTAAARTCCCCTGAGTTCTTCTTTGTGAGTGACTCAGAGCCACTGAAACTCATGGCCACATTGTCCCAGGTTATGGGTCCCAGCCCACAACCTCTCCTTCACTTTCACCTTCYCATAACCCAGGAGAAGCAGACTCCAGGCTGAAATGGTGTGATCTTTCTGAAACCTCCTTGGGTCCCTGCAAACAAGGCACAAGTGACCCCAGGCAGCGCTGCCTCCCCAAGGCATATCATCCTTTGTAGCACCCACTCCCCCCACCCCTCAGGCCTGAACTGACAGCTCTGATTCCTGGGGGCAACCTATCKCCTCCTGAAGGTCTGGTGTAGGCTCTGTTGAAGGCAGCAGGAAGCCTACAGAGCAGTGTCCCAGCACAAGTAACCCCCAGACCCTTCCCAGGGATGCACGGAAATCACAAGGTTGGATAGCAGGGAGCTCAATCAGCACCTTTTTTATTAATATGCATCATAAATAAAGAAATAAATAAAGGCGAGACACCTCATTCTAACAGGGAAATACAAATTAAATATGGTGCAACATCCGCTAAGCGATGTACAAGCAGGAGGTAACCTAGCAAGACCAGGGCCCCTTGCCATGGTGAAGCCAGCCCAGGCACGATGCTGTGAACAGCGTCAAGCTGGCCATGGCACCAAATACTGGCGTGGCCTTTCATTAACACTGTTCCCCACCTGACAGGCAGGTGAAGATCCCCACTACAGCAGGCGGCATGAACATGGCAAGGAAGGGGTTGACTGGCATTGCCTCGACCAAGGACCCCAGGACCTCCAGTATCCCCTTGTGTTTGTGCACAACACTTATCCCCCCCACCCCACGGAACTGCTCAGCGAGACCAGAAACCCTGTGCCAAAGGGAGCACCACCCCTCCCTCCCCAGGCTCCCCAGCTCCCTCTAGGAGCACCCCCAATCTATTTGCTGGGAGCGCTGCCCCCAAATCCCTAGCCCAGTCAGGGACCCTGCCCTCATTCCCTCCCCTCCTGCGCCCCTCCACTGAGCATCCCAGCGCTTTCTAGGCACTGGCTTCCTGCTCAGTGTGGAGAGCACAGGACCTCCCCCCAAAGCRCCCATCCCTGCACAAGGTGGCACTACCCATCCATGACCTACGTAACACTGAACATGCCTGTGCCTTCCTCACAATCCCACACACCCCTTTGCTCCACACGCACACACATACCCCGTCCCCCTCCCCTGGCTGTGTCTGTGCACAGCCYCAGCCCTGCAGGGTGGCACTGCCGGGTCACTTGTCCCAGTACAGCCCACCAGGAATCACTACAGTACACTAGGACAGGGATATTCCAGTGTGGGGGAGCCTACCTTGCGGTGCCCCGTCAAACACAACCCATCAGCCCAGCCTCGCAGGGACCTTGCCAATGCAGGGTGCTCCCACCCCTGTGGCTGGGGATGCTGAAGGGTATAGACCGCACTGCCACTCCCAGGGAAGGGACAGCCAGCATCCTGCACCCTCCAGCATCCAGCAGCTGGGCAGTGCTGCCCTGCAGGGACTGCTTGGGTTCCTGTAATGTACAAGTCCATGGCCCGTGGGTGCTGGAGACAGTGTGGGGCGGAGGGGGGGGTCAGGCGGTCCCTGGTGTGGCTGCATGCATGGCGATGCCTGGCAATACGAGGTGCAGCTCGCACAAGACCCCAGGGGGCTAAGATGGCCTTTGGCAGCTGCACAAGGAGGAGCAAGAAGGAACCACCTACGGTTACTGTATACTGTAATGGCAGGAAAGGTAAGAAACTAGCAAGAAGCTGTGTTTGTTCCTCTGGCGGGGTAGGCRACCCCAGAGGAGCCTCAGCAGCCCAGGGAACTGTGCTTGGCCKCCTAAACGTGTCAATAGTCCTCGTCCTCCGGGTGGGTAACGTACATGATGGGCACCAGTCCCTTCTCGGAGCCAAGGCTGCACTGCAGCCAGTCACCATCCACCTTGGAGATGACCTGCAGAATATCCCCTTTGTTGAAGCTCAGYTGTCCTGCCTCAGTGGCAATGTGATGGCAAAGAGCTTTCACCGCACTGCAGGCAGAAGGAAAGAAGGGTTAGCTCATCTCATGAGACTCATCCCACCCAGGGATAACCACAGATGCAGAGGAGCGAGGRAAACACCTCCTGCCTCCCTTCCCAGCCAGGGTCCCAGCTGCCCCCCAGCTCCCCACCACCTGCAGATTGCAGAGTTGTGGCGGATGGATGTATAAGCTCCATCACTGCCTTAGCCATTCCTTGGACCATGACTACGGAGGGGGTCAGCCAAATTTCAACAGGTAGAGTCATACCATCCTTAACCTACCACATTCCAGCACCTGCAGGATTGACCACCCGGTGTCACTCACCAGGTAGGGTGAGGGAACATCCCCCGGGGTGGGTGTGGCACAGCGGGTGCCTCAGGCGGCTCTGGATGGGGAGGGTCTGGCTCTGGGGCTGCCTCACGCCACATGCTRGCCCCAACTGTCTGGGCCACCAGCTGGAACACAGACTTGTCCAAGCTCAGCCAGCCGGAAGGCAACCTGGAAGGAGGAGACAGAAGCAGTTAGTGGCAGGGAGGTGCAGCCAGAGGAATGGCTCTCATGACAAGGTCATGCCTTAGAGGTTTGGCTTCATGCACAAAGTGCACTGTGGTCCCCACATGATCCCCCAGGTCTCCTGGTGGAGAGGGCTCACCTGTTCAACCACAGTCTAGACTGGGAAGGACATTTCAGTGGCCATTTGAAGCAGGAGTAAGGGTTTATAGAGAGAGGCAACACAGGGAGGTCTCAGATACTGGGGAAACTTCATACCTCCCCTTCATCTGTGGTGAACAATGGGGATGGCTCCAAGTTCTGTTCTCAGTATGTGATTTTGGGAGGGATTACAAGATGTAGCAGGGGCTTTTCCACTGGACAGAGAGTTTAGGTAGCAAGGCAGTGGTAGAGCTCAGGCACAAGAGCAAGGCATATGAGATGGACTGAGCAAGGATATGGGAAGAATTAAGGTAGGCTGAACAGGGTTACTGACCCTTGATGTACCACTATGGTGTAGCCCAGCAGTCAGCTGCTGGCCTGACTTCCACCTGTACTGCTGCACTCCAGGTTAACCAGCCCTTCTCAGCCCCAAACCACCTCTGCCCTTACCTGTTTGGTTGCCTGGGCTCTTTTTGTACCTTCCTAGATCCAAACAAGTGTCCCCACTTGATGGGCTGGCTGCCCTCTGATGCACTGGTGCTGCTGTCCTCTTGAGGGGCTGCTGCTGCTGCTGCTCTTTGCTGAGTCTCCTTTTCCTTGCTGCGCTTCAGCTCTGTAAGCACAGAGTCTGGGGGGCTGCCCATCCAGAAGGGCCAGCTCCGTTCCTTCACTTCTTCGCCGACCACTACCTGCTGGGGCTTTTCCAAGGGCTCTTCTATGGCTTCGGGACTTGTTTTGCTGGCAGTCTTGGGCCTCTCCTCCAAGGTGCCCTCAGCAATGGGACAAGCCTCTGCACCTTCCACTACCCCTTCTCGGGGCGGTGGTGCCTTGTGGGTCTCCACTGACCTGGGCGCAGGATTCGAAGCCACCTTCTTCTTCTCAGAGCGGATGAACTTTGAGCCTTCGGCTGAGCCCTCAATGTAAATCTGAGAGGTCTGCATGAGCTGGTACCACCAGCCTGCCTGCTTGTCCTTCTTCCCCTCCCATGAGCTCTCTTGCAACTTACTCTGCTCTTCCTCTCTGTCACCATCTCCACTGGAGGCCCCCACTCCCTTGACCCTCTTCTCACTCACAGCTTGCTGTGGGCTGTGCYCTGGTGAGATGTCACCATCTCTGGCACCCCCTTGGCATGTTTCAGGGGCGGTGCTGCAGCCGTCGGGATCCTCATTGCTGCCCCGGGTCCGCATCAGCTGCAGGGTGGAGTGCACGGAGAGCAGCAGGTCCTGCTTCACACGCAGCAGCTCCTTTTGCTGCTGCTGCTCTTTGCCCATCTGCATCAGGTGGTGCTCAAAGAGGAGGTCTAGGTTAAAGGGCAGCAGGGAAAGAGGCTGGAGCAGGAGCAGGAGCTCCTCGAAAAGAGGCTGGCACACGCTGTGAGACAGGCACAAGAAGCCCACTGGCTGGTAATGTGCCAGGATGATATCTGTAGAGAAACAGACATTTATTAGAGGAGAGGCTCTTGCCACAATTCAAAGTCACCATGAAGCTGCTGAAGCTACAAGGAAAGGAGCTGGACACTAGTTTTTGGTCACAGTGTGAGGCTCAGGCCTGGGTCAGGGAGCATCAGATGCTCTGTGAGGTCTCAGCAAACTGACCCAAACACTGCTTTCCAGTCATACCTGCAGCCAGGACCTGCCTGGCACACTATCAACCTGCATGACCTCTGCCACCAAATACCATGGAAGTAGGATGGGAATAAAGAGCATCAAAGGGCTGGCACATGGCACCAGATATGGCCAGTACCAGTCCCCTGCAGAYAGAGATGACAGGGACAACTGAGCACAGTCTTTCCAGCGACCCGTCTGGGCTGAACTGTGGGTTTTAGCAAAGAATGGATTAACATGTATATGTGTAGCATTCATTCTTCACTTGATTTGACCACATCTGCACTTCCCCTCTGTCCTGCTTTATTGTCAGGTCTCACTCCCAGGGGGAGAGCTGGGAATGGGATTTGTGGCCATTTGGCCTCAGTGAGATAATAAACACCACAGGATTTGCACCTTAATTTCAATCCCTCTGCCTAGCCCTCATCCCCCTGACAGCCTCAGCTTTTGCTCACACCGTTCTTCATGATGACTTGAAATAGGTAGCTGTCTTCTCCTTCAGAAAACCAGGGTAAGCACAGATTCTATTCTATTCTATTCTATTCTATTCTATTCTATTCTATTCTATTCTATTCTATTCTATTCTATTCTATTCTATTCTATTCTATTCTATTCTNATTCTATTCTATTCTATTCTATTCTATTCTATTCTATTCTATTCTATTCTATTCTATTCTATTCTATTCTATTCTATTCTATTCTATTCTATTCTATTCCTATTCCTATTCCTATTCCTATTCCTATTCCTATTCCTATTCCTATTCCTATTCCTATTCCTACTCCTATTCTACTCTTCCATTCCATTCCATTCCATTCCATTCCATTCCATTCCATTCCATTCCATTCCATTCCATTCCATTCCATTCCATTTACATGGAACTTGGACTTCTACCTGGAATTTCCCTGATACATTGAGACTATAGCTTAGTCCTTCAGCTCAGGACAGAAAAGAGCAGCCCAAGCCAACAGAGCAACAAGAGAATCACTTTTCCATCTCATGCTCTATTTGTGTACAGAGTTTGGCTCCCACTGCAGCCCTCAGGCTCTTACCTTCATGGTTGTAGAGGTGGTTGAACCAGAACTCCAAGGATCGGATACTGCAGGAATGCAAAATAAGTGGGGTAAGAAAAAAGGAGTGAAAATCTATTCACCCCATTCATCCTCCCTGTTCTGCTACAAGAAGTGGCTGGAAAAGGGCATTTACAGAGCATGAACCTCAGGGAAAGTGTCTTGGTCCCATCAGCATGCCCTGATCACGGACACTCAGCCTGTCACTGAACATCTATTCAGCTTTACATGTGCAACCATAACCCCAAACAACCATGTTTCCAGCCAGATTCCTCACTRTTCTGTTCCTATGTCCTTGGCAGAGCTTTGCCTTGCTGAGAAGAGGCTGCTGGGGAAGAGGCAAATCATCTACAAAACTCAGACCAGTGTGGATGGCTTGGCCCAAAATATGCTGGTATCCTGGGACAGCAGGGGACAGCTGGGCCACATTGGGTGGGGACAGCAGGGCAGAGCTTGTTCCTGCTTGTAGGGGTTTTACAACATCTGGAGATCTTGGAGACTCTGTTACCAGTGCCAGAGCACTTGCTGACCACTGGAGAGGAACAGAGAAACACCATCCTAGCAGCACTTAYCCCTTTACCCACAAAAAGGCATTGCTGCTTTTCTCTGTTAAACACTGAGCAGAATGTGCACACTCCTTGTCCACACTGGAAGGGCCAGTCTGAAGCCCAGGACGAGGGCAATTTCTCCTTCAGAGCCTCATGCCCTGGGATCCACTAAGAGCTCCAGGAAACAGTGTTTTAAGAAAGGATTTCCAGGAGAATTCATTCATGTGTTATGTCTAACTTTGTAAGAACCTGGATAGAGGTATTTTTCTCGCCTAAAATTCTGGGTCTAAAACAGACTGACTGTTCTTCAGCTKCCTACGGACACCCATTCTTAGTCCTGACCTGGTAGGGGAGGGTTTGATCCATCTGGAGCTCCCTGAGGCTTACAGCTTCCTCCTTCCCTTACTTACTTCTGGGAGGTGGTTTCCCAAATTTTAAAGTTTTTTGTCACGGTGAACTGTGCCTGCAGTCAAGGACCAACAGTTGCTGCCAGCCCTGGACAGAGAAAGGCAGCCATCCCAGGGGTTCTGCTTACTTGAGAAGGCCGAAGATGAAGGCATTGAACCTCATGGTGTGGTTGGTGAGCTCTGTGTACTGGCTGATCTTGCTGTAGAGGCTGTGCAGCAACTTCGTAGAGGGGCCTGTGGGGAGAAGCRAATTGTAGAGAACAATTGTGGTGAGTAAAGCCAAAACTGCACCACAGGATGGAGCATTAAGGCAAAACAGACACTCTTGGTGTCCCTATCTGTTACGTGAATTGCCTCTCCATCATGCCAACATGAGCTCACTCCATCCCAGCACTCAGACTACACATGGGAGATGGGGTTATGGTCCATCCCAGACTGCCACTCCAAAACTCTGGGAGAGTTCCAATGCCACAAGCACCTGCCTCCCGTATTTCAGTGACAATCACAGCCATTGGCTCAAAATAGAATGTAAAGAGAATATTGCAGTGTGTGTGTATAATATGGGGTGTCTACAATCATATAGGTAACCCCAGAGCTGAAGATTTGCCATTAGCAGGCTATGAGGCTTCCCAGAATGATGCAGRTAACAGTATGGAATTAATTTGGGGGTTTTTTTGGTTCGGGTTTTTTAATTGGTTTGCTCTGTTATAGGAGAATTTGCAAATTTCAGGGGCAAWGACAATAAATATTTGGTCAGAAAGTGCAGTGTCTCTCCCTTCTTGCAAGGGACAGTCAATGTGCATCCTGTTCCATGCTGGAAAATAGGTATTTTSCACTCCCATCCTTAGACCCAACCTTCAGGTCCCAGCCACAACGACCACAGAGCTGCAGGCACTGCTGCACAATATCCATACCTAGCTGRGTGGACGCCTCCACCACGCTCCAGGGGATGTTCCTCCTCTGGCCAATAATCATGTCCAGCACGTAAGCCTTGAGCCCATCACTCAGAATGTCCCGGACAGCAGGGCACAGGTATTTCAGGATGAGATGCCCCACATTGGGGCTCACAGAGCTGTTCCCAAGTTTGGCCTAATGGACAACAGGGAACAAGGAGAATGTTGGTAACTATTTTCAAGGTGAAGATGCATGGAAACAGTTCAGCCCCATTTGCCTACTGCAGACACTCAGCAAGCAACATCCAGGCTCAGCAGCTCCTTGAACATGCAGGGTCTTTGCTTTCACTCCTCATGCTTCATACAACAGTTCTGGATTGCTCTCTGCAAGGTCTTCCCCAGGATGGGAAGAGGCAATAACTTGAAAAAATTATATCCTAATTTGGGAAGAGGATATCTCAATTAGAAGGGATGCCTGGTTCACAAGGTTCTAAGCTGAAGGGAAGAAAAGAGCTGGGGATTTTCCTGCTGCTGTASATTTTCTTGTTGCTAATTTTGGCGCAGGAAACACCGAGCCACACAGAACTACTACCACCAAGGGGTTAAGGAACACTTAACTCAATGACACATCAAGCTCTAACTCCCAGAGATTACTACAAATAAACAGGATGAGGACAAAATGGATGGCCAGAGCTCAGACTAGGTGAAGAGGAATCACATAAGAGCTCAGCACCAGCAGAGCAGGRACACATTCTGCTGCTTACAGTCTTTGAGCTACCAAGAGGTCTATCCAAATGGGTCAGGCAGTGGAGTTCAGGGCACAGATCTTACCAGCTGAGCTGGAATTATACTGACCAGTTGGCACAGGTTCACAAACACCCTGAACTGAAACTGAACTTGGCTCAGGAATAATCCTGTCGGATCCACTGAGCACAGCAGCAGCAGGGTTGGATGCTGCCTTTTGACAGGTGAATGCTCAGGCCCTGGCACACTGACACATTAAGAAACCCGAGGTTATAACCACAGAATTGTCTGATAAATAAAATAGTGGGGGAATGTTGCAATTACTCCTCAAACTTACACTGCAAGAATTGGAAATTCACAGTGAAACCTTAAAAAGCCATGGGAATTTCAACAACTCTGGTTATGTTGCACAGCAATCTCTGTATCAGCAACAGTCGTAATGAGGGGAAAATTACCCTGGGCTCTGAGATAAGATTGAATGGTTTTGGAATCTGTCCCAGTCAGGTTTCTCCTTGGGGAAAGCATGCCAGGGGAGTTGTCATGCCCAAATAGTGTCACATTGCTGCCCCAGAGTCACCTGACTGAAGCCAAGCATTCAGCATTGAGAGGAGGCACCACAAATATGCTGGGTGTCACAGGACTGCAAAAAATGCCTGGTACAAACACAAGCAAAATCACTCTGCTTCTGCGTCATTCCAGAAATGGGGAATGAGGGAGCACAGGCCCAAGACAGCCAGCCCCATAGATGTGCTCTGAATACTCTATGTATTCATAATAATGGCTACCATGGGAGTGACCGACTGCCCCAGATGGGCAATGACCGATGCACATTTTTATCATTATTGAGCCCTGTGAGACACTGAGGGATGTGGAACACTGCAATGTGCCCTGGCACCGGTGCCAGACCAGAAACATGTGGAGGAGGGAGACACATCTGTCCACTGAGTGAGAAAAAAGAGCTGGTGTGCTGCATCAGACCAGAAGAGCAGCTGATCTGGTATTTTTTTCTCACAAAGAGCCAAGGAGATAAGAAAAAGGAGATAAGAAAAAGGAGGTAAGAAAAAGTTAAACCAGAGCAAACATATTTAATACTTTTGCAGCCTGCAACTATTTTCAACTCAAGAGACCAAGCTGGACATTATTCCTCTGTTTAGTAAACCTCAGTGAATTTCCCTTCCCTGTGTTTTTCTGATCTTCCTTTAAATACATGTACTTATTGCATCATGCAACAGGAATTGTCACAGATTTATTATCTGCTGCATGGTGTGCCATCACCTTTGTTTGATTTGTTCTTGATACTACTGCCTTCATTAGACACCCTGAAGTTTTTGACTCCATACTTCTCCATGTCAGTCAGAATGTYGGATGCAAGACATACCTTCACTCCTGGATCTCTGCTGGTTCCAAAATGAGCTACGATCAGGTCAACAGCAGTGTTGATAGCCTTCACCAGACCTAGAAGAAAAGGACAAGTCAGAGAGCTGCTGGTTCACAAAACACTCCTGGAAGTAATCAGCCAGAAGCACAGCAAGCCCGTGTCTACACACATTCCCTCTCTGCCAAAAACATGCACAGACTCTCCTAAATCCTCAACAAATCTGTCCCAGCACTCACCTATCAGTCTGGCAGTAGCACAGCCTATCAATATTCCATGGGATTGGGACCATCACCTCCACAGCCCAACCCKGCAGGCAGCAGAGATGGGATCTGAGGTAATGAGTGTTTTGCTGCCTTTATGCCACAAGGGCAGGGCAAAGGCAGGGCAGAAGCCTTGCCTTTGGCAGGCTCTGTAATGACTTTCAGTAACAAGACAGTGGTGTGCAATCTGTCATCTGCACCAGAATAATGTGAGAACAGAACGGTTACAGAAGGGAAAGCTGCC
Source organism: Malurus melanocephalus (assembly GCF_030028575.1). Classification (NCBI taxonomy): domain Eukaryota; kingdom Metazoa; phylum Chordata; class Aves; order Passeriformes; family Maluridae; genus Malurus; species Malurus melanocephalus. The sequence goes on from NW_026623345.1 coordinate 617,251, forward strand.
ACCTGGTAATCATGAGCACATAGCTGGCAAAGGCATGGGAACCCTTCTGTGCATCCCTTGCCTCTGAAATGATAACAAATCAGCTYAAATACTCAATCCCCAACCCTGCCTCTAGCATAGATATCACCACAACCATAGCTTGTCCTACTTTGGAATCCTTTCTCCCACCTTTTTATATTACTTCATATTATTTATGTAAGACTGAAGAGACTTTTTACCTAAATTACAAAATCTCAGGTTAGCAGATGTGCAACATCACAGAGATACACACAGGTCTACCTTTGTGCACAGAGCCTGGAGCGGCAGCATGCCTTGCCTTAGGGTCGCACTCCTGTACCTGGCTGCTTTCTCTGCCCCTTCCTGGTACCTTAGATCCTTTCTAACCACATTTCCTGGGACAAGCARCTCAAACATACTCCATGGCACAATGCATGATACATCAGAGAGGTATGGACTCACCCTTCTTCTGCAGCAAGTCAATGGAGATGGACTCTGTGTTGCCATCCGGGGAGAGGCAGAACTCCGCAGGGGGTTTCTCTGCTAGCGAGAAGTAGTCAGGGAAAAAGTCATTGTAGGTAAGCTGSAGTTGCCTCATAGACTGTCCTGCAGGGACAAGAGAGAGGGGACAAGGATCAGCCCCAGTCCCTCATATCCTCTTCCATTTTGGTTGCTTTTCCCAGAAGGAAACTGAAGCAGCAGTAGTCTGCATCCCAGCCTGTCCTGTGCTGCGACAGCAAGGCTACAGGTTTGTTCCCAACCCAGCAGTGGTTTTCAGTGTGCACCTGCACAGCTGATCCCCATGGCCCACCCAATATCCATCTCCAACTTGACTGGGGGCCCCGGGCTCTGGAAGATGCTGTGGGAGCTCACTCTCACGGGCTGGGGTTAAAGCTAACCTTGTTGCACCAGACTCTCCATGCCCCTGCAAGCAGGGTCAGAAGTCAGCACAGAGAAAATCATCACTTTTCACACACAGATACCCATGGACAATGTTTGCTGCCTGTCCTTTGGGATGGGATGGCCTCTGTTTTCAAGGGGTGACATTYGCAGTAATTCTTTCATGTGCTTGACTTCCATCTGTTCAACTCTCTGGTACACATTTTCCCTTGAAGAAACAATGGAGAAACTGGCTTGASAGAGTGAGGTGCAAGGCTTTGAGGAATTCCTTCCATGGCTTGAGGCTAGACTGTAGAAAGCTCTCCCTCCCACAGACGGACTATACTGCTCTCCCCACAGGACTCTGGAGGTTCTGTCAAAATCAGACAGTCCCTGTCAGCCCTTCCTGCACAGGTTTTGGAGGTCAGGGAAGACCTTAAGGGCAAAGCATCTTCTTATAAAGTGAAGACAGAGTCCCGTGAATGTCTTTAGTGTTGTCAGCTGCCCCATGAAAGCTACAGCTCAGCACCCATCATATTATCTGGGTTGGGGCAGATGGTCAGGCACCATGGGGCACAGTCAAGGGCCACAACTCCTGTGTGAGACATTACAAGCTGACCACAGTCCAGGAGCACTTCCTGAGGTCCGAGCAGGCTCTTGAGCCATTYACTTTCCCCTTCAATCCAGCCAGAGCTGGACCTGACTGTTTTTACCTCATGGAGAAGGAAAGCTCCACAAGGATTTGAACCAGTGAAACAATTTTCACCTTCTTGAACCCTCCAGCCCTACTGCGAACAGATGTATCACCYCTCCTACTCTGAGCAGGCAGAGCAGTGATGAATCCAAGCTTAACCTGAGCCCCARTCAAACTGATCCTGAGTCCCAAGGTCATCTCCCAAGACCCCCCAGCAGAAAGGTGGTGCGCACCGTTCAGCTTGCAGTGGAAATGGCTGGTGCTGAGTGCGCCAGGGAGCTCAAAGATGGGGTTGCCCCGGTTCAGCCGAGGCTCTTGCTGCCTCCTGTCCAGGCTGCCTGCTAAGCTGGGCAGCCCCGAAACGCGTTCCAGACCCAGGGGGTTCCTCCGCCTGTACTCCCGCCACTTCAGTGCTTGGGGGGAGAGGTGATTCGCTGGGATGCCGCAGGCAGTGAGCACCAGACGGGATGATGAGAGCACACGGGAGGATGTGGAAGGGAAAATGGAAGAGAGGAGAAAAGAAAGAAGTAGGACAGAGAGAGACAGCACATTACTCAGAGGTCCAGCAGCATTTCAGGACATTAGCACATGCACATGAAGACAGGCGGTGGGCACTGCCTGGCAGAGCAGGGCAGGAGCTTGGGTGCCCTCGAGGCTGCAGGCAGAGAGGTTTGGGGTGCAAGCACCTGGCAAGGGGTGCTGTAAGATCAGCAGCCCACACTGCCCTCTCTGGAGACACAGTGTAGGACTGGAGGGACATGCTCTTAGTGTGGATATTATTTGCACCACCCAGATGCAATTTTATCCTGGTTGTGGCTATAAGAAATGGTGGAACTTTAGGGAACAACCATAGCTRTAGGGAGCTGGAGATGCTCCAGTCTAGCGCGTCCTGGAGGATGGTACCTACCATTGACAGGCCGTATTCCCATGCTGCTCAGGGGACCAGAGCTGCTGGTCTCAGTGCCACTTCTCCAGTGGGAATCTGCATGGCTTCCTAYTCTGCTCATGGACATGCCACCCATGGAGAGGGGTGGAAGGGACCCACTGTGGAGTCGGTATTCAGAAAGTGGTGGGCTCGGCTCCAGCGGGGCCTCCTTCTTGGGAATCAGCTTGGGGTTCTCCTTTTGCCTCAGGGTATCAGCTTTGGTGGCTTTGGAGGGCTGCATGGCACTGACAGCGGGGGATGACCTCGTGGGAAGCAGGTTGGCAGAGATGGGGCAGGACCTGCTTCTGGGGGGCTGGCTGTCTTCAGCTCTGTCTGCRGTGGGTGAGGAGGAGGAGTCCACGCTTTGGAAGAAAGGCACGTTGCATCGCACGGGGGAGTAACTGCCCAGCGGGGACGGACGGGTTGTTTCGGGGCCAGGCTTCTTGGTGCCCCCATCACCGCGCGAGGCAGCTCCATCTGCTGAGCGCTGGCTCACGAGCGTGCCATGGGCTTGGCTCCCTGCCACTGCTCCCTGCTCTGCYGAGGTGGCCAAGGCCGAGGATTGGGAAGTGGAGATCTGCTGGCTGGCCGGTCGGTTGCTGGACAAGCTGTAGAGCTGGGAAAGGCTGGAGGCAAAATGGCTGTGCAGGGCACGTGCCTTGGGTGGCTTGCTGAAATGGTGCTGAAAAACAAAGGGCTGGATGGGCAGAGTCGTGGGACGCTGGTCCTTGCTGTAGCGTACCACGGGCTTGCTGTCTGCACCACCACCTTCAGGGAAAGAAAGGGGAAGATAGTGTCAGGATGGGCAGAACGGCAATCATCCTCAGCAGGCCAACAGGGAATTCCTGTTGCAAGTGGAAGAGGATGGGCTAGAGGCCAGTTACAGAGTGGCTCAAGTCTGAACTGGTTACACGCATCAAGAGCTGGCAAGATAAACATGTGGCCCCAAATGCAGAGTTTCCAGCTGTCTGGAAGAGCAGTGCACTGCACCAGGAGCTTGACTGTCCTGGTAGGGTCATCAGCTTCACATCCTTTCCCAATCCCTTGCTCCCTAGACAGCATAAAGGCACGGGGTCAGGTGCCTGCCCTTAAGCTGTCTTTGCCCAAGCAATACCACAAAGTGGTGGCCCAACTTTGTGGTACAGTCAGATTTCTTATCCCAAAGGACTGTCCCYTCCCACATGCACTGCGGACTTGCACTGCCGAGCACAAGCTTGCATGCAATAGCACTGCAGCTTTGCATCCCACATAGCAATATTTTGGTGCTGTTGCAAAGGTTGCCTGCTTCTCCTTCTCCCTTCCTCTTCTTTCTCCTCTAACTGTCCCTGCTTTGGAATGCAGAGCTTCCTTCATACCCCTGCCTCCCTCAGACCTAAGCAGGACATTCCCAACATCCTGCTTCCAGCCCTGGAAARTGCCCATCTGCTCCAGCAAATGATGTCCTGGGATATCCTGAGGGAGTGTGGTGGGCTGATCACCATGGGTACATGCCTCCAGCTCCTGATGGAGCCACAAACATCCCGAGGAACACAGCTGAAGCGTGACACACTGTGCATTGAGTGCAGAACACACAAAACACTGGACGCACACACGGGGCTGAGATCTCAACCAGCCCTGGTACTACCTGCTGCCTGTGGGGTGTTCCAGAACTTTGTCCTTGCTGTCAGCTTTTAGCAGGGCTTGCTTTCCCTCTAGTTCCTCTCAGAGCCTCTGGGCTTGCACGCTGCCCTGGGCTGGAGCAAAGCAGGTGTGCCTCCATCTCCAGCTGCAGGCAGCAGCAGCTCCCTGCACAACCCTGATGTCACACTGCAGAGTGAGGGACCCCAGCGGGGAGGTGGGCTGCAACTGCTGTGATACATTTCCCTGAAAGCTCCTGTCTGCCCCCTGCCCCCCAAGCAGGGTCTGCTCCTTCCAAGCCCTCCCTCTGAAGCTAAGAGGGCTGCTCCCACGCTGCCCTCTCCCAGCAGAGACCTGCCTTCACTGCCATCCCACACCAAGCACACATTCAAGGCTCAATAAACAAACAGGACAATAACTAAAGAACCTTTTCTCCAAAGGCCAGAATCTCTCCCAGCCCTGCCATAGCAATTAACTACATGTTTTTATCTCCTGGCAGAAATTTTGTGGACATTAAGTGGAGACATTGTTTTTTGACATGGTAGGGGCTAGTTACTGCAGTGGTCTGGTCAGAGGCATTTTAGAAGGGCTTGTACCTGTGAAGCAGAYATAAGACCTGCCTAGGGCAGAGACAGTGGTCTCTGACAATGCTGGACAAATGGCCATACCTCCAAAGGGARAGTCACACAGTTTCCTCATGAGGACGAGCGATAGCAATATCAAGGTGGAAAACAACTCCTGTATTACAGGCTCACCTACAGAGGCAACTGTGACAATGGCTCTCCATGGGAACCTTTGCTGCAATCCACAGCACTTTGGAGGACATGACCAGGATATTCCAGCAGAGACACATAGATTAGACTATGCAGGACTCACACTGTAAGTCCTTCAGTGAACCTGCATGGAGAGGAGACTGCTGGCTGTGCCTCTTCCCTGTCCACCTCTGCCCCAAGCAGCTCCAAAGAAGACAGGCTGTGACTCTGCTGAGCAGCTTCACGTCTCTATCTTTGGAGCCAGGGGCAGGTGATTCTCATGGACAAGCACAGTAAAATACYCTGGAAGGGATAAAACCCTTCACGCTGCACAGACTCTCTCAGTGCTAACGCCATGTCCTCACTCACGTGGTATGAGAGGCTTGAACAAAACCTCAGGAGGCTTTAGAAATACAAGGACAAGACATATGCACTGATATGAGACCAAAATAAGCACAGCAAGGCTTTGTCCCAGAGACTGGCACAGCAAGAACAAAACTGCACAGATGCTGGTCTCCTGTTGCCATGCAGGTTCTCCTGCCTCTCCCCTTATATCCCAAAGAGCTGCCTTCTCTTTTACTTCTCCCTTCTGCCTAGTTTGGCTCCTTACCGTCTGCTCGGGCTCTAACATCTTTTTGTCCGTGGCCACTGGCAGAGCCACCTGAGAAGCTGGCATCTGCCTCCGTCAGCAGGGAGAGAGAGGCTTGCTCACCTGCCCCATGCCCACTGGGGACCTTCTCACTGGAGACCGAGTCTTTGGTGGAAGACAAAGCCTGGCTGTCCCCAAAAGCATGATTCAGACAGAAGCCCTCGCAGCTCCGGTTCAGGCCATGGATGAAGGGCATGGGTGGAAGACTCTGGCTGCGCCGAGCTCTTTCTTCAAGGAAGTTTGGGCAATCCCGCTGAGTCTCAGGGATAGGAGAGAACTCCAGGGAAGAATCACCACTAGAGCGGAGCGGTGGGGAGGTGCCATTCTTTTTCCGTCCCTTAGCCAGCTCAGCAAATGATGTCACCCTCTTGGGGGGAGAGCTCTGGATGGGTATTGCTGGACTTTCACTCAGCTTGACTGGACAGCTCACCATGCGCTCCAGGGAGCCCAGCCTGCTTCCAGGACTCCTGTCCAGGTTCTGATCATAGCTCCTGGAGCGCTGCCGGCTTGCGTTGAGGTTCGGTGGTGACACATTGACATAGACCTGACCCTCAATCATGTTCTGGCTGGATTCTCCCTTTGGCTCCTCCTCACTGCACTCTACGTTGCCTTCTTCTTGCCTCAGGTCAGGCCTTCTAAACAGATAGTATTCTGTGGGCTGGGCTGGGCTACCCTTAGTCTGGTCTTCTGAGCAGCTAGTTATGGAAGATCCTGCAGGGCTGGGGGATGACTGGGAAGACAAGTCACATGTGACTAACTTATAGTAATTCTGAGTAGCCACAACAAGCCGTGCTTGGCTCTGGAAGCAGGCAGTGAGGTCTGAGCTCTCCGAGGTGCAAGGCTCACAGTGGAGGTGGTAGGAGTTGCAGTTAGCRTCAAGAACAGGTGAGGAGGAGTGCTGACACCCACACACCTTCCCTGAACTCTCTGGGTTGTGCGACTCGCAAGACATCTTGGATTCAGTGGGTGATGAATGCAAATCCAGGTAAAAAGCTCCTGTGTCTGAGTGGCTGCAGAAGGAAGAGTCACAGGACAGGTTGGCTGAATTCAGATTGGATTGAGACTGGCCATTCATCTTGTTGTACAGAGCACTGAAGTTCACCAGTACCCCATCGGAGCTGTTGCAGGAAGAGTCACTGATGTAGCCCATCTGTTGGTCAATCACTTCCGACTGACTCGAGGAACTGTAGCAGCGACAGTGATGGAGCTCCGAGCTGGAACAGCTGCATGTCCTGTGCAGGGCATCCTGATTCCTCAGCGATTCACCCGTGTTCTGGTTCCACTCCTGGTCACCACTGTCAAAGGAGAAGTTGGAGGAGCTGCCACGATGGCAGCTGCATTCGTCCAGCTCCATGCGTTCCGAGGCCTGATGGCACCTGTTGGCATTGTTCCTCTTCTGGATGTCATCGCTGCTGAGTTTGTCCTCTTGCCCGTCTACCACACCAGACCGGCTGGCCATGTTCCAGGATTTCACAATATGGTTGGAGTCATGGAGGTGGAAAGGGGGCAAGGCCAGATCCTGCAGATTGAAGGGAGGTTTGCCATCGACCAGTGAGTTGTGAAGGTGGAAAGATTTTTGACCCAAGTCATCCCCAAAAATGCTGAGGTCTTCACCCTCACTCAGCAGGAAGGGATTGTGTCTCTTACTGACACTAGGGACGATCAGATCCCTTGCTTTTCTGTCTTTGTTGTCTGAGGCCTCTGCTGAGGTTTCAGAGGCCTGCAGGAAGCTGCTGTACACCAAGGAGTCAGTCTGTGAGAGGTCTCTGTCAGGAAGGGCAGAGGTCCGTGTAATGCTGAGCTCTGGCTGGCAGAAGGGGTTGGTCCTTTTGCTCACRGAGCAGCACTGTCTATCGGGGACCTGGCAATGCACCAGGGGAATGTGATGGACAATCAGCGTCTCACCAGTCAGTTTGGGTGGACTATCCATGGTGAGGAATGCTCTTCAGGGCATCAGTGAAGCTGGCACCTCCCATGAACAGGTAGGGCTGCACATGAGAGGCAGGGAGGACACTTCTCATGAGGGAATTCAGATACCTACGGAGAGACAAAATCACAAAGGAAGTCACCTCTCGGGAAAGGCAGTGACTATTTAAAGCATCCTTGGTTTGGCTGAAGATTTCATGTATCGACAAGGATCAAACAGACTGGTTCCTTGTCAGCACAAGTACGAGGTCCTTCTTCTGGGAAACAAACCATCACAATGTAAAACAAACACATCACGCTCCCTGCAGGCTCCTGGGACAACACTTGTGATTCTACCTGACCCCTCTCAAAGTTATCTGAAGTAACTGATTTTAGTCAAGTGGCCAAAGGGCTGTACAGGCTTTGGGCCAAACAAAGACTTCACTGCAGATGGCACTGTATGTTCACAGGAAAACAGCACAGGGTCTGAAGTGAAGCACTGCACTCTGGTGAGAGCAGTCAATCACCTCACACTGGATCATACATCTTTGCTTCCTTTAAGACACACTGAACTTTCCTTCAAAAACCAAACACTGCAAGGTCTTGTAACAGACACACACAAGTCCAGGCAAGGACTGGAATGCAGGAACAGACTGGAACAGAAAAGCATCAACAGTCACTCCTCTCCAAAATCCAGGAGACCCCATGAGGTCATGAGCCTTTTTAATGGTCCCAGGGGAACATGCCGAAGTATGCAACTACTTACATACAAAAGGGCCTCTCCAGTGAAAATCAGTGGATGACTTCAGTGGGGGCATGGRGAGCCACTGATATTGGTCATTTAGGTCCCACACAGCACACTGGCTCTTGCTCACCTTCTGCTGATGATGAAGCCTCACCTCAAACTGTGGCACTGCGTGACCTGGAAGGTCTGGTTCATGTTATCTGTGGCATTTACCTGCTTATCTTATTACCTGCTGCACTTCACAACAGTGTGACTGCCACAGTCCCAGGAACCAAGCAGGCAGGGAACTGCACGGGCAAGAGCCCCACTCTCCCTGTGTTCAGTAAACAGTAGGTTTTCATAGAGCCAGGGAAAAAACAAAATGGTTTGGGCTGAAGAGACCTTAAAGAGCATCTYGTTCCARTACCCCTGCCAYAGGCCTTCCCWAGGACCAGGTTGCTCAAAGCCCCATCCAGCTTGGCCTTGAACASTGCCAGGGATGGGACATCAGAAATTTCTCTGAGAAACCCATTCATGTGCCCCACCACCCTCACAGTAAAGAATTTCTTCCTAATATCTAATCTAAACCTGCCATCATTCAGCTCAGAGCCTTTTCCTCTTGTCCTGTCATTCTCTGCTTGTGTTAAAAGTCTCTCTTCATCTCTCTTGCAGATGTTCACTGGCATCTGACATATGAGAGCAAAGGACAAACTCATTTCTCCTTCCCCACCTAACCCAGAGATCCAGCTTATCAGCACTTCCAGCACGGTCTGGAGGAGGTTTTCCTCTTGCCTTCCCTTCCCTTCAACAAATCAGATAATCCAACTCAGACGAGTACATGGGAGGGCAGCTAAGGCAGCAAGGATAGGGTGAAACCACAAAAGACACCAGTGATCCAGGATGAGTCTGAGAGATTAAAAAATTACCTAATGCTCTCACAAATCTACCACGTGGTCTGAAAACCTCAGCCCAGGCACCCTTGGTCACCATTACACATCCCATAACACATCCAGGAATCTTCAGTGATCACTGGAGCTGAAAACTACATCCTGGGGTCCTGCTCTGAACTCCAGAACCCACATCACTGACCTTCAGACTCCAGAAAGTGGTATTCACACTGGCCTTTGCCTACCTTACCCCAGCAATTGTGACTRTGGGGTGACAACGGATTTGGAGCARAYCTGCAAAGGCGCATGGGAGCCTGAGAAATGTGGGTTAAATGAAGTTAGAACAAGAGYGTAAGCAAAGAGACAGCTACACAGAAACATCAGGAACTTCACTTCTTTCAGCCTCAAGCTGTAAGAATAGCAATTAGAAGATGATAAAAATGATCAAAAGAAGTACTTTCCTCCCACGCACAGCAGTGCTTCTCACAGACACAGAATGATGCTGGCAGGAAATAAAAAGATGGAAACGGAGCTAGTGTTTACAGTAAACAACCAATAATGCAAAAATTAATGCTAACACCMGAGTCAGGGAACAGACAGGCCATCTAGCAGATGTTACCAGAGACTTGAACGGTCAGGATAAACCCTACATGTCTTCTTTGGGGATGTCTCATCCAGGTTTAGGCTCTGAAGAAGAGAGGTCACCCAAACCACCTGGGCCACATCCAACTGGACTATTAACTGTGAGACCCTGAACTCTCGCTCACCTATAGTCTCCCTAAAACCTTTATCAGCCTTTATACACCTTTCACTGACTCCTCTGTCTTAAAGCCTTTGGCTCCTTTCCCACAACTGCTGCCACGGAGGGTGATCTGTACTCAGCCCAGATCCTGGGGGACAGATTTTTTCATCAAGGATTCCTAAGGTCCCACTGCTAAAGAGCCGCTGTRGATAACAGCAGCTCCTAACCCTGAGCCTAGAGCACACATACACATCCACTTGCTGGARTGGTGTTCACACCCCAGTCTGGGCCTTGTGCACCACTGATGGCATAGCAGGAGCTCTGGGTTTACCTGAGTTTATTTCTACTTAACTCAGCAGGGATTCATCCTGTCTTCCCACCCTTACCTCATAGGCATGTTGGGAAAAAAGCTGGTCCCTCAGTGCCTATCCACTCATGTAGCCCACATCACTGCCCTTGTTTCTGCTCTTGCACCTGGCTGTTATCCTCAGATCACACCTCTCCAGCAGGCTTTGCTGTATTTTGTGTGCTGCCACAATGCAACCAGCTGAAAAGCATAATTTTGAGGACACAGACAATGATGGCAGCACACCTCACTGCTGAAGCACCAGGTCTCTGCTGCCTTTGGGAAATGGCTGCTTGGAGCAGGCTCCCAGCACCAGCACCCATCTGCTGACAATCCCCGCTGAGCAGCACACAATTCACGTCAGCGCGGGAGCTGCTGTGGGAGGACAAGGCTTGCACAGACACACTTTGACATTTGACGGCAAAATGTCAGAGCTGACACGCAGCCATTTCCCATCTGTCTCTCTGCTGCTCTGGCTGCAGCAGGCGGCTCTGCCCAGCTCTCTGGCTCTGGTGGCAGCGCAGGATCCCCGGCTGGGCTSTGATTCACCGTGGCAGTGAATTCACGGGTGCCCATCCTGCCTGCACCCGCAGCCTGCTCCCAGCRCCAGGATCTGGGGTGCGGGATCACAGCTGACATGCAAGACAGCTCCTGCTGGGAGACATTCCGATGGCTTCTCTAGGGATGGGCATGGCATTCTGTGCTGTCCTTTTCYCTCCCTTGCAACACCTCTCCTGCCTTCCTCCAGATTTCGGGGTGCAGGGAGATTGGCAGAACAAGGATTATTCAGCTCCCAACCCCACAGCACCCACCCTGGCCACACCCATCAGCTGATCCTTATTCTGGAAGACTGTAGAAGGATCCTCCCTCTTCCTGCTTGGCGTCTGCTGGGATTGACACTGGGGAATAAAATTCAGCAAGCAGATAGTTTCAGATATTGCTGCGTTTGATCAGCTCTTTGTAAAGCCTGCATGCTCGTTTTGCAGCAGAAAATCTGCACATCTGGATAGGCAGTTCTCATCTGAACATATTTTGCCAAATCAGTTCATTCATATCCGTTCATTGTGGTGAATCCTGCTCAGTGCTATACACACAATAGCAAACACAGGACTCAGCTAGATCCCCAYCTAGAAGAGCATGTCATGGCAGTGCAAGGCAGGAATGCACACAGCAAGCACCACACTCTGAACACGTCTGTACATCAGCCATTTTATTTTCAAATATCAGAATTCTTGCCTTCTCCACACTGACACCGTCTGCTGCAACATGGCAGATTTCGGCTGATTATTCAGGGAGCTCTTTCTCGAGGTGCTAAGGGTTACCTAGAGAAGGTGAGGGCCACACTGTGGGTGCTTCATTTCAATCAGGATAATACAGAGCAGAAAGAATGGCTTTTTGTGAGATGCCTATGTTTGGTATGAAATGGCTCATGAATGATTGTACCTCCATGGAAATAAATATGTGCAACAAAAACTCCTTAACTGCAGTAAAGCTCGAGGTAAAAAGCAGGTGAGTACTGAGCAACAAAGGAGGTTCAGCACTGATCTGCGAGACGCTTACGGGGTCTTGTCTGTGCTTTAGAGAGGAGGCAGCACGCTGCAGTTAACAGGAGCACTCAGAATCCTTTGTGTTCAGCACTTCATGCTGTTTAAGTCCTTGCTGATTATTAAACAGAGGCTCTCAAATCCTTCTCCTGTCCTAACCCTAACACTAGCGCGAGGATATCGCACTAATTTACAGGTGGACAGTGCAGCTTTATGGCTCCTTGGTACAAACTCCTGCCTTTGCAGCAGTGCTGAGAAGATGCAGAAGCTGTCAGACCTGGCTGCAATTGCCTCCCAGGGCCAGGTGATGAGCTGYGTGTGGTGGTCACACAATTTCAGGCACACTCTTCTACCTGTTAGGGCTCCAGTCACGATTTTGGAGTTCTAGAGCTGAACTCTTAATACCCAACTCTACTCAGCGCTGTCCCCTGCACGCACATGGGGCAACACAGCTCAGCTCACAATAACCCAGGCTTTCTCATAAAATGCAATGCATTGAAGGAGGCACGCAGAGATGTAAAAGATAAATGTGATTTAAATGTAAAAAGACTGCGCATAGAGCGCAGAGGATGAAGAAGCAGGAGCAACATCATCAGAATTGTCAGCTGGAGGCAATGCTGGCTTTTTAGAGCATGGCTTTTCTGAACAGATTAATGTTCCTACAAACCTCAGTCACTTCATCTATGAAAYTGAGTGTCCAAAGGAAACCTTTAACTGTGAGGGCTGTTGCTGACTCTTTCTGTATGGCTATAGTTTCATTGTCATCATCACCTTCCTCGGATGGACCAAGACCTATCATGTCATTCGGGGGTGAAAGACAGAAAAACAGGGTAAAAACCTGGGCATTCCGTTTCATAGAAGAAAAAGTAATTTTGTGTTAGAGCTGCTTGTTCTTTGAGGGTTTTTCCATGTGAAACCCTGACTCCTACAGTGCATTTGCATTAACATGCCTGAAGAAATCACACAGCCCTACAAAACAAGCACCAGTAGAAATTCTGCAAAAGGCAGATCTGCATGTGTGATCTTGCAGACATAGGCACAATACAGACATCTCCTCCTCCCTCCATATCTCCCCTGAGAGATTTATTCAGTTTACTCCCTGTATGTCTACCTCCAAGCAAAATGGCTGGGAGATTATCCAAACTGAAAGCCACCCTTCAGACAATGTAGGGGATCTCAGGGCTTGCTATATCCAGAAGTTTGTCCCTGCCCCAGCTCTGCCACTCCACAAGCTGCCAGAAAGCACTGGATGTCTTCAAATAAAAACTTATCAGGAAAATTCCAGGAAACTGGAGAGCATTCTAGGAGCAACATCAGAGAAGAGGATGGGGTGAGTGGCCTGGGGATGGGTCTGAACCATGGGGCTGAGGAAGCAGAGGGTAGAGATGAGGAAGCCTGTAAGTTGTTGCAGAATGGGACTATTTAGTAGTATCTTTCTGGCACCTGTTTACTTCTTGCCAGCTAATACATCTCTGTCAAATTCACACCTTCATTAAACGCTTTATTAAATCACCCAGTGTTCAATGAAAGAAAAGGTATAAAAGGAAATGCTAGTTCTTTGACTCATCCTAAACCTCCAGCTCTCCTTCCCTACCTTAGGGGACAGGGAGTATAGTCAGGGTAGTCTGCATGCTCCCATGGTGACTATTCCAGGACTTTATATTTAAAGGGAGCAGCAGAATAGAAAGACTAAATACTTCCTAAATTTCTGCCTCAGCTCAGGCTGGTTCCTCATGTACTGCTGTGCAGCGATTCCCAAAAAGACCACTTCCCTTTCCTCTCCACAAAGCCCTGTCCTGGCTGAGGTTTTTTCCAGTGGTTTCCAGGACACCCTGACTAAGCCCATGATTAATGTATCATTACATCCTAGAACTATATAGGATTATGATGTATTCCAAATGGAAACCGCAGCATGTGACGGTCAGTCACAGCCCTTGTGCTCCTGGCAGAAAGGAGCTGCATGGGTCAGGGATCACCAGCACACACAAGAATAAGCAATAGGTGTAGTGTGTGTATTCCTGCCGATGACATAACCAGCATGACAGAGGTACTGCCTCCCAGTCAGAGGACAAGGAGCCCCAGCTGCTCTGGGCATTTGGAGTTACACAAGACATCAGAAATAGCTCAAGCAGCAGATCTGTACCAGCTAACACCGGAGCCAGGACAGTGACCCAACCAGTTTCTCCCATTTCTGTGCTCCCTTGCTCTGTGACTCATCATCTGGCATGTGGCACTCGGCAAGAGCCATTTACAGGCCATGACTCAGAGCATCCACTGAGGTGCTCTGGGATGGAGCCTGCTCCTACTCCTCCTCTCTGCCCCAGCCCCCACTACATATGCTCCTAATTACTTTATGCAAATCCGCAGAGAAGAAAAAGACTGATGTTTCTAGCTGTTCATATCACACAGAAACTGCTGCTGAATTAAACTGCAGATACAGTAAATCCTTTCTTATCACAGACGCTCTAGTAGCAGCAGCAGCAGGAGGAGGGACTATGCTTGTATAGCATCTTCCTTCCTGAGCACCCTGAAAGCTTATCAAACATCTTACAACAGCAGAAATCACACAATTCCCTTTTGAAATATGGATCTGCCTGGGTGCTGGAGCCTGGGTGTTGCAAGGTCACCAGAGCACTCAAGAACACATGTAGAAAGAAAGAAAAACGTTTAAGCATATGAAACTTCTGTGCATACTGAGGATCCAAAGATACCAAGATTAACACCTCCCTAACTGCACAGCTTTGGTAAGGGCTTAGTGATGCTGTCCATGGCAGAGGGGGTTGGAAGTAGATGGATGACCTCCAAGGTCCTTTCCAACCCAAGCCACTGTATGCCTCCAAGATTTGTGCAAAGCAGGACTATCAGTTGGCTACCTCATCAGTGTGCTTCTTCTATAAACTGGCCCAGCTGAGGACCTTGCTTACTGGTGACAAAACCACAGCCAGCATCTGTGGGTGAACTTGAGTCAAAGCCAGAAAAAGTCTGGACTGAAGGTTTTCCTAGCAACACCCATGCCTGGGAGTTGTGAGCTCTTCACCACAACAGCCACAGGGAGCAGGGAATGGAGTGTTCGGCTGAGGGATCAAACTCAGCACAACTTCAGGAGTCAAGGCTCTCACAGCTCTCTGACCTGTGCCTGCACAGGGTGGCAAAACTGCTCCCCAAGTCTGTCATATCTCTACGTGCAATGGTGAATGAGCAGTTCTTCTTGCTCAGGTGTGCACTGCAGGGGTGAAGGCTCCTAGCATGACACCAAGAAGTGGAGAGAGCACAGATGTTTCCTATGGACAGAATTAGTCTCAGCAGTACTGGAGACTTCAGGGCTTGCTGGGAATCTGCAGCATCCCTGTAATTAGAATCGCAGAATCCCAGAATATGCTGAGCTGGAAAAGACCCAACTAGATCATAAAGTCCAATTCCTGGCCCTGCACAGGGCACCCCAACAATCACAGCATTGCAGGGAGGGAAGGGTTGAAAGTGGAAGATTTGTTTTCACTCAAGATGACCTGGCAGCTGGGGGATGCTAAGAATATGCAGTGTGAAAAAATTCACATATTGTGTTTGCTTTGTGTTGTTTTCTGTCTGTCTTTAGAGATGGAATTTCTGTGGAAAATAAAAGAATGCTGTCCACGACTTAAACCTCTTTCTTCACAGGTTTGGGCCTTCRCTCTGGGAAAAAGAAAGGTAAGAAACTTGGAGGTTATAGAAAGCACAGAACTGTGAAGCACTGGGCCAGGGCCAGGCTCTTGAGATACTGAGGCTGGGAAATCAGCCCGCGTTTTTTGCCTCTGCTAAGACAGAAAAAGCTTAGCAGGGTATGTGTCCCTCTCTGTTTTTGAAATCTTTTCAAAGAGGTGATGGGATAAATCTACTCTTCCCACTTCAGCTGTGGGTCGTGGTTGCCTTGCTTACTTGCATCTCAGTTCTCACAACCATGCACCACCCTCAGAAAGTCCTCTCAAAGTGAGGTTACAAATCACTTGCATTGGACTTTTTTCCACTTACTGGAATCTGGCTTCAGGCAACGTAGTGCTGGCCAGACCATGGCAAAGGAGATGACCTACTTATCCAAAGCTTACAGGAGGATAATTTCAGGAAAAAGCTTCATCTACACAGAAAAAAGCACATGAGGCCAGCTCTACCTTAACTAGCCCTGTATCCTGTACCACCTTCATGACTTGGAGAAAAAAAGATGAGCTAAGTCCTAAAATGGACGAAGAAGGTCTGTCTTCACTGTGAAAAAGATCTTTCTGCAGTACAGCTCAGATCAGCACATCCACACAGASTCCTGTCACTCCACAGCTGCCTATCTTCCCCACTGCTTCCTTTCTGTGCAGATTAAAGCTGGCATTGCACTTCTGTCCATGCAGACCATGCACTGCAGGAATCACAGCTGCAAAACAATCCCTGCAAGAACAAAAACCCTCCCTGCAAGACAAAAGTGACCACTTGAGAAAGCCTGACAAGTAAGGAACTCAGTCTTAAGATAACTCAGTTAAAGAGGCTATAAAATGGTATTTACTGTCTCTCCAGCCAAGAGTGCCACATATGTAGTAACCACTCACTATCAAGTGAAAAACAAACATTTCTGGGATGGTGGATTACAGATGTACAACTTCATGCAGCACAACAGCTGAAACAGAACAGGCAGCAGAGGCAGCTGCAGGAGAGTGAAATAAAACCACAGCCAGGCCCAGTTCTTGAAATAAAAAAAATATTACCACACAAGCCACTGTAAATAAAGCAGCTAGCGATGTCAAAAAGCTCCAGCAGGATTATTTTCAGACTGGAACCCAGCAGTGCTGCAGTGGCATGCCACCACATCCCAGTGAACAGGAGAAGCAGGGCAGGTATGGCATTACCCCGGAGTGATGGACATCAGATCTGCCAGGCTGCCTGAACCTCTGCAGAGTTGTATTAAATGATGCAATCCTACACGGAATTTAATGCACACTGCGTGCAAACAAACCAGGAGAGCCCAAACCAGGCACAAACAGAACACATCCCAGCAGCAGCCTGCTTTTACTAGATGTTCCTCTTCCACACTGCACATCTGAATGGTTTTTCAATCAGCAGCTGTGACAAACAGCTGACTCTTGCTAAGGCTGCAGGAGATTTTAACCCTTCCCAGCCCTAGGCTGTTCTATCAAGACCAGAAGAAATGCCTGAATACACTGGAAGACATTTTCTGTGTCTCCAAGGCAGGAGTACACCTTGGCTGGCAGCTCCCTGATTTGGGGATGATAGCRCTGTAAAAAGCAAAAAGGCTGAGTAGCCCAATAAAGGCAACATCTGATGAGACTAATATATTAAATTTATCCTGCCTTCTGAACATCAAGCACACCTATAATCTACCTGTTAACTATTATATTAATATATTAATATATTATTATATGACTATATTGTTGTATTATAATTATAATACATTAATATATCATAATAATGTCTAATAACACATTATTTATAAAATAYATTAATACATGAATATTTAAAATAATAACACTGATACCCAAATGGTTTCAGACTACAGGCTGGATTTTGCAATCCTTTGAAGGAAGCTGGAGGAAAAGATCTTGTAGCACTCCAATTTGAAAATGGAAATTGCATGATTACTGTTAAGACTTCACATTTCTTGACCTTTTTTTTGACCAGGTACCTGAACAAACAGGTTCTCTGCAATCATGTCTGAATCTCATTTCAGCAGAATTGAGTGTGGATAGACACAAAAGATGCATAATGACTCCTGGGACGATGAGACAAGAAGTGTCTGATGTAGGAACAAATCCTTGGGCCATTGTGAGACTCCCYAGCCACAAGCAGCCTCCTCCATTTGGGAACAGTTTCCATTGCAGAGCAGGTTTCATAACCTGCCCGTAGAAATTTAGGAGACCATACAATCATCCCTCAGTAYCCCTGTTGTTTTCTGGAATTCTTGCAAATTTTCAGAGCTTGTAACTTCCTAAACCAGTGCCTTCCACACCAAATTACACACAAACCAGTAGTTATCTGTCAGTACTTTTGAACACARGGATATTTAACTTCATTGCTTGTCCTTGGGCTAGGGCATGGAGATCTTATTTTCTACTCCATTTGCCAACCTCCAGAATATTTTTGTTCTGCTCAAGTAGAGTATTCCCAGATCCTTGGTCCGATTACCAACCTCTCTCCAAGTGTCCTCCCGATGTGTGGGTGTATTTGTATGTTCACATGGCTGGCAGCAACACAGAGCTCAAGAGGATCTGGATGAAACCACGGCATCAGTTTATATAACAGAATATTTTCCATGCAGCAGAACTAATACAAGGCAAGCCAGAACCTTAATAAAATACTTATGAAGCAGACCAGGCACTTCTAATGATTACACATACTTTTCTTCTGAGAGGGAAACATATCCCTTGTAGGGGCTGGCAACCCAAACCAAGCTCAGTTTGTAAAGCTCTATTCAGGACAGTTTATTTTAGGATATCACTCCACAAGACAGCTCATGTGCTAATTAGGCTTGGAATGACTGGGCTCAACAGAGCATTAAGGGTAAACTAAATCTGATCACTCTGGATTAACCAAGGTCTTCTGCTGAGGATATTGGCCTACACAGACCTATTGACTGCAGAAAAAAAGGAGGGCAAACAGGGATGATCCTTGACTCTGTACTGGAAGAGCAGTCAGAGTTCCAGGACCCACCAGGTCTATTGGAGAGATGACCAGGTTGGATAAGGCTTTGAGCARCCTGGTCTACTGGAAGGTGTCCCTGCCCATGCAGGGGGATAGAATGAGATGGGAACTTAAGGGTCCTTTCCAACCAAACCATCCTATCATTCTGTGAGCAGWCTGCTTTTAATCACTTCAAGGATTTTTTGAGAGAACTGAGGAGACACACTAAGGCTGCAGACTCCCAGATCTTCAGAGCTAGGACACACTCATATTTGAACACCTTCTTTCTTGAAGCTGTTGCATCCTTTCTGGACCAGAAGTCTCTGAAAAGACCATCAGCTGAGACAATTTTCACCTGTTTTAAGCCCTTGCTCTGAGATGGGCCTTAACAAAACCACAACATTTCAAAACTGCAACTTCTGAACACATACTATAAATACACTGTGTAGTCTTATTCACAAGAATGCCGAGCCATTTGGGAATACTGCTGGGCTTTGAAGTTTGAAAGCAAGATTCATGGACTAATTAATCACAGTATGTGAAAAGTATTCATATTATCAGTTTCAAATAATCCTCTTTAATTTCCTGGAGTGGTTTCACATTACAGTCARTGTACCTCATAAATCATTATTTTCTTTTTTCTAGATAATCATTTCATATCACAAACCCTGCAGTTTCTTATTTAGCACAAGCAACTTCCAYTTCTTCAATCTCTCCTCTTAGACACATTTTCCAGGGGCTTTTTCAGTTTCCTAGGCAGTTTCTCAAGTCCCTCCAGCTATGCATTCATGCTTCTGAGCTGGGGTGACTAATTTCACACAGTTTTTCAATTGGCAGTGGGATTAGAAGCTGTAAAATAGTTTTCCATTCCGTTTCTTAGGTACCTTAACACCCATATGTACATTCCCACCAGGTAATGTCCYTTATGACCAGGGTGACAACCAATTACTTTTTGTAGTTTAATKATATCAGTTTAATGAGGTGGAATGCATTTAATCATTTGGAATCTGACAAAGCGTACTTTTGTGACTATCTTCTCTTACACACACTTATGCAACTTAGCATCAAGCTAAAAAATTTCAATATTTACAATGAGACTAGGCTAGAAGAAAACAAGGGATTTTTTTTTCTGTATATCTGTTCTCTGAGGAAAGGAGATTCTTTTTCCTTGTCTCTGGAGTGTGGGTTTTGGGGGTTTGGTCTCTCAGGCTGCACAAATTCTTGGCATGCTCACATGCAATTCCTCTTTGATAAAAGGGTCTGCCAAGCCTTACTAGGGTCTGGGCTGAAGGATGTTTCTCCACAGTGAATTTGCCTCAATAAAGCTGTGAGGTCTAGTGGCTTGCACCCTTGAAAGGAGATTCTCTTTACATTTTGATGGGCACGCTGAGAGGTTGCTGTGGTTTTTCTTTTCAACCTCAGCTCATGCCGAGGGGAAAGCAGAAACAAGGCACTGAACCAAAATCCTGGCTGTTGAACGTGCTCTGGTACAGAGGGGAATCACTCCTCAGTGCCTCTGGGACAAACACAATTGCATCATTTCAGTTTGGGGTGTTTCTCTACCCTAGGGTACCAAATCACATCATCAGCACAAAGCCTCGGAGAGGTCAGGGTTATGGAGATGGAAATTTTCCATGGGGTCTCTGAAGCTTGTGTGAAGTCACCAAGAAAGCCAGAGATTACAGAAACCAAGAAAGCCAGAGATTRCAGAAACCCCAGTGAGTCAAAACCAGCTCTTAGTGTCTCACCCAGATACAGCCAAGCATAAACTGAATGGCTGTGGCTGAAGCACTGCCACCTTTGTGCATTAGCCACCCTCATGCCATTGTTTGTCAGAGCCAGGACACACCTGTTTTCTCACAGTTTCCCTGCTCCTCCTCTCCTGTTGTGCTCTGAACTGGCCAGTCCCCCCAACAAGGGTCAGGGATGCCTGAGGTCACCCTGTGCTCCATGCTGCCTCACCTCTCCTCTGACCCAGTTCTCCCCCAAAAACAGCCCCTCTGAGCAGCACACAGCAACAAACAGGCTGTCAGGCTTTCTGTAATAAGCAGTCACCACCTTCAGAGTGCTTTATAAAGATGATAATTATAAATAGCAAGCGCCTATGGAAATGAAAATGAGGCACATGACAAGGAGCTGAAGGCAGGGGGAGACATCCYGGTAAGGACAATGCTCTCCTCAGCACCACTTGAAGCACCATGACCTGCAGCTGGAGGACAAACCTCAGCAGGAGGGTAAGTCAGATGCCACTGGACGACTGAGGACAGCCTGTCACCAGCAGAAATGGCTAAGTGCAGAAGCCTGCTGAAATCCTCTCGCTGGTTTTCTGAAGGGAGCTACGATCACTGCTCACAGTAAGGCACACTTGGGCAAGAACCCCCTCAGAAGCCACTGCAACCACTCACACAAAAGCAAATGGTGAAGGAGAGTTCGACCAGGGTAAGTTAAACCCCAGGGCAGATGTGTCACACCAGGTAACCATCATCAGAACGAATCAGGCAAAGCCAAGGAAGATACAGCGTGTGGGACAACATCTCAGTATCCTGAGACCAGAGATGCAAAATATTTACTCCTCCCACTGGATCTTCTCCTTGTGTGGCCTTGCCATTCTGCCACCTGAGTTACTGGAAAASATTTGAGGGTGGAACCACAGGGAAAAATGCCGTGTAAGCAAACACTGCAATGACTGTGCCTGCTAAGAGCAGAAAATTGCACTAGCACAATAATCAAGACAGGTCATTCCCCCTGCCAAGAAGGGCATCTGAGAGTACAGCTATGCTATCTGAGCTCACACAGGAGACACATGACCAGGAAGCCTGAGGCACACATCCCTGCTCTTTGCCATGGGAATCACAGAGAGGGACAAGAAGAAGGTATCCTGCTGAACAATCCAGGCAAATTACACCCACAGGCAAAAGGAGACAAAGYAAACATGTGGCTGGTCCTCCAGCAGTGGAGACAGAGCATAACAGAAAAAAAAATAGCCCAGAGAAACCATTTAGGGTATGTTCTTCCAGAAGCAATGACAGCTGCTGCAGATTTATAAAGAATAAGGTACAGTTTTGGAGGCAAATGCATGAGATTAATATAAATGTGTAGGGAGCACGGACTGTAGTTTGAGGTACCAATGGATCTGAAGCAAGTATCAGGTGAAAACCTGCTGTCTATTTGCCAAGGTTTTACATACAGGCTCTAATTCAGTATTTTTTCCCTGTTACTCCCAAAGCAGAAACTGCCCTCTTGCCAGAAGGAATTTCAAGCACTCATGCACTCTGAGACATCTCTGACACTGTCCCCAAAAACACAACAATAGGGCAATGACTCTTTTTCTCTGCTTCCAGAGAACGTTTAGTGTGGGAGCAGAGAGTGGCAGTTTGGTGGTAAGGCCAATTTCCTATCASTTGCCAAGGGTCAGTAAAGCATTGCTGCCATCACTCAAATATCAATTATTTATCACTCAGAGGCACTGCCAGCCCCACACCCTCAGACACTGCAAAAAGACCATCACATGGTCTGTCTTCCAAGAGTCCAAACTCAGAGGTTGAGCCTGAGACAGAAGTTGCCATCAGCCACATTTTGGCCACTCACCTACATCACAGCTCTGTCTTTCCCCTCCATCCCATTTACAGCAGTTAACAAACACAGTGGGTTTTTTTTTTAGTCTTTTTTTTTTTTTTTTTTATCCCCCTATCTGTTGATACAGCCACCACCAGCCTTGCCAATAAAAAGTATTTGCGTGTGTGTGAGGGAGAGTAAAAAACATTGTCTACATGATCCTGAAGCTGCAACAAAGATGTCGTGGGGAGAGGAAGAGCTGGTGGACCAGCCTGCTTTTGTGCTCAGTTTAACAGGTATGTCCCTGCTTTGACCCACTTCTGTCAGAAAATGAACATTAAAATAATTTTCATCAAGAGAGAAAACTGGAGCAGGATCAGGGACCAGAGGTATTTTGACAGCCCATTTCTTTCTTACTGGAGAGGAACCAACTTYGAGATGAGTGTGAGGGCACACAGGGAACCTGCCTGGGTGGTAACACAGCAAACCCCTGCTAAGGCTCATTACCAATACACTGTCATTGATCACTGCTATGGATTTCACCCCCCAACAGTCAAGCTCCCTTGGCTTCTTCAAGCCTTATCCTGCAGCTTTGCATAGCTCTGGAATAAAGTGGGCTTCTGGCTCTTCTGGGGTTATTTACTGGACAGCCAGAAGCACTTCATCCACATAAGAACGCGTCCCACTGAGCAGCACAGGCAGAAGACAAGTGAGGTTTTCTGCTACCACYCATATTTCAACGGTTTCCACAAGCATGAGGACAAAATCCTGCTGTCCAGTACTGTCCTTGATTCCAYAGCTGACAGGGAGGTACCTCCAACCTCTAATCCTCCCCCTCTCAACCAGCTACACAGATCTCCCCATCTCTTACTTTGGATTTACTTTATTTTTTGTTCAATATCAGAACTGTGCCTTTCATCCAGCACCCATGATACGGAAGTGGCTTTGGATTGAATATCTCAAGCTGACCCAGTTTATATTAAACAGAATGGTAAAAAGCAAACAGAGCTGTAATGAAACCTTTTTAATTTTTAAAGAGCAGATCTCTGGCGTGTCAGGGTAAACAGTTACAAAGCCAACAAGAACAAAGAGCTTGGAGAAGTACTGCAGAAAATACTCTGATTGTAAGAAAAAAAAATCTGGATTTGCCAAGAAAGATGAGATTAGAGAAGAAAGGCTCAGAGAAAGGCTCCTCACCAACCCGAATGAGTAACCACACCAAGAAGGATATTAGAGGTAAGAAAAAACAGCATCTTCTGTGCTATTTTGGCAAAACAAATAYTGAAGCTGCAGCAATGACAGGCTAGACAATACAGGGGGGAAAAGGTGCTGAAATGGAAATGAGCTTTTGAATGGAAACAAATTCAAGAAGATGAAAGCACTCAAGTCAAAAGGACAAGATATTCTTGATCCCAGAACAATGAAAGAATAGCTGGTTGATCGCAGCTGGCCACTGCACTTTTGATAAAAATACCCATTAGAAAAAAGAGCAAGAAGGTGAAACCATGTGGCTAACAAATATTAAAGGTCTGTAGYTGTTCTGCAAGGGCAGGGAAAATGACCCATGTTAGATTTATCAACCTGCCCTTACTATTACGTAAGTCTTTCAGAAGACGCTGGAAAGGAAAAACAAGACTGGGAAATAAATTAAAAACAGGGTAAAGCACAACAGGGGGTTGCAAAAAGCAATTGTCTGGGTATCAGGAATCACACCAGAGTGAGATCTTGACTCACCAGGAACATCAGACTGGAAGAAAATAAGGATGTCTGGGACTGAGAATTTTTTCTTTGTTTGCTCTYCCAGCCTCAGACACCTGAGAGGCCGTAATGGAGCTGCGGGCAGGCCATTCCTGAGCTCACAGCACATTCTCCTGGGCCACCTGCACTTCCTGCAATGCAGGTACCTTGTACCTAGAGATCCACTTTATCTCCATCATCTGCATCGATGCAGCGAGGAAGACACACTCCTGTGAATCATTTCGGTCAGCTCCAGTCACCAGAACCTCTTGCCCATCTTTTAAGCCTCTCAAGGCAGAGATTATCTGCACACTCTCACTGCTTAACAGATGTTCTTGTAAGAGTGGTACCTACCAGCCAGGCACAGGCTGTATACCYTGGGGACATTCCCACCCCACACAGAGAAGAAGGCTGCATCACCTTCTCTTTACTCCTTTAGGTGAGCATTGTCCACACAAACCACATTTACAGGAATTTTCTCCCACATGCTGATACAGGTGTGTCCTGTACATTCYATTGCACATCCCATCCTGCAGCCCAAGATGTGCTGCACACAGCCATCAATCTCCCACAGGAACCTGCTCTGCAGCAGCACCACAAACCCAGTCTGGTGCACACCTGCAGGAGGCATCTGGCTCCTTGCTCCCATCAGCCTGAAAGGGACAGATTCTGGGACACACTGAGGGGTTTTCCCCGGTCCAAGAGCAAGACTGGGGTGAGAAGGAGCTGCAGTTCAGGAAGTCTTGTGGTGCTTCCAGGATATTGTCACCAGTCTGCATGAACATGCTGCTCTGAGATTTTGCTGGAAGCCCTCTCCTCCTCACCTGGCACCCTGCACTGAAATCCCAGAATTACTTTCATCACCAGGTGTAAAGGCTGTGGAGCCTTGCCACTCCACAGGGATGGAGAGGGAGCAACCAAATCAAAACCTGCAGCAGCAAAATGGTTCCTCCAGAGAGCTACTGCAGGAAAGGCTGTGCTGAGGATCACCCCCACCCCCACAAACCCTGCAGGGCTGCACATAGCACTGAACGTCTCRGGGAGCACAGTGAGAGCCTGGAGAATGACAACAGCAACAACACATTTGCATTTCCTGACAATGACAGCCCTGAATTTCTCCTCTGTGCGCTCTCCCACTGGTCTCTGACCCAAACCTTCTCCCCCAGTGCTGCAAAGCTTCTCATCTGCCTCTTCTTTCCATGGTTCCTCCACAGGTCTGCCTAACATTTACCATTTGATCTACATTTTTTCTATCACTCTGCTGCTCTTTATAGGCCTAAAAAAGCTTGGGTCACTGGCAAATAGGAAAAAAACTTTGTGAATACGTTAAGACCTGCCAAGCTCACTCTTTAGCAACACTGGTACAAAGCAGGTACAGAAGGCTGCAGGTGTGTGGAGATAAAATGCAGATCTCTATTTCCCTTGTACTCCAGTACACCTTTATGACACCCATCAATCCACACCTTGTATGATACATTCCTCTGTGATTCCCATTTACTCCACATCCGCCCAAAATCTTGCAATTGCAACCCCACACGCTCAGCATTTTCCATAACTCCAAAAGACTGAATCTGCTATTCTATTATCTCCTTTTGTTATGACATTCCCATTTGCACATTCCCCTGCAGCCACGTCACTTTAACACACATACACCAAAATCTCATCCCTTTATACCTTTGCTTTATTGTTCTCACTGTCACGCTGAACATCGCCCCTTCAGCATCCCTATCCCTATCCCACATACATCCTTCTCTTTGTTCCAGCCCTTCTCCCGTTTGCAGAGGCAATTTAATGGAAGGATTTGTGCAGAGGGTGGGGGAGGGAGGAAGAAGAAGGAAGGCGGGGAGGGAAAAGAGGGATTTGGCTATAACAAGACCGTGTAATTAAGCTCCAGTAACCGGTACCSAGCCTGGACCCCTCATTTCAGTAATTAAAAGCAGTAATTCCTCCATTCCTAGATAACCTCTCTCATCTGATCTGTGAAAAGAGGCAGGGAGAAAGCATCCATTTACACAGACACAGGCACAGACACACCCTGGCAACAAAGGAYTCCAGCCCCCACAGAGACCATGTATCTCAGCGTAACAACAGGGTTTTACATGCCATGATATTTTACCCCAGTGCCTTTTGAACAAATTATTTACCAGTAT
>NW_026623345.1:643064-702093 GCF_030028575.1 Malurus melanocephalus
AAAAAAAAAAAGCAAAAAAAAAAAAGCCAAAAGCCACGGTGACAGCAACCTTCCCTCTGTCTGAGCCCTTTGTCTCTGGCTTTTCATGGAAGCGCTGTCTGTCAAAACAGCTTTGGAGCTGCACAGCAGCATCACCGCCAGGGATGCACGGAGAGCGTGGTAGCTGGCGGGACCACAACAATCCGTGTGGGCTCGGCTGTCATGGCAGGCACAATAGAGAGAGAGCTGTGCGGAGGCACCGCCGGGCAAAGCACCGCTCGCCTCTGCACAGCCAGCCCCGGACACCACAAGGGCTATTTCACAGCCACAATGGACAAACACACATTCTGCGCAGCAGCCCCAGCCCCTCGCTCGCTCACATCCATGACAGCCAGCGCCGGCTCCACAGCAATGCAGCCTCTGAAGAGACAAAGCCATCCTAAAATCCTTAAGCTTCACTSGCTAGCTGGCATCCTCCACAAAAACAAAACCAGCCACCGTGCAGGGGAACGAGCGGCCTGAAAACCAACAGCACGACTGACACCCACCCGATAATTCTCCATCTCACCTTTCCACAGATCCTTCACTGCCCGTCTCCTGTCAGCGATCACACTCCGTTCCGGCACTCCTGAGCGCTCAGATTCCAGAAGGCTCYGTGCTGTCTCACCAGGATGCTGTGGGAAACACAGAGTCAATTTTTTTTTTTTCTGATTTTTTTTTATTTTTCCTTCACAGCTGCATCCCTGGCAATGCAGAGGGTCTGCGCAATCACATCTCCGATGCTCCTGCCTCTGCTGCTGCTGCTGTGACGTTGCTGCGTGTGAAGGAGCAAGCATGCCCACAGCACTGCCGCTCCAGCTCGCAATCAGTCCCTGTGGAACCTCAGACAGGCAGGATGGGAGGGAGCAGAAAAGGAGGGGATGATGGAGGATTGATTCTTACAGGAATTGGGAAATCAGGAAGGCGSCATGAGGAGAAACAAAAAGATCGAAGCCTGTGCCATAAAATAGAGCTGCAGCATCTCAGTGTGTGCTGAGCTTGGATTTCGGATGCTGTRTGCTTGCAGGCTGTCTGATCTCTTATCCTGTCTTTGCAAAGGAAAGCAAAAGGGACCGGAGTGTTATGTTCCTACTGTTGATAATGGCAGCTAGAACCCTTGGAGATAAAATGGCAGTCAGCAAAGCAATGCACAGGAGGAGGAGGAGGAGGAGGATGGGAAGACTGCAAGAAGCTTCCCGAAGCTTCTTTAAATTTCTGTAGTCCTT
This sequence comes from Malurus melanocephalus, assembly GCF_030028575.1. NCBI lineage: Eukaryota > Metazoa > Chordata > Aves > Passeriformes > Maluridae > Malurus > Malurus melanocephalus. The sequence goes on from NW_026623345.1 coordinate 644,309, forward strand.
TGTCCTAAACAGCTTCATCAACAGTATCTACACAGCACCCCTGAAATGCAGCCACCTCCAGAGCAAGAGGCAGCCACCAGCACTTCCCACAGCACCGAACTCACCTGGCAGGGGCAGGATGTCTGCAATCCTGCTCTCASAGGGATCCTCAAACCAAGATCCCACTAGGTACTAGCTCCAGTCTGTGATTAAAGAGCTGCCCATGACTGAGCTAAATCCCAGCATCTTGGCAAAGCAACCCACAGCAGATCTTCCTACCTGAAACAGGGGGTCATCACCTGCAAAACTCAAGCTCTTTTGCTATTTGAAAGAATTTTTCCATATCCCYTTTCACCAGAGGCAGCTGGAGAAAAAGAGTGATGGAACTTGGTCCATAGGCCGAGCAGTGAAGTTCCTGACAGGGCACAAGTAGCTGTGCAAGAGACAAATGTGGCTACTTTTCCTTTTCTACCACCTGGGGCATAACCACACACCCAGAAATTCAGCTGTGCTCCGGGCTGTGCTGTGCCAGGGGAGGTGTTCCTCACCCCGGAGCAGCGTCCATCCTGGAGGGACCATGCACATTACTGTCCTTTCTCATCCATCCCTGTGCCTGGAGCCCTGAGCAGAGCCACGCACAGCTCAGAAATTGGAGAATCCACACTGGAAAAAGCAAAACCTGTGAGCCCAGACCAAACCCCATCTCTTAAACTCTACCAGACTCTCTCTGAGTCTCCGTGGGAAGTGAGCCGGTCAGAGCAAGCCAGAGAAAAGGAAAAACTGTCACACAGCCAGAAAATAGAAAGAAATTAAGAACTGCCACATGGCTGAGTACCTCTTACTTCATGCCAYGATGTACCCAAAGCAGCAAACAAGTAACACAAATACAATAACCCAGACAATACAACACATCACAGAAGCTTCTGCTGCTGGAGATGTCAGCACAAAAAAACCATGCAACAAAAGTGTTAAAACTTATTACTGCAAGTGGCTGCCAATTATCTCAGATCCAAGGAAACTACAAACTTTTAAAATATCGCTTCAAGTGACATTTACACAGGGGCTTTGTGCCCCAGCACAAAGAGATCATTCCACAGAGAAAAGAGAAARGGTCTTGGGCTGTGAGCTGTGCAGACTGTTCGCAATGCACTGGAGCCAGCATCACAGATGCAGCTCTGCTACTCACCTGCAAAACAGGGGGAACGATCCCTCAAGCAGTCCCAGAGGTCAGGCTTCACAGGTCCTTCCTTAGAAGYCGATGCATCTGTCATACCAGTGGCACTTAGTGTTCCCCAGCCCACTGCCCGCCTTTCCTGGGATGCTGGGGACCCTCACCACCAGCTCGTCCYGCTCAAGAGGCAGGGACAAGCCCCCAGGAGGATGCAGGAGTCAGAGACCAMGCTCCATGCCTGGCCATTCCAGCAAGCAGAAAGCCAGTGCTGGCAGGTTCTGCTCCAACCAAGCTGCAGTAAATGAGACTATTTACTGTGCTCCCATTAGCGTGCGTCCCCGGACCCCCGTATGGCYATGGCCATTGTACTGTCAGCGTTAATTAAGGCAGGCTCCAGCAGACATCTCCRGCCCCTTCAGCTGGGACAGTCAGGGAGCAACAGCGAGGAAAGGGACGGAGAGTTTCAGCTGTGGAGCTCTGTGCAGAACAAGGAGCATTTGTTACCCAGGAGACTCGTTCCCACAGCAGAGAGGAGAATGGAAACTATTTCGGTGCCCTCCCCAGCCCTCCACAAGCATTGCCAATGCTGACGCCAGGAGGTACAAATGCTGGCAGGCTGAGTGCTTGCCTTCATCCCTGTCCCTGCCACAGGACACTGGCATTAACCAATTCACGGACAGCAATGCCTGCCCTGTGCAGCAGACTCACACACCAGAGCAGACGGAGMCAGGGGATGTTTTATTAAAAATCAGAGAGAGCAATGCAGCAGGCATGGGGCTCCCTGACAAACACTCCTATTCACACGTCTGTTCCCATCATAAAAATCTGTATCCTCCTCCCCAAAATACATCCTGCAGGCGCCCCAGATCTCACATGGCCTCGACCCTCTGCAGCACACACCCATTTGTCACATCTCCCTCCCTGATCTGCCTCTCTCAGCAACATGCTAGGAACTGATGGCCTGTCCCAAAGCTTTGCAGGCAGCAGGAGATCTCAGGCGCTAATGAGGAAGAACAAAGCTCTTCCTTGCAGACTGTCTTCTAGGAGATGACTTCTCTTTGATCACAGAGATGAGTMAGTGCAAGAAGGAGAGTATGACTGACTCCTCAGTGTCATACAAGGAGGGAGCAGGGACACTGCAGGCTGGTGATGGCACTCCTTGGARAAGGAAGGGGAGGGAGATGGAACTATCAAGACATGCCTGCCCCTACAGTAACAGGGGTTCCCATCTCTCTTCACCTGGGCAGRTAGGGATAGGTGCTTCCCACAGACTGCAGCACTCAGTGGTGYCAGCAGCTTGGCAGGAGAAAATTCCCTATCAGGAATGCCAGTCTCACTGTSCACAAGCATTCCAGGCGTCAGGAAGGATTTGTGCCATCTCACCTCCTCACCCCCTGCTGCAGGGCTGTGAGAACTGAACGCACCCATGAATTCCAGTCAGAAGGCACATCCTGCTCCCAGCCCTGGCTGCAGCAAAGCTTTGGGGGAGCCACAGGTGCTGCTCTCACACTGGACATGAGCTCTACCTGTACCTGGAGCTCTTGCTCACAACAACTACATTTGCAGTAACAAATGGATTTACKGGGTGTTTAAAAGCCCAACACATTTCTGTCTTGGGCTTGGGCTTCTTTCTTCACACACCACGCAGGAATTGGCTGCTAAGGTCAGCACACGCCCACATACAAGAAGAAACCATTCCACTTTTGCCGCAGTTGTGCAGCCAAATCACCCACCAGCTGACCCAGCCTCCCACCTTTTTGCTGCAAAGCTGCTCCAGTGATGTGTGAACTGGAAACAGCTCAGCCCCAGATTCCAGTCAGCTTTCAGGGCTGTAACTCTGGCATCAAGTACTGTGCTAGAACAGATCTTTAATTATCCCTCACCATCAGGTGTGGGGCACAACCTGACCACCCCTGAAACTACCAGGCAGCACCGGGTGCTGCCTCCAGCGCACAGCTGTACCCCAGCAAAGGGACCTGTCTGCCACCTCCTGCTAAAAGCTGGGCATTCTGACCAAGCCCTCATTACCTTCAGCGTGTCCACGGCTCTCAAGCAAACAGAAAATGGTACAAGCAACAGCAAGCTCTCCATCACAGCAGAAAGCCTGTGAATTGCTACCTGCAGGTGCAACAGCAGCAGCATGCCTAGGATACAGATTCTGGTCCCACCCGTAGCATGGCCACAGGGACATCTTCAACATCTTCACTCCTTCCCATGTGCTGGACCACTCAGGAGCAAGGTGAAAKCAGCTCAGTGCCTTCCCACCTGCTTACCCATTGCTTGTGGCAGAAATCTAAATCCCATGGCAACCCCACCCAGCACCAACTCCATTCAGGCTGGTTGGGAAATGCCAGAGAGAGGAATTTTGGTCAGAGTTGAATTAAGAGCATGGATCTGTTCAACTGGAGCAAAGGAGAACCAGAACACAGAAATGAACAGGAAAGCAGATGATGAAACTCCACAAAAATTCTCATAAACAAAACCCAAATTAATTCCCCATTCCTTCAAGTCCTGTGCTTCAAGGTCAAACAACATCTCTCTGACACACAGAGATCAATACGGGCTGATCGTTACTGACATGCGCTCGACATCTTTTCTATTCGCTGGGAACAGATACAGCAGCTTCTGAACAAGGGGTCAAAAATCCCAGCAGACTGATAAAAACACATGTCAGCAGAGTGGAAATGCCTGCCCTCAGCCCCCACATTTCCCTGGGGGATCACAGCTGATCCCTACTGAGCCTGCTTTCCAAGGGGATCTRAGGACAGAGGCACAGCAGTCTGTGGGGTTTTGCCAGTCAAAGACACATTCTCAACATTAGGATTCACCAGCCCACCATGATGACCCTGTGTCCCCGTGAACCCTGCCCACAACAGCAGTACTGATTTCTTCAGGGCTAGCAACCCAAGGTTAAAAAACACTCCTCCAAACGAGAAAATAGCTTCAAAGGAGAAAGTTGTTGCTGTTTTTTAAAAAAATTGGACATTTCTTGTTGCTTGCTGTCTTCCAATAGAATTAATTCCCAAAGTTCCTTCCTCTGATGTTTAAGAACATTCTCTGAATTTCCAGCTTATCTTTATCCATGCACAGCTCACCCCTATTCACTCATGTTCCAAAAATGAGCTTTAACGTCAGCATTTATCCAGTCTGTGTTTAAAGTTATATCATCTGAATTCTCTAATCACTTCACATTAGGTAAGCTTTCCATTTCTTTGATCACACCCGTATTCCTTCCCTGCAAACTGGACCCGACCCAGTTTGCACACAGCTTTCAGAGAGTGACTAGAATTGTACACAGTCTTCCAAGAAAGGTCTCCCCATGCCTTTATATGCTAAAATTTCCCCATCTCTGCTAGAAATGCTTTGTCCAATGTGTCATATTGGATGGCATTTATCTTTTTCATGGTTACATCACATTAGACGCTCACTGTTACCCTGTGTACCAGTTTGAGACCCTGAGTTTTCTCCCCATCACTCTCACATTCCCCCTGTGATCTCCCAGATGGAGCTGAACCCTTTGCTCAAACACACGAGAATGCAATTTTGAATGTTCCTTAAGGAATAATCCCAGCTCTGCCTGCTGAATTACACTGAACAGCCTCTGATGATGCTTCCTTAGCTTTGTGTCTTCAGGAAATATCTTTAGTGAAGTTTTACTTTTCAGTGCACAGAGCATTATTTCATATATTGAATAGCTTCCATTTTGAGGCTGAGCTTCATTAACAACTTCCCTTTAGGGCAGCAGTTCCTCTTTCAACATTCCTGTTATCTTTCTCTASTCTGCTTACTGCCTCTTACTTCTCAAAGGGTACTACAGATGGAAGAAATACACAAGGATTCAAGGGCAGGCACTTGAGATTCATTTCAGTTTACTAAACAAATAAAACACTAGCAAATYGGCTCAGGAAAAAACCAGGACAGGATACCTGTGTGTCTTGTTTCCCCTCTTTGCTGRCCACCTGCAACTGCTGCTAGAAAAATCACACAGGACAAGGTGGTTCCTCCATCMCAATCACCATCCAAATTCCCAACCTCCAGTGTTGAGGTCAAATCCCTCCCAGTGCTGGCAACTGATGCCTCACTGCCCAGGAACAGAGGCCCTCACAAGCTCCATAAAAAGTCACAACTACCAGATAGGGTTGGTGCTGGCACAGCTCCCCACGGGGCTGGGCTCAGTTCCACATACCTCCACACTACTGAGGCATTTATGGGAAAACCAAACCCTGCCCACAACCAGCTGTCTGTCTCCAGTCCCTTCCAGCCCAGGATTCCAGTTTGTTTGTACCCCAAAGGAGACTGGGGTAACAGGGAGATGTGAATCACTCAAGATTCTGTGGAAAAGGGAGAAAGTGTCCTACAACCCAACTCTTACTGCCTGTCTTCTACTCCTAATACTTAGTACTGCCCAAGCAAGAGCACCAAGAAATAACTGAACATTTGTAGGCAGAGGGAAATTAGAAYATAAACAGCAGAGCAGCTCATGAATCACATCTGAAGGCTCAGCTTCAGTCTGATAAACCAGGCTCATACAGCTGCACAGAAAATCTTGAATTAAAGCAAAGCCTGAACATAACTGACCCAGCCTGAGATTTTARGGTGTTTTAAAATAGGAGCTCAGCTCTAAGAGCAAAGCTGTTTCCTCAAGCACACCCTCAGATATTGATGCTACAATGACTGGGAATAGAAACTCTAGTCAAAAACTCTAGTCAAAACTTGGCAAAAAAAAGCAGAAAGGGTATTGTTAAAAAAAAAAAAAAAAAAGAAAGAGCCTTTTAATCTGGCAAACAATCACCCCAAGCAGCCATGGTAGCAGTGGATATTACTGGTTTCACTCCTATTAAAATTAGTTTTCAAAACAGGATCAATGCTGCCCCTAAAGCACCATTTACTTAAATAAGTAGTTTCACAATAACATAATAGTTCCCCACTGCCATGAGGAAAGCCTTAAGTTGCCACATACCATAATACACTGGAGCTGGTGAACTTGGCAGCCACAGCACTGCTCCATTCTGACCTCAAATAAAAATTATGTACTTCCAACTAGGCAGCTGAAAAGCTGCAGGGCTGAGCTGAATYTGCAGCCCTGAGACGGTTCACTGTGTACACAGCACGCACTGCTCGAGGACAGTGCCTGCTCCTGGCTCCCATGATGTGCACCGAAGTGACATTCCCTTCCCACTCCAGGGGCACAGCCAGGCTGACTCAAAGTGAGGGTGACTGCACTGCACACAAGGCTCAGCTCACAGGGACTGCAAAGGAAGGGATGAAGCAGGGAAAGGGCAAGCAGAGGAGAAGAAAAACATCACTGTTGGATGCACAAGGGGCCACATCCAAGAATGGAAAAAAACCTCCCGCCTTCTTGCTCAAGGACTGAGTCATAAACATTTCAGTTTTCCAAGGCAACAGTTAAGTATGAAAACTGTTCTGGATTTCCCTGCCCAGGGCAGGGAGGTTGGAACTAAATGATCTTTATAAGGCCCCTTCTAACCTAAACCATTCTGTGATCCCATGATTCACATAGAAAACCCGCATTAACATCACTCTGCACATGCCAAAGCCCTTCCCTACCATCTCTGTTCCAAGCAACAGCAAAAGTCAGAGAGTCTGTGAACTGGCCACAAAGAACAGCGAGTTCCCAGCAGACCTCCCTGCTCTCAAACATTCCCACTCTGCTTTGCAATGAGGCCCAGGAGTACATAACCACTGTTGGATTTATGAGAGACACATGRTAACAGTTATGGTTGTTTACACTGATTTTCCCTCTAGGTTTCTCCATGTACCCCCCAAACTGGACAGGCAGTGCTGCTCAGCAGTGTTACCTGCCCCAGCTGGCTGTGTTTAAGTGGCAAATAGAGCAATATCTTGGCAGCTGCAAAGCACTCTGTGATTAAAAGAGACTTGAAGATTCACTCAATCCCCACCCACCAACAACAATGCAACAGCACAGCTTTGGCAGCCTTAGGGCTMCAGCTACACAAGACACTGCCACATCCCAGCAGGCACCTGAAAAACTGCAAAGGGCAGAGGGAACAGGACCACTGAACACTTCTCAAGACCCTCTACATTATCCTGCTGGCTCTCAGGTGCAGCAGCTGTCTTTTACTCCTCCCCTGTGCTCTCTACAGTACTGTTAGCTGAAGGGATAAGGTCTGCACACAAACAGCAAAYTGACATTAATTATAGTCATTACTGTAACACCTCACACAGCAYGGACTGTACATCCCCACCCTTAATCACCATGCATGACCTGCTCATTCAGAAGGGATCTGTGCTTACTGCAGATCATAGGCTGAGCTTGAGCAATGGTGGCATTCTGCCTTGAAGGAGGCAAACAGTAGGTAGGGCTGTAGGAATAGGCATGTCATATTTAAGATTTGGAATCATCCTTCCTCTCCGCCCACTCTGGCACACGGCTCATGGCCACATCCTAAATGAACAAACTGCTGAGAGCTCAAAGAAAACAAGGAAAAAAGAACAGAAAGGAGTAAACTGCAAAGCAAGTGGGTTAGTTCTCTGGGGGAAACCAGGGGGTACATTAAAGCAGCTCCGAAATGTATAAAAGGCTGCTGCCAAGAGCAAGTGGACAAGCTGTTCTTCACATCCTCAACAACAAGAAGAGGATCCCCGAGGAGCAGAYAGGGAAGCTGAGGTTAGACATCAGGTACAACAGACAAAACTAGCCACTCACTATTACACAAAAAAAAGTGTAACGGTCAGGAGGTAAGACTGGTTTTCTCAAAATTTGCCATGGTCTTGTATATCTCAGAAGCTCTTTGCTTTATTTATTTAGAAGCATGGACTCCTGTTAATCTTCACAGGCCTTTGCTGTTAAAAATTGGAAAGAATGCATTTTTCCAGCTTTGCTGCCAAACAAATGCCYACCTCACAGTCTTGGTCAACCCACGGCATCAGGAGATATGCATAGAAGGAACTGTCTGGATTGCTAAAATGAAGGATGCAGCTTCCAGAGATTAGATGAAGAAACCCAAGGAATGGCACAGCCCAGCTGCAGTGGGCCTGGTCAGGGAGACGTGACTGTTACATGGCTTTTGGAGGCTTTTTTGTCGTGTGACTTCTCTTTGACTCAGAGAAGCAGAAAGCCTCTAATGCRGGATTAAAAGCTGAGAGCAATTTATTCTGTGAGGCAGAATACCTGGAGAAACACAAACACACTCCTGGAAACACACAGCAAATGCACAGGTGCAGCTGAGAGTGGAAAAGCATCCTGTGCCAGCTGATCTGGCTGCTAATCCACCTGGCTGTTAAAAACATACTCCAGATGCRTTTTTTCCCTAAGCAGAATGTGCTTCATGCGAGCTTTCCACAAGTGGACCCATCCTCCTTTCATCCACCACAGTGAAGAGACCTTTTCCTCAACAATTCAATGTTGTTGAGATGATCCTTGAGATGATCCTTGGTCACAGCTGAGAACCCTCCTAAATTTCTCTCTGGTTATTAYGAATGTCTTCCCACCTAACAGAGCGAGCTGTCATGGATTATCAGTCAGCTGTATTCAAGGTCTCCATGTCAGGTCAGCCCATGATTAAGCACCCTTGTGGCTGTAGGTGCTTATCGGTGTACAATTAATTAACACAAAGAGTCTTAACTCGCAGCTCCCAGCTGCTGCGCAAGTTGTGCAAGCTCTACCCCCTCCAAAAGTCACGTTCAACCAACAGGCAGCCGTCCCATATGCACTTGGGCACACAGAACCAGAAATAGGAAATTTTTGGCTGTCAGCAACAGTTTTGCTCAGGTTGGAGACAAATCCCCAGTGAAGGAAACGCTATAGGGATAAAGGGGATCTGTGTGCGGGAGGAAATCCTGCCCTGGTCTTTAAAATAGAAAATAAAAGCTGGCAGAAGCAAAGCCCAGGCAGCAGTGGTGAAGCAGGCCATGGAGGCAAAGCAGGTCACAGGAGCTGGCTGAAAAACGTGCCAAGCTCGGATTGTGTTGGGCAGACTGAAACACAGCTCAGCCTCCTGTGAGGCAGATGACAGGGCTGGGGCAGACTGCTCTACAAGTTCCCCATGGAGACATCTMGGCACTTCAGGAACTCCTGGAATCCCTGGTGTGTGCCTCTGGCACCGCACAGACTATCAGAGAACACTCTAGAAGGCTGTTCTAGATAGCAGAACCATTAGAAAACTATTGAGAAACATCCAGCACAGAGCTGCCTGAGGACAGCAAACAAGACGTGTCTCACACACTCCAGAAACATTCCAGCCAGAGGAATAAGAGCATGCCAGGGTGCAAAGGGCCCTGAAAGAGYCCTCAGGAGCTCTGGAATATATGATGATACACAGAGCCTTGGCTGAGGCCTCATAATAAGCAGCCACCATGGTGACTCAGAGAGCTCTTTGTTGGCTGGACATGGGAGACGTGCAGGAAGGAACACAATAACTGAGGAGCAGGAAGCCCCTGATGAAGGACTGATTGCCCAGAGCATGTTCCTGGAGAAACAGAAACACGCATTTCATCTCCATGACGTACTTCCATCTCTAGACAATTCTGAAGCCTGTCCCTTCAACAGAYGCTTAAGAAAGCGTTCCATCCTGTGCACACACCCAGCCTGTGCCTCCGCACACACAGCGTGGAAAAGACCAGCTAAAAGGTGAGAGGGGGAGAAGGATGGAGCACTGGAAAACAATCCAAGCCAGAAGCCAAGCATCTGCTCTGCCCTCACTCAGTGCAACAGCCAGAGAAAATGCTTGGTCATGATGTTCCAACAGGACCTGCTCTCCATCCCTGGCAACATCTGCCAGAAGCAGTAATCCCATATCAGAGGAGGTGAAGCATAGAGTGTCCAACAGCACTTATGACCCTTTTAGCAATTTTTGCATGCCTGCTGCTCTCACAGCAACCTTCTCTTTCAGCTTAAAATAAACGCAGCCCTTCTGAAAGTCTCAAAGACTACAGAATCACAGAATCACTTGGATTAGAAAATAACTCTAAGATCGAGTCCAGCCATAAGCATCTACCCCCTCCTCTACAAAGCCAGAAACTGGAACTGATGTATCTGGGGATGCAAACATGGGGGCCACAGAGCTGTAAAGAGGGATTAATGCTGTCATCCTGAATTCCAGCATCGGAAAGAGACATGTCCATGTCCATGATGCCGCTGCTGTCAGCTCAGAGCAGACAGGTGAGCCCCAGCTTTGCCCCTGTGTTTATACCCAGAGGGCATCTCATCTCCTTCCCTCCTCTTGTGGATGAGGCTTCATTTATTAAGCTGTGTAATTAAGCAATGGGTGCTCTACTCCCACAGGGACTTCTACATCCCAYATGAAGCCAGGCCAGAGCAGAGCCAAACCCTCACTCTGCAAGAGGGATTAGCTTTCGCCTGACTGGGTTTCTTTGACCATTTTTGTGAGCTCTGGGCTTCACACACTGAGCACAGGGACTCAGAAAGGTCTGCTGCCTCCCAGGGAGGTCTCCTGCTTTCCAGCAGCATGGGGGCAGCTGAATTGCAGAACCAGCACAGAACCTGACCAATAACAAGWAAAACCCRGCCTGAGGAAAACAAACCAAGCTCYAGCTTCACAGTGGGATGGTCATCCTGCACTCACTGCACAGCTCAAGGAGYGTGGCTCCCCACAGATCTCTGCTGTGTGGTCCARCTCYYGGTYATAGGCATCAACTACACCATAAAAAAGGGCAGAATTTGGGATAATGTTTGTGTTTATATGGCATGTAAGAATGTCCAGAGCCATGGCCATAATGCATCACACAGATTTAGTATCCTTTCCACTGTTAAACTAACCACCAGCTACCAGTCCTCAGCATAAACCTAACCCAGAAGCAGAATATCTCCACATGCCATTTTACAGGCCAAGACTGTCTAACGAGGCAGTGAGCTCTGGCCACCAGCAGGAACCTGGCAGCAGGCTAGATTAAAGCTAGATTAAATTTCCTGTACCTCTCATTAGACCCAGCGATAATACTCAGAACACACAGGGAAAGCCCAGTGGYAAATAACCTAATTAGAAGTGCAAGTCTCACATCTTCCTGGTGACCAGCACATCTACTGAAGCTGAGGGTCCTCTGTGGCCAGCAGGACAGCAGGAGGAGGAAAACAGGGGAAGCTGTGCTGGGCCCCCTCCTGCTGCCCCCCAGCACGGGTCCAAGGCTGCTCTCTATGGAAGATTCCCAACACTTTGGCTGAAATGACGCCAGCACTTGGGCAGGGCTCGGTGTTATTTTTAACACTTGCTCACATAACTCTTTGGATGAATCCTGGGAAGAGCTTGTCACCAAAATAGTACGCTGTGGGCACTATTTATACACCCACTGGCAGCACCGCAGGATATGCTGGGGAAAGCTCGAGCACCCCTTTATCTTCTTCACTGGGTACAGGGGGGYCCTAAAACATGGTTTGGTGTTTGGGCTAACCCTCAGAAGCGACCCATCACCTGCAGAAGCCTCGGTATCCCTGTCTGTCCTGCTGAGGAGACAGACTCTCATCCATATGGGAGGGAAGCCCAGGTACATTAGGCTCAGAAAAGATGGATAGCTGAGCACACATCCCAGCTGCTGTGGACTAAAAAGGGAACAGTTGTGGCTAAACACAGAAAATGCTGATGCCTTCCTATTTTATCTCTCCTTGGCTGCTGCAGGGAAATCCAGCAGGGGTCGGGTTTGCTGGCTATCACCTCTTTTCCCAATGTGGCAGCAGCAAAGGTGGGGGCAGGTGAAGCACAGACCGACAAGACTGATTTGTCCCTTCAMGTCCTGAGGCTGCCACTGTCCCTTCATCCCTAGGGACAGCAGCAGCCTCAGGCCTTTCCATAYCAAAACAGTGTGCCCTAAAGGACTAAAGAGGGAACAAAAAAAAATCAAAACCAAACCACGCTTTTGAGATTATCCAGGGAAAGGAGGCTCTTCTCCTGTCTGATTTTCTGGGTTAAAAATAACTTCTCTAAAGCCATTTCCGAGCCCATTGAACTTCCCTGGTATTTTTCTTCAGTGAGTTTCTCCTCCCTCCCCCTTTCTCCCGAGACACATCAGACTGCTCTCCACTCTCTCATCTCCTGAAGAAGCAGGTGACAGGACCTGGAGAAAATACACAGGATGCTGCATGAGAACAGGCAAGACAGAGAAGACTCCATCTTGAAGCTGGAAAGGACACGAAGTTTGATTTTTCCAGTGCGCAGGTAAAAATAAAATGTACATAACACATTTTCTTTCCCTGCAAGAGAGGCTACAGCCTGAGCAGCGCACTGACTGTTGATCAGAGCCACAGAACAATGCACAATAAACCACTGACACATGCTGTAAAGGCAGGGGCAGGACCGGTGACATTACTTTTAGCAGAACAAACGGAAGGGATCATCTCCTACCTTTCCCGATACAATCTSCCCCGGACGCGGGCTCAGCTCACCGCAGCTGGAAGCCGAGCGCAGCAGCAATGGCATGAGAGCCGCAGGACGAGCGCAACATGCAGAGCCAGCGATAATCCACAGCAAAACCAGCTCGCCGCCGTGCCGGGATCAGCGATCCGGGATCAGCGAGCCGTGCCCGGGGAGGCTCCTCCGGCTGCTCCCGTGTCGGTGCGGGATGGCGGGCGACAGGCGAGATGACAAGGCACTTTGCAGAGGGAGCTGGCTGAGGAATCTCTCCTGCTGCCAGCCACCTGCCCCCAGCCAGGCACAGCGGTGCCAGGGTCTCGCTCAGGGAGCGTGTGGGCAGCGGGGAGCAGCGAGGGCCGGATCGCTAATGAATGCCCCAGTGTAAATACAGATGCGCGCAGGACAGGGCTATGGCAGAAATGCAGCTCGTGTTACACAGAGCCATTTACAGSAGCGCAGGACAGCGTGGCAGGGCTGTGCGGGATGGCTCCGCTGCCTGCCTGCTCCGACAGCGGGGTGGGAGGGCAGCTGCCTGCCCGGGGAAGCCAGGGGGTGAAGTGACCACCAGCGAGGAGTGACCCCCCCCCAGTTCCACACTGTCCATCAACTCCTAAGCTCCATATGCGGTACCTGCKGGTGGTAATGCAAACCCATCCAACTTCCCATCCTGCACCCACCGGGGGCAGCCCCAGCCCCACACCTTCCCTGGTGCAGAGTGCCACAGCAGCCCACCACAGCGGGGAGAAAGGCTGATTGCAGCATTGCTCCATTCACCTGTCAGACCAGCTCAYGGTGCAGCAGCCCGTTCCTGTTGTCCAGGCCTTCTCCCCAGGGGCTTCAGGTGTCCACATCTTTGAGGCTGACTCTCTCACCCCAGTTCACTGTCTTTGGTACCTCCTGCCAGTATTCTTCTTTCCCTGCCATCTCAGGCTAATTTATAAGACGTACTGCAGCTGGATTTTCACCAAATAGGGAACATGAGGGATAGGGACTAGCTTGGCACAGAATCACAGAATATTCTGAGTTGGAAGGGACCCGCAAGGACCACTGAGTGTAGCCCTTAAGTGCATGGCCCATACACGGATCAAACCCACAACCTTGGCATTGCTAGCAGCATGCCTGAACCAGCAGAGCTCATGGTAAATAAGCAAGATGTCAAAGTGTTTGGGGGCTTTGTCTCCACTGTGCCTTCGACTAGAACCAGCAGCAGAGGASAGGTTTTCAGGTTTCAACCACCACCCGTTAAACAAGCCTTGGAAGACTTTAGGGAGAGGCTGGGAAGGAGCTGYTTCAGGATGCTTCACACCACAGCAGGCACTGCCTGTAAGCTCCGTGCCAGGCAAGCATGTAGCTCACACCAGTGACCTCTAGGAGAAACCAGCAACGACGAATAGAGAGTTCATGTAGTTCTCAAGCAGCTGTGATCTGTTAGGAGATGGGCAACCTCCAGCTCAGCTCTGTGAAACCTCAAGCAGGCCACATCCCTGCCTGGTATCTCGGTTCCCCCCCAAAAAACAAGGACCGTAACACTTACCAAGCTGCAGTGGATATTGCAAAGTTAATTTCATCACGGGATGCTGGCAGCCTGTAAACAGGAATGAACATTCTGTGGGACACTCTTCTCACCCATAAAGCAGAGATTCCTCATGGCTTCCCTTGATATASAAATTACTGCTCACAGCTCCCTTCACCCTCACCACAGCAGACACCCTGCAAAGACGGGGATCCCTGTTACCCCCAAAAGCAGGAGCATCAGTCCCTCTACCAGCTGTGCCCAGGCCATCTGCCAGGCAGGAATGCTGTGCACCAGCCCAGCCTCAGCCGAGCTGTCAAAGCAGCGGAAGGGCTGAGGCTGCACTGCTCTGGAATTCCAGAAACGCACAAACACCCTGTCAGCCTGCACCAGGAATGACTCCTCCCTGCCCCGGACCAGGCTGAATCACTGGAAATACCAAAACAACGATGAGGTCACGTTCCCAGAGCGAGGAACTGGAGCCAGATATAGCTKCATGGAGAAGTGTGCTAAAAAGGGACTCGGTGTAGGGGTTGGGGGGCTCTGGCAGACAGGCTCCATGGGCATTTGTCTCGTTTAAAAACAGCTTGAGGCTGCCAGGAGACTGTTTTTCTTCTCTGTAGGAGCAGGGAACTGGGTTTTAAAACTCTTTATCTGTCCCACTGAAAGAGGCACAAGGAACGAGGTAGAAGTAAAATGACGATTGGATTCTGAGCCCAGTGTTCCCAATGTCACACTGTGAAAAGGTGCTCAGGCTTAACCAGTGAAGAATCCCCTCACAGCAAGCTGAATGGCAGACAAAAATAGTATGTCCACTATTGCTTTTTGCTTTTGCTACAGCCTCAGCCACCTTCCATAAAAAAATAAACAAAACCAAACCAAAACCCCAGAAACASTGATGTGGTAAGTTTTCAACAGGGTTAGCAGCAAATCACAGTGGCTTCTGATMATGGTCCTAAAATGAGAATTTCACTATCAGCAAATAGACTTTTCAAAGCTTTACAGTTCCAAACTTTCACAGTTTTCTGTGGAGGRAGACTGGAGACATTTTGCTGTTTAGACTGTGAAGGAAATTGCAACAYAGGACTTGGAAAGGATAAAGGAATTCACAACAGAATTCAAAATAGCCTGTTCTTTCCCCTTTCCGTAGGACAAGACATTTGGATGAATAACAGCACCGCCCACAGTTATGTGAATAAGAGGCTCTAAGAATCCAGACTTTGTTCCATCMGGACATAAACCATATCCCAGTTATAAGCCAAGAGGGAAAAAAGATAGGACTGGACAGMTTATGCCAGGCATGTCACCTGCCTGGCAGGGCAGTGGTCACTGGGCTGGCACACCTGGCGACAASCACAGCAGTGCCTGGCACACCGAGCCAGCCCATGGGCTATCCCTGCACCAGTTCCCTTCTCCTGAAAGTCCTTCCTGACTTGCCAATAAAAGTGACCAGAAAATCTGTGGTGACCTGTGYGTGACTCCTGCAGGAGAGTCATGAGAGCAGAAGGGCTCAACACCAAATCAGTCCATTTTCACCCCACTGTTCCAGCACATTCGGGTAATMAGAACCACCTCAGCGGGTTACACCAAGAATTCTTCTGGTCTAGTGCCCTGTCCCTGAAAATGTGCCACTGAGACATAAAAATCACGGACTCATTTCACTAAGTGCAGTCATGGAGTGATCTCCCCTAAGGACACATTCTCCCAGCCTTCAATAATCAGGAACTCCTAGAGCCAGAGGTCACAGACTGACCATCACGTTTCACAGACACTGAAACACATCTCTGCCATTGAGGTGTCTGGTTCCTTTTGGAATCTGTGTGTATTTTCAGTCTTCATGCCATCTCATAGCAACATGTTCTACAAATCAACTGTGTTGAAAAAGGACTTCCTTACCCTCCTGTCTAATAAATTATTTTGCTGGATGCGCTTCCTCTGCACTGTGTGAAATTGTAAAGTTTATTAAGGTCATTCTGTACTCAACTTCTCCCTGCTGAACACTGTATTACAGACCTTTGCTCTTTCCCACTATCATCCAGTTTTCTTTGTTTCATCTCTCTTCCTACAGAAGCTATCCCAGACCCTTAATCATCCTCATTCCACTTTCCTCTATCATTTCCAGGTCTATGTCACTCCTTTTGAAAGAGGGTGACCAGCTGGTATGTGGTACTCAGGATGCAAGAAAAACGTGTATATCTACTATGCAGGAATATATACCAGCGTTGTTTATTTCCACTGAGAGTTTTGCCTTTTCTGGCTACAGCTGAACATTTAACTGGWTTAACAGRTAACAATCCACAGTGATTCCAAATRACTTGTCGTGGGCATTGAGAAACTGTTTACAAATCACCATTACATGTGGGATTTATCAGCACGATCTCCCATTAGCTGTTTTATCATGGTAATAGCTCTGCAAGATGCTCCTGTAATTCTTCATGAAGCTTTCAAAACAACCACCCTGACCAATTAGAACTGGAAAATTATCATTTTCACTATGTCTTCCACATTCAGCAGGAATGAYAYGYAATCTYTTAGGTCCCTTCCAACCCAAACCATTCTGTGTTTCCTGGTCACCAGGAACCTGCTAAGAAAATAAAGCTTTAATGGAAAATAAAATTCAGCACCATCTTCATCCTGCCAAGGATGCCTGAAAGAGCTGCAGTGGTGGGTGGCTGAGACACACTGCCATCCATGGCTCCTCCAAGGACTCAGATGGAAGTGCAGAGTCCACGACGATGCTTAAAGACTACAGACACGTTCACCAAACACTCAGTCCAGGTACAACAGACGTGAATTGTGGAAACAATTCCAGTCCAGGCAAACACACACAAGAGTGAGGAGGAGGACAAACTGTGGGATTTGTCTGAGCARCAGGCATCAGCAGCAAACCTCAACCAGGCTTCATGCTTCAGAATCAGAGGAACAGAGACCTAGAGCTGAGAGGTCTCTGTTCAGAGAACCTCAGAGAACACCCTCATATAAGTCAAGGGCTTTGGTGAAGAGCTGGGAATCAAATGTTCAGTGRAAGGGAGATTACATAAAGCCAAAAAGAACTGGGGTAGCCAGGCTCCCTSAACATCTGGGAGAGGGACACTACAAGCAGAACGCCTCACAGCCAAATTKCCCCTGACACCTCACAACCAAGTTTAACCTGATGCACTCCACGTTGAGCTGCCAAACCAGCAGCATCTGATGGCCCAGGTGCAGCAGAGGTCACCAAAGGAAAGAGCAYCATGCAGCTACAGCTACACACAGCATCTTCATTTCATATATTCCCAGAGCTCAAAGCCCAGGGATGGAGTGGAAAGGGTGAAAGGAGCACTACATCTATGCCTCACCCTTTTTGCACAACATAYTGCTCACAGTCCCAGAAGGGAGACAGAAACCCCTAGGCAATATCATGGTCTGGGATATTACATTCTCCAGCTCACATAAAACRAGAACAGATTATTCCCACATTGTCCATCAAACATTGCCCCCTCAACAGATGCGCTGATCCATCYGAAAGGCAACAAAACCAAGCCACTGAGTAGGGAAAATGCAGGATACCAGGCATTCTGTGCAGGAAAATGTGTCAGACAGCATCTGCTGCCACAGCAAAAACTGAACCAGAAGCAGAACTGCAGACAGGATACTGCACAGCTATAAACCAGGCTTGCACCTTCTGAATATTCTATGATCCCTTATCCACAGCCTGRAGGTTTCTGAGGGACGACTGCCAGGAGGTAAGGAAGCCTCTGAAGCAGCTGCTCTAGGTGTTGCTGTCTAAGTCAAAAGCATGCAARCCCACTGCTGCCAACAAAAGGTCACCAGACTGGAACCTTGCCCAGCAGCTTCTATGAAGCACGGTAACTAGGAGACTTTCAGACTGCAATTTTTCAACATGAGAGTATAAATTAGTTTTCTAAATACAGAGCTGTACTCTACATGGAATGAATGGCCTGGATGCCCGCAGGGCTGATGGAGGGTAGCACTTGATGACACAAAAGACTTCAGTTTAAAATCCAGGGCAGCTACTGACTCCCTGAGTCACCTTGGTGTKCATACCTCAGGCCCCAGCTCCCTGGTGAACAAGGAGATACTGATGCTCCCTGCCTCTCAGAGAAGCCAGAATGCAATAAAGCCTAAAAGATCTCAGCACCTCTGCCATAAATCCCAAAGTTAAGGGTGGCAAACCCAGTTGCTTATTATGCACAAAAGCCAGGCTTCTTTTATAAAATGCCTGATTCAGATGTGGAGGCAGGATGCAGCCAGTAACAAAAGCACCAGCCTTCCTGGAGAACACAGCGCTTGGATCCGATGGTGCTGTGTTTATGGGGTGATGTGTACGGCTGGGGATGGCACCTGTAGGTCTGGCCCAGCCTGGCATTCAGGGAACAGCTGCTCTTGCAGTACACACAAAGAATTCAGCAGCACAGCCCTCACCAGGGCACACAGAGCTCCCCCAAAGCCAGGCATGAGGCTTACACAGAACCTACAAAAAAGCCAGCAGTTGGGTCATATGTTTTCCTAATTCAGAGGAAGCCTGGCCCAGCTCCGATATCCCGCAACATCTCTTGGTGTTGAAAGTGGGGGTTGGAAAAGTCGAGATCCATTTATAGCTGAAAAGTCTGGCAGAAGGCTCAGCGTTGTGTGGAAAAGCAGGAGCTGACAGCTCAGTACAGTCAGCTCCACCCAGCTGGAGAGGAGAGGCAGGCTGRGGAAAGAGACAGAGGTATGGAAACCACTTCCCTTCAAGCAGGGAGTGATGGGAGAGAGAGAAGTGGCTTCTCTACAGTGCCAGGAAGAGGAAAAACATTCTGTACTCCTAAATGAATTACAAGAAGTAGGGCAGCAGAAGACTAGCCTTGGGAAAACTGCAGGGTAGCTGCGCTGTAGATAGGGCAAAAAGCACTCTGAGGTCAAGTCCAGGCTGCAGGGCTCTGTGCCCGTCTTCTGAGCCCTTCATCACATCAGCCCTGCAGCCACAAAACCTTTATCACAGGGACAGGGACRGAGATGTCTGGGAGCTGTGGCTGGGAGCTCAGCCCCACACTCACTGCTSAGGGAGAAATGGCAGCTCCCTCAGTCCAGCACATTTACATCAGCCAGCGCATCAGCACATGTAGCAAAATGTCCTTGCCAGCCCTCACGGAAAAAGCATACCCCTGAGGACAAGGCACCAGTTTAAAGCATCAGCATGCGCAGACTTATGCTGTGATGACTTCAGCTCCTCCCCATGTTGTYAGGCATGAGAGGCATTTATGTAGCTAACCCAATTTAGCTAACAATTGTGCATATTCATAATATAATTAGGAAAAATAACCACTAAAGCTGTGTAAAAGATCACAGAGATGATGAGGCCATAACAAAAGCAAACACAGTCTAGGCGAGGCAGTGAAATACCAGAGCTATTGTACAGGCACTGATAAAAGAAGCATCATGCAAAAGAAATTCTGGTCACCCACATTTAAAAATTATAAACTCCAATGAACAGGTGCAGAAAGGGCCTGAGGGAAACAGAAAACCTATCAARCAAGAAGAAACTTAAGAGCCTGGCTTGTTTAGCCTAGCCAAATGTAGGCAGAGAGCGGATAGGATTGCTGTCTAAATATATCACAGGAGACAAACAAAACTGCTGAAGCAAAAGTATAATGCTGGCACGACAACAAGAGAATAAATGCGGCGAAGATATTTAAGTTGAAAATTAGAGAGCAAGCAAAATCAACGCTTAGAACAGGAAGCTTTCCAACTGGAATGCCTGGATTTAGGATGAATTTTAYCAGTGGTCTGATGGGTTACAGGATACAGGGCTCGTGCCCACAGACATCCAAGAGGTCCCTTATGTTCCTGTTTTTGTTCCAGCTGGTAATTAGCATGGGTCACTACTGAGACATCTCCATTCACAAAACAGACTTTGCTGAGGATCCAGCTGGAGAGCGCAGGGCAAGCACACAGTGCTCCTCTGCCCTCCCATTTCCTAAGAACTGCTCATGAGTAAGGATTTCCAGGCTAYAGGTCAGTGGGGGAGAGTTGTGTGGACACACATTGACAAAGGGAGAGCTACCAGGCAGCACACCAGGAATGCAGGTGTTGCAGTCAGGAATGGAAAACAGCCTCAACATGCCTCTGCCCAAATGCACCTGCTGCCCCACAGTGTCAGGGACAGAGTTGCTCAGTGTCACCTTGTGGATGCAGGGAAGAGGGAAGAGAGAAGGTCTCCTCTTCTGCAGAGTAAGAAAAGGAACMATGTCATCACCAGTTATCAAATAATCACAGAATGGTTTGGGCTGATCATCTCATTCCAACCCTCTGTCCTGAGCACGGACAACTCAGGTGGCTCAAAGCCYCATCCATCCTGGCCTTGGACACTRCCAGGGATGGGGCATCCACAGCTCCTCTGGGCCACCTGTTCCAGCCCCTCACCACCATCAGAGCATTATCATTCTCGACCCCCAAACTGCAGCCGAGCAAGGTGAMAAGTACAGGCAAAACAGAAAAACAACGTTCAAACTGTGAATATTTATATTATGGAAAAATTAGGAAGGGGAAAGGGAGGGGGTGAAAACAAAATCCGAAATCTATTTCAGGGATTAATTTTAGACGTATCTATGAAATACGAGAGYTTCATAAAAGACTAAATTATAATTTTCAGACACCGCACGGATGATGACACACGGTYTGACCTCTCCCGGGGGGCCAAGCAGAGCACCGCGCACACGAGAAGCAGAGACCACGCTCTTCCCCGCACAATCCCCGTACAATCCCCGCACATTCCCGCACAATCCCCGTACAATCCCCGCACTGTCCCGCCCGCTCTGCCGCCGCCCCGCCGTCCCTTACCGCTCGCCCGCATCGCTCCGCTGTTTACAGCCGCTCCACGGGGCGGGCTCTCCACGCTGCCCGCCCCCACTGGGTCCTCCGCCTAAGGATGTCTGACGTTTCCTCTAAGTTTCCTCTTAAAACATCCCAGCTAGGATGGAAAATTTTGGGAATTTGTGTGCTTCCCGCATCAGGAGACCGGATGAAAAGGATTGCCGTCTCAGATCCGCTGTCCCACAGAGCTTCCCCCCTGCACTTCTGGCTGTAAACTCCCTACATCAATTAACAGAGAGCCAAGGAATCGATCATCCCAATATTCTCTTTTTATTTAAAAAAACAATTATTTTACAAAATCAGGAGTGACGTAGAACAGACATCACTGCCAGCTGATGTGTTTCAAATGCTGATTTATGTCAAACCACTGAAAGAATTGTGTCTGGTGCAAGATCACCAACAGCTTTATTATCCCCTGCATGTTGAATCCAACATTTTCAAATCCCCTTTTAGCCAGAAGGTGAGAGCACTTTGCACGTAAACCATTTGAGAAGAGAGGCACAGTGTCAGAGTTTCCTTGCTCTGTCAGCACAAGGTCTRCCTCTGCTGCTCTGCAACATATTCTGCTGCATCAGACGCCAGCAGCAGCTTTGATAGGGCTTTCAATCCACAGACCAGTCTGGGTATCATGGGGATGCCTGCTTATCTGCACAAATTCTCCTTTTTCCTCTAACCCCAGGAAGGCTGGCTGTGAAAGGCATAATCCTCATCAGAAAGCCATGATTGTCTCTGCAGAGTGAATGGTAAATCAGGGGGAGGTGACAAGCGCTATCACAGCGGTTTCCTCAGCCAGAGTGCAGGCTCTCACTTGACTCGTGTGTCTCCTTGCAGGGGAGATCACCAGATAATTTGCTCCTTCCTAGCGAGCAGCTCCTGCACACTGAAGTCTGGATCCAGTCCCAGCTCCAGTTTTGCACTGGCCATGTTGAAATTCAATACCACAGTTTGCAGCAAGCCTCCCCAACAGCAGGTGCAACAGACTGGTTTGGTTTTGTTGGTTTTTTTTTTTTTTTTTTCCTGTGCTGAGTTAAACACAGGGAGATGAAACCTTTTATTAGAGCTTAAACAATCTCACACAGTAACTGCTGAAACTGGGACCACAGACAGCAGGGTGTTCCATGGAACAGGGACATGGCTGGTGGGCTGCCATCACACACTGCGTCCACTGACAGCTCAGAGACTCACGGCAGAGTCTCATAAATATCAGGTGGTTACTGCACAAAAATATCCGTTATAAAACAAGGAACGAGTCTAAATTTGTATAAAGGAGCTGAAAAAACCCCAACCTTAATCAACCAAAAAAAAAAAAAAAAAAAAAAAAAAAAAAAAAAAAAAAACCCACCAAAAAAACAAAACCATCCAACAGCCAGGGCTTAGTCCTCTGCACAAAAAAAGCTGCATTTAGACAGGTCAGCAGTGCTGGCAGGACAGACTCTCATGCTGCCACGCTGGCCTTCCACCCAGTAACCCCGCTGATTAAGGAGTTGGTGTTAACAAAACAGCCAAAACAGCGAGCAAGAGCAAATCCCAGTCCCTCGAGGCCAGCACGCCTTTGGCTATGTCTGTGCATTTTAGGTCCCTCTGCTGGCAGTCACACGGGTAGGACTTTCAGCTCTCTACCACCCATGTTTGACAGATAACSTGTCCCCTAGTAAAATCTGAGCCAGCACACAGAAACACGGCAGCCCTGAAACACTGTGGAAACTCCTGAGGCCTCACTAAGCTCCTCTGAATCGTGACCATTCTGCTCATTGGGGAGGGTGGGGGAGCCACCAGGCCACACTTTGTCCTTTACACTGAGCCACAGCACCAGTGGAGGAAAGGTTATTTCAGGTGCTGGCTGTGAAATAGCATTCAATACTGCTGGTGTGATCATCAWGCCAGATGTGCACACACCTCAGTCTGTTTAGGGGGGACAGATGCCTGGTGCTGGCAGCTCAGGCRAGCCCCTAACCACGGCACAGGCTTCTTACGGGCCAGTTTTCATGGTTTGATCCATCAGGGAGTCTGAGCGTCTTCTGCTGTTTCATTTTAGGTCTAAATGAAATGGCTGGTGCCCAGTTACAAAACTTAGGAAGGTTCTGAGGACGATCCTTTACAAGAGGAGGTTTGCAATGCAGATRTAACAGGACAGTGTCAGCTCCTGGTTCCTTGACAAATTAAGGGTTTCTCTGAGCTTGCAGCACTTCCTGATGGCAGATGTGGGAAGAGGATAGTGTTTGGGTACTGGCCATCTCTTGAGAAAGTGGATTACAGTCAAAAGGCTACAAAATCACATGTTAYAAAGGCTGTGGATTTGTGGGTTATGTGGCTGGACCTAAGGCACACCTGGGGTCAACACCTGTCACCCCAGTAACACGGTCCAGAGTGGATTTATGAAGAAAAATAAAGGCACGTGAAAGACATTGCCAAGTCAGCCTTTTCCTCAGACTGGATTTCTCTTTGCTCTGAGGTATGTAGTTAAGGGAGAAAAAAAGATAGCATTATGAACAATCTCAGGGAGCAGGGATGCCTCCCACAGCACRTTCTCTCTTGTCCCAGGGAGGCCCTCTGGGATTCCCTACAACTCCATGCTCCAGCTCACCCTGCCCACCTTCCTCAGCAGCAGCACATGTCTTTGGAAAAAAAACTGGAATCAGAAGGTGCATGTGGCTGAAAGGAAAGGCTCAAGTCCTTGCTTCGGCAGCCTGGAGGGCAGAGCTCTGGACAAGCACCGGCTCAGTGCCTTGCAGGGTGCACAGCCCCCTCCCCTGACAGCCCTTTACTTTGGTTTGCTTTGCTAATTTTTAAGGGGGATTTTGAGGTTGTCTTTTTCTTTTCTTCTCTTCTCTCTTCTTCTTTTTTTTTTTTTTTTTTCTTTTGTTACAATCCTTTGTGTTTATATTTTTCACTGTTTGGTGAAAACGTTCCCGTTGTGGCAAAAGGTGATTTTGGCCGCATGTTTCTCCCAGACATGATGAGTGCTCCGAAGCCGTGCTGATGAGAGAAGGCGTAGCCGGATCGGCGGGTGCTGGTCCGGCGCAGGCGTCGCTTGGGTGAGGGTGGAGGAGGACGCTTTTTGGCTTCTTTGATCTTCATCAGCACCTGGAATCAGAAAATAAGGCAGAAAAAGTGGAAAGTGTACCACTATTCACAAGTACAGTGGAAGAGGAGCAGAAAAACAAAAGCAGGGATCCAAAGATGAAAATGAGGAAAGGGCAAATCTTATTCTATTCTAAAAGGTGTTAAAGGGAGCATCATCTTCAATCAGGAGAGGGGGATGATTTCCATGTATTCCCCACATGATTCCCATGTATTCCCCACTCTGCAATGCCACGACTGGGGTATTACTGCAGGACTTTCAGTCAAATCCCCTAAAATGTGAAAGCCATCTCAGCAATAGTCAAAATTCAAGAAAACAAATAAGAAATATTTAAAAATTGACATATTTAATACAGAAAACAGACTACTGAAGGGAATTTCTGATATGTAAAATCTTTTTATGATGATAATGATGATCGTAGTAGAATTATAGAATTATAGAATCATAGAATGCCTTGGGTTGGGAGGGATCCTGAGGATTATCCCAGTCCAACCCCACTGCCACTGTACCAGGTTGATCAACATCCCACACAACCTTGAACACTTACAARGATCAAAGGATCCTTGTATTCCCTGGCAGATGAGAAACAAATTTTGCACTTTATTTGCAGGTAGTGGGCTTTCTGCTCCCATGTGGGCACCGAATTAATCTGCTGCCAAGCACCTTTTCAGAATGGGGCTGTCTAGTGCAGGAGGCTGGTATTGAGAGCCTGTGGCTCAACAGAACCCCCACCTGCCAGATTCCTGGCACAATGGCAGTGGCAAGGTTCTTGGCCTCTCTGAACATCAGGGCTRTTTGCTGCCAGCTGAGGAACTCCAGAGAGGAGGAAACCCACTCCTCTCCTGCAACCATTCACTTCCAAGAGGAGGCAGGAAAGTAATTTTGTGCTTGAGAGAGACAGATACCTCAGCAGTGAGGCTGGGATTCTGGGTGACAGCTGTAACTGCTGCTCAGCTGAGGGGTAAGCTCGGCCCTTTTTTTATACCCCAAAACTGCCTTGAACTGTGTCTCAGGGACCTCCCTACCCAGCAGAACCAACCTGCCATCTCTGTAGGGGCTGAGAATTCCCCTAACTTGTTTTCCTACAGTCCCGGAGAACCTGTGGAACACCAGAGATATCCCGAGGATGACCCGGGAGGGCACCAACAGCGGGGCATTCCCTTGGGGCTGTGCTCYGACACCGATTCCCGGCAGCTCGGCGCAGGGAGAGGAAGGAAGCACGAGGTGGCAGCAGCATTCAGCAAATGCTCCTGCTTGGAAGCGAGCCGGGGAACTCTGTGCACTGATGTTCTTGAGGGGACCCTCGGCTGCAATGAGTTCTGTTCTCCCTGCCCAYTCCATCACTCCCTGCCTCTCCCTGCCCTGGTGCCCTCATCTTCATATTCTTCGGGATGGGAAGGAAGCTGGCTCCAGAAGGAACATATAACCAATGGCTACAAAAATAAACAAATTCTGAAAAAAAAAAAAAAAATCTCCAGCAAATATACACTCCCAGGTGGAGGGTGAGGGCATGCAATCTGCCAGGCTAAAAACTGCACAGCGTCAGGGCAGGAGGAACATGCCACTCCTTGCCACTGAGCCACAGCGCTTAAACCCTGCGCCTAAAAATAGTGCAGCTTTCCTGCCTCAGAGCAGTCTAATCCACATCTAAATAATCTCAGCCTTGGGCCCAGCTGCAGATGGTTTGAACCGTGCCAAACCCCAAATTCAATCCTCCTCCTCGGGGGAGCAGGGGACAGATGGATGGCAGCACCAGGGGACATGCTCCAAGCAGTGCCAAGCCCGTGCAATGCTGCTCCCCAGCGAGCYCAGGCCATGGAAAGCAGGATTTCTGGTTTAATGAGGTAGTTTCTCCTTACTTTGTCACTGGGAGTYGGCTTTAACTGAGCCTTGAGGAATCGAAAGCCAACCACGGGCAGCACGCAGAGGGCGATGCTGAGGAAGATGGCCAGCCACACGTTTGGTTGGCTGAGGGTGTTTCGAGCTGTACCTGGAAAACAAAAGCGTGATTAAAACAGCAAAAGCAGCACCTCCCACTGYTATTCCCTTCTGCTCTCTGTGATTTCAGAGCACCTGGCAAGCAGACCAAAATGTAAGGGAGATGTCATCTCCAGCAGTGAAATCAACAGGCTGCAGAGAGGACAGCAAAGCCAGTGTCACTGTCCGAGATGAGCGAAGAAAAATGAAATGTCCAGGAATGACCGAAATAACAACCCAGGCAGACAAGGGTGTCAGAGTGAATCTTTTCTCTCTGTGAAGTCTCAAATTTGAGTCTGTGAAGACTCAAATTACAGCAAAGGATTGATGTAAACATTCAGGAGACCTTCAGCAGCAGCAGGACTCCCACTTTTGCCAGAACTCTAGTGGAAAGGGAGGAATACTCCTTTCTTGCTTTCCAGCACATTTCCTGAACGATATGGAGTACTGACTCTACCCAGCAKGCGAGGGATTCACAGCCCTTTATGAGAGGAGCCTGTGTTGCTCTGGGGATCTGCACAGACAGCACAGCCTGATGGGGGTATTGGCAGAACTACTGCCATGAGCTGGCATGTCACTGACACTTCCTTTGAAACCAAAGTGCTCACTTCTGGCTTTTCTAAAACTGGGGGAATGAAAGATGAAATAAACAGTCTGCAAAACACTCATTACAGGGCTTAATGATGCTGTTGTTGGCAGTGTATTTGCTGAATGTTTTCTTTCCAGTTGGCCAAATTCTGCTGTAATACAACTCCACTGAAATTTAAGTAAGTAAGTTGTCTCAGTTCAGGCTAAAAMCACTTTTCTTAAAAATGGTTTCAGACTGAGACATGATTAAGTAACCCTCAGCATCATGGCTACTTTGACCAAGGTAGTAGTAGCAGAGCAGCAGACGAGATACCCCTGGCCAGTGAGTTAGAATCATCCCAGAATCATCAGGGTGGGAACAGACCTTCAGGATCATCCAGTCCAATTGTCCACCTGCTTTTGGAAATTCAAAAGAYATTCTGTCCTCTCTCACTCAGCATTTTTGATTCTCATAGTCATGTAAAAGTGGCTGTGATCATCTGCTTGAAAAATACATTGCAACAATCGACCTGCATCTCAGATATTTCTAAGTTGGCTAAGCACCTTGCTGTTGCAGTGAAGATAGGCAAAACAAATTTTTACTGGTAAAGTCAGTCAAAAATGAAGGCACTGATTAATTAAAAAAAATCTGAGACTTGAAATAAAGTGTTGGGATTTCATAAGTAGAGACTCATAATAATGTTGTGTCTCTATTGGCTATAGATGCTTAGAGCTGTTAAAAACATCTGTATTACTTCACTAAACTTACATGTTCCTCCTGGTGAAAGTCTCAGGAGACAAAGTCTCAGGATAACATTTTTATGTTATCCTTCATTTTTATGTTGTCCTTAATTTTTTTTGCATGTGTTCAGAAATGTGTTACTTATAACTATGAAGCACTGGTCATATTTTGTTTTTGGGAATTTTCCATTTTGCCTGGCAGAAGGYTGACCACAATGATATGGTATTTTTCTCATGTCTGATCAGACGTTGTAATTCTATGCCCTCCTGTGCCAAAAATATTAACTTATTACAAAGGTATTATTACAAAGATCACACATCTTTCTGCAAGTAAGGTGCTCCTTGATATCTGTAAAAACTGGACACCTGGAATCCAGATATAGAAAAGCAGCAGAAAATATTCCATCCATCTCAGTGGGTTTATTTCAAGGATCATTCCTGTGACTGCATGGAAATGTCCACCCTTGCACAGGGAAGTGAACATGACACACATTCACTTGGATGGATGGGATTCAAAATGAGTATTCCCAGCATCCCTCAGAAACTTTGTGGCATTTCTCATAGAAAAGGCAATCRATATATTCTGAAATATACTTAGAAATACTTGGAAACTTTAAATCCTGCAGTATGTCCACTCTGAGTGCAACCTGGATTTGTCCCAAGGCTTACCAATGAAGGGAAAGGAGGCTGTGAAGATCAGGTACATGCCATCACTGTACATGGTGAAGGTGATRGCAAAATAAACAGAAAGGCTGCCCCAGATGAAGAACTGGTTGACAACTGTCCAGTAAGAAGTGTCCAAGCCAATCTGAAAGAGCAGAGTGATAAAGCTGTTGTCAGTGCCTTCATTATTTAGCAGATCTGTGCTGAACACAGCTTCTCCTCTGCTTGGTACATCTCCCCCTGAGAATGCTATTCACTCAAGTCTCAAGAAAGAACAAGTCAAAAATCGTAAGATTCTGGGAAACCATTCAAGGCAAGATTACTACATCTATCCTATTGTTACTCTCTTCTCAAACATTCACCAGTGGCCAGTCCTGGACCCAGGATATTAAAGAGACTTTAAAGATTGTCCTGTTCCAACCCTGCTGCCATAGGCAGGGACACCCTCCACTATSCCAGGTTGCTCAGAGCTCCATCCAGCGTGGSCTTGAACACTTCCAGGAATGGAGCATCCACAGCTTCTCTGGACAACCTGAGCCGGTGCCTCRACACCCTCACAGTTAAGAATTTTTTTCTAATATCTAATCTAAACGTGCTCTCTTTAATTTCAAAGCCGGTACCTCTTGTTCTATCACTACATGTCCTTGTCAGAAGTCCCTCCCCAGCTTTCTTGTRGCCCCTGTTTTAAGTACTGGAAGGCTTCAGTGAGGTCTCCTTGGAGCTTCCTCTTCTCCAGGCTCAACAACTCCTACATTCTCAAYCTCCTTAGCACAGGTGCTCCAGCCCTCTGATCTACTTCATGGCTCYTCTCTGGACTTGCTCCAATAGGTCCTCATCCTTTTTATGCTGAACATGGAGCTGAACATAGTAAGTTCAAATGAGCCATGTTTTTTTTCCCCACCCCTAAGCTGTGATGTGGTATTGAAAGTTAGAACAGACCTACAAGTCTTCAGAGAGCAGAAACTATTAACCAGGGAGGTGTGGTTGATTGTTTTCCTTTAAAGAAATTTCTCTCACCCTGATAGTACCCATCTTCTACCACCCAAGTCTTAGCTAGTTCTTCCAGCAAGTCCAGGCTGCATCATGCATACATCATGCGTACATCATGTATCAGGACATTTCCTCAATGGAGTACCTACAAATACCTGCCTGATGGCAGGCAGACAGTCCTGTGCCCCAAACCCTTCCCTAAAACTAGAACAAGTCCATCTCTACTCCCGCCTTTACTGATTTCTCTGTTGTGACTGAAAACTTCACAAGGCAAAGACTCTTCTCTCCTGTGGCTCTGATCTTTTATAACACACAAATCTCCTGTCCCATTGAACTGAGGAGACTAATCTGGCATCAAGAGACTTTCTTTCTCAAGAATGCACGATGCAGTAGCAAATACAGTGCTGTCAACACCCTAACTGGCCCACCAGATGCTGCCATCACGAAACAACAACTAATTTCTATAAGTATTTCCTGGGATGCCTTACCTGTACAGACACCACAATCAATAAGCAGGTCTGGGCCATCAGAGCAAAGGACTGGTAGTCAGCAATGGCCTTCCCATCACTCCTCACTGTATTGTACATGGCCCCATAGGGGATGAAGAAGAGGATAAGCGAACTGTAGATCCCTTGCAACATGCATTTGACAAACACCACCTTGTTAAAATAGAGGTTCTGCTGGCCAGGCACATAGAGCTGAGGGAACAGCATGCTCCAGCGATCGTCCACATCCTGAAAGCAGAGAGGAGATGATCAGATTTGCTGGCAGCCACCCAGCCAAGCACACAGACCTGCTTTGGGCTGCCATGTCCCTGTGACATGCATTTCCGTGGGAAAGACTTAGCACACAGTTCACGCAGTTGTGCTTACTGGCATGGCACACCCCAAGGTTATCTGGGCATACTGTACATGTTGTATTTTACCTTTCTTGTGCTAAAAAAATTGACATCTGATTAGAAAAAATATATATATACGTACACTTCATCTAAAGCAGACTGCATGGTCTGTTCTCCAGAGACATGGCAGGAAGATAAGGATTAGAAAACACCTCCCCAGGCTGYCTGAATGGGATCCCTTAAGTATCCAGAGCAGACCACTGAACCACTGCAAAGCAGCCAGTTGCTATTTATTTAACTTGTAAAATGCATATAAGAACAGCTTTATTGCTCCTTTGTCTTGTCAAACAGTAACAATGTGGTTGAAATTTGTGTGTGAAATTACCGCAGAAACAACTCACTAGAAAGGCTGAACTTCCAAAATCTGTTTCCAAAGATCTAGTTCATTAATTGTTTAGTCTGGTCATTAGAAAGTCCCTTGCCAGATTTCAGGAGCACAGGTAGCAGGGTGTGACTGTTCCACAGGAAAGCTGCAATGGCAGCAGCCTAACCCAAAAGTCTCATCCCACACTGAATGAAACCCACAGGCCAGATCAGGGAATCACATGTATCTCAACTCCCTGATCCTCCCAGGCCTACCTAAACCCAAATCATATAACTAAGAGGGAATACACCATCTCTCTGGTGCATCCTTTTTTGTGGTCTAAGTTCTCACTGTCAGGATATTACTTCAAGAGTCACCACAGTATGTAGCCAAAAGTTCAGCTGCTTTTGCTTCATGGAAAACAGCTCAAAGCACCTGGAGACAAAACCCCCATGTAAAAAATCCCCAAAGTGGTGACAGAAATAGTACCTGATCAAAGAGACTCATTCCCAGCACTGGGAGGGAAGTATATACCAAATTGTAAAGTGTAATGAACCACTCATCATAGACAGTCTGGAAAAAAAACCGAAAACAAAGCATGAAGTTAGCAAAGCACTGTGTTTTCCATTTCTTTGAAAGCCATTAATTGCTGCAACACCCTGCTTTGAGATGTTACTGAGACAAAAGGCATAAGATGACTCAGGCTCAGCAACCCTAAACAGGGGAGGGATCACATTATGCCAGCCCAGTTTGCTCAGCACCCACTGCTGGCTGCAGCCAGAGCAGGACCCCTCTGCACTACCCTGCACCCCCTGCAGCCCCAGGGTTCTGCACTCCCCAGGCTGGGTTTATTGAGGATGGTTTAACATCACATTTTTCACTCTAGAGGTGCTCTTCTTGCAAGCTCTTGATGCCCACAGGCATCTCAGGGTTAAACTGCTTGCTCCAAATATGCTAACAGTGCAAGCATAGATCTTACAAGATCTGCACCAAACTCTAATTACAACCATCGGATGATGGTTGTAATCACTTTGAATACTTTTGAAAATCCTGTAAGTGCTGTATGTGCTTCATAATGCACCTAAACACCAGAGAAGGTTTAGATTGGATATCAGGAAAAAAATATTAATTTTTTATTATTATTTTAATAAAAGGGTGGTCAGTGTTAAAAACGCATATGGATATGGTAGCTGGGCACAAGGTTTAGTGGTCAACATGGCAGTGTTGGACTTAATGGTTGGACTTGATGATCTTACAGGCCTTCTCCAACCTTAACCATTATATGATTCTATAATATATATGCATTCTGTCTCCAGACATCTGTCCTCCACCATCAGCACAATGAAAGCAGTAATACCTTCTTTATACCCATACGGCTGAACAAGGCTGACCTGGATCTGTTCAGTGARGTGGGAGGAATGGCTTAGTTTATTTCCTTCTAAAATGTTTCCAGGTACTTTTCTTGAAAACACTGGATAAAGACCCACGGAATGGTTTTGGTTGGAAGSGTGATGTARAAGTCATCTATTCCAACCTCCCTGCAATCTGCAGGGACAYCTTCAACTGGGTCAGGTTGCTCAGAGCCCTGTCCAACCTGACATGGAATGTTTCCAGGAARGGGATATCCACTACCTCTCTGGGCAACCTGTRTCAGTGTTTTAACAACTTCATTGTAAAAATCTTCTTTCTTCTATCAGTCAAAGCTTATTTTAAAATTGTTACCCTTTGTCTTATCGCAATAAGCCCTACTAAGATGTTCCTCTACAGCTCTTCTGTAGCACATTTAGGCACTGAAAGGTGTTCCAAAATCTCCTGAAGCTTTCTCATCTCCCACTGAACCACCCCACTGCTCTCAGCCTGTCTTCACAGGAGAGRGASMCCCTGACCATCTCMRTGGCCCTGAAAAAACCGGAGCTGGACCTACCTGTGCTGAGAAGCCAGAGAAGAAGCCATACCAGAAATGCACCAAGGTGAAGGCGAAATTCTTGTAGAAGAAGTACTTGAGGAACTTGCACATGCGGATGTAGGACCAGCGGCCGTGCACCAAGAGCAGGCGCTGCAGGTAGCGGAACTGGGCGAAGGAGAAGTCGCTGGACAGGACCGCCTGCATCCCCTCCTGGCCGCTGATGCCAACCCCAATGTGGGCAGCTGCAACGAGAAGGTCATTGGTCACACCATTATAGCGAGTTTTCATTGCCCTGTTTTTAAAATTAATTACCCTGCACTGARCACTGTGTTAATCCCCTCACAGCCCACATAAAAAGTCATAATGAAAACTTATTAAAACAAATTAATAAATTTGGTGCGCTAATTCTTTCAGTAGCATTATAGTTTTGGCTCTGGGCTTTTATTATTTGAATGAAATTATGGGATCAATAACGGTTTATGTTTTCTTTCTGAACAACWTCCAGCAGCACAAAAACTGTTGTTCATAAAGGCTGCTGTTATGAAAAAATAATTTATAGTGAAATGTGACTTTTATTTACATGCATCCATGTTCTTCCAGCAGCCTTAAAACAGCATCATAGAGAGGCAAAATTTTCAAACCATTTAAAGTTTCTCAGACACTGTGCTAAAAGGCAGACTGTAGTCTTTAACATTTTCAGGGCTTTATTAGTTCAATCAAATAATTAGATATAAGAGTCACATATTTTTTTGATAGTAACTTGCCTTTATCAAACATGGACATAAGTTTAATGTGACAGCTAATTATACAGCTTTAACTAATGAATGCAATCTTTATGGCTGAAGGTTGGCTGGAATCAGTGTTTCTACTGAACTGAATTGATAAAATCCCAAAGTCCCAATTCTCTTGTGGGGTGTGTGGGTTASTTTCTAATTATTATGTACACTTTAACTTTCCTTCTCCTTTCTTTGCTGACTGCCTGACTTATCTCCCTTGAAGCTCTCTAGTTAGCCTCTTCTTTCTTAATTAAAAGGCTCCAGTTAATCAATTCTTGCAAATTAACACAAGGAAGATTAGCAATAGGTCTTTCTGAATAATCTTAATTTAATTATACTTAGTAATGATTTTTTTCATAAATTCCCTGAAGTAATGCAGCATCAAATGATGCTCAAAGATGGAGGGGCCTGAAAGCCCATCAGCTGTAACTCAAGGGAGATAATTAACAAACAGCCCTAGCACAAAGAAATGCCAAAAAAAACCCACCCCATGTAATATTATATGGAATATTTACAGGCACAAAGATTTTACTTCTGCTTTGAGTCAGGCCCTCTATCATATTAACTCGTTTGTTGTATACCCTGCCCTCGTGATGGTGGCCATGCAGACACACAGATGGACATGTCACAGCCTGTGTGGATTTCTCATGGAATTATAAAATCATTTAGGTTGGAAAMGACTTACATGATCATTGAGTCCAACCACTATGTCTGTTCTAAGGTAGAAACAGGAAAAAAGGTTTTTTGTCCAACCTTAGCTTCTGAAGCAGCCAGTTCAGTGTGACTGAGAAGGCAGGAGACACAACTGACCTGCAGTGAGTGCTCTGTAGAGACCTGCCAAAATCTGGGACACAGACACTCGTTTCCACAAAGAGGGTGGTACAGGAGGTTCTCAGATCTGTTCCCACTGCTAGCCCACCTCAGAGTGCAAAAACATCTTTAAGCCAGTCTGCTCCAGTGTGCTGGCTCTCGGCCATCACTCACTTTTGATCATGCTGACATCGTTGGCTCCATCTCCAATCGCCAGGGTCACAGCCTTCTTGTACTTCTTCACCAGCTCCACCACCTGGGCCTTCTGCAGGGGAGTCACCCGGCAGCAGATCACCACYTTGCACATGCAGGCAGTCCTCACCAGCTCCAGCTCCAGGTTCCCCTCCAGCGCGTAAGCCTACCAAGGAGGACAGGAGGTGTTCAGGGCCGGCTCACAGCAGCTCCTGGCCTGACAAAGAGGATGCAGTGAGGTGGCAACGGCAGCTGAGCCAGGCTCTTCCATTCGTGTGGGTGAATCCATCCAGACAGTCACAGGGAGCGGCCACACTGCACATCATGCCATGTGCACCCCATACCTACAAGCCTGGGCTTTGGGTGTACCACATCTGGATATGCACCACAGCTGGGTATGCACCACATCTGGATATGCACCACAGCTGGGTATGCACCACATCTGGATATGCATCACATCTGAATAAGCACCACAGCTGGATATGCATCACATCTGAATATGCATCACATCTGAATAAGCACCACATCTGGATATGCATCACTTCTGAATAAGCACCACAGCTGGATATGCATCACATCTGGATATGCATCACATCTGGATATGCACCACAGCTGGATATGCACCACAGCTGGGTATGCACCACAGCTGGATACACACCACAGCTGGATATGCACCACAGCTGGATACGCACCACAGCTGGGTATGCTGCTCTGGCCGATGTAACCTGGCAGAGGGCAGAAGTGTCATACACCAAAAGCAAGAAGCTGCTGCAGGGTGTGACAACCTTGTGTATCTCCATGTGAGACAGCCTCTGCTCATCCCTACTGGATTACTATTTAAACTCTGAGAGATAAACAGGAAAGATTTCCATTTTTTTAGTGCTTTACTTAANCATACAAAGAGTTAAGCTCAGGTGGGCATGACAAAGCAAAACACAAACTAGGGAGAAGGCTGCTTTGCTCTGAGTGCTGACCTTTTAAATCAGTCAGCTGTGTTATTTCTGTTCAGGAGACACTGAGATAATTGGATGTCTAGTCATCCCTCCAGCTCTGCATGAGGAGGAGTGAGCACTGTTAGCTTTTCATATTTCTCTCAGATCATACTTTTTGGCCCTGATCTTTGTCTCTTTTTAGCAGATATGTACATAAGGAATCTACAGGGCTCACTCCTGCTCAGAGCCATTTCAGCAGGCTCACTGCCCTTTGTGCATAAGGCAGACAGTCCTGACACCACAGATTCTTTCTTTTTGCAACACAGAGTCACCAGCGTCCCCACTTTCCTCTGTCAGTGGCAGCAGGCTCGCTCAACAAGAGACCTTTTCATGRTTTAGCTTGGGTAACTGTTGGTCAGTACAGTCAGAGATGCCTTTTGCCTCAACATCCTCACTGCACAGGACCAGCAAAATGTTATCATTTTGTCTATTAATGACACATATCAGCTGCATACAAATCAACTGGAATGATGATGCCATTATGCATGCTGACGAGTTTCTGTTCACTGCTTTGTTCAGGCAACAGCAGGCGTGGGCACAGCCCAGCACTGCCCTCCCACCCCTCTGCAGGCAGGGATGCAGCACTGAGCAGATGCTGTGTGTGGGACAGTATCAGCACTGCTGCCACTGTTCAAGCTCACAGAAATAAATAAATGACATCTAGACTCGTCTGAGCTRTGCTTGTGGTCCCCACTGAGGAGAAAGCTATTATCTTGGTGAGACTTGTGTCCACTCTGTGTGGACTGGTTGCTCCCACACCAGACTTGAATTTCTTTGTGTGAGACATATCCCCTTGCCCAGGTGTGGGTGAGTGTGTGTTTTTCCAGGAAAGCAATGAAGGCTTTGCCATGGCTGCCAGTGGTGTTTGGGTAGCACAGCACTTGGGGTCTGCAAGATGTGATCTTAACAGTAATTTGCTGGGCTGGTATGGAACCA
Source organism: Malurus melanocephalus (assembly GCF_030028575.1). NCBI lineage: Eukaryota > Metazoa > Chordata > Aves > Passeriformes > Maluridae > Malurus > Malurus melanocephalus. Next base: position 680,006 of record NW_026623345.1, read on the forward strand.
GGAGTGAAAACTTTTAGACTGCCATCAGGAGAGGCAGCAACCACAGGGAACAGAAGTGCCTTGTTTCTGAGGGGCAGCACATCCCAGAGCTAAATATGTCTATTTGCTTTCACTGAGATCTGGGAAACTAAAATACAACAGATAAATAAAACTGATATAAATTAAGACTTCCTCACAGACAGGTTTAAATGGATCTAGATTGCTTTCTCTTTTCTCTAACTGACTCTAAAAAATTTCCAAGCACGGAAAATTTATTGCAGAGTTTTGCTGTTCTCACCAGGAAGACATCTCACCCAAAACTCTCTTATCGCAGTTTAATTTCATTACTTTGTTCACCTGTTATAATTTGAAGAGTATAACCAAGACTGATCAGTATTCTCTAGGCTCAGTAATCCCAACTGACTCAGTTTCCCCCTATACTTTCCAGATAATGCCTGACTACTCTGTTTCCTTGGTACTCTCTCAGAGTCTGGTGTTACCTAATCTCTTTCTGAGCAGTTAATGCAAACGCTGAGCATAAAATATAAGTGGGATAACCCGCTGCAGATGACAGCTATTTGTGTTATTTTAGATCAAGAGGGAGTCCTTCAGAGSCACACTTCCCAAGCAGACTTTCATCTGTCACTTAGCAATTTCATTTAGAGTGCATTACTTCAGCTTGCTTGGAAGAATATAATGGGAGAGAGTATCAAACAATATATTAGTTTAAGTTAAAAGATCTATATCCTATCAATTAAGCATATCTGTTTTCAGCTATATTTAGTAGAGTATGTCCTTGGCACTGAAACCTGTGTTTGATGTTATCTCTTGCTGCAAACACAAACCTGGTTATTTTCCTATYATCTTTCCAGAAATGAAAAATGACCCAGCTACTCTACCCCTCTTGTTCATGAAACATCAAGGCCAACTTTTCTCTGTTTCCATCTTCTGAAATATTGTCTGTCACCTTTAGTGTCTCAGATAACCACTGAAACTAATTCTCAATTAGGGGTGGGAAAAAAAATCTTGTCCTCTAGAACTGAATTTTCAAAGCATTTTTCAGACTTCCAGTAAATTCTTCAGGGAGCACATCCCTAACAAGACTCTGAACCTTCCTTACCAGGCTGTGGCCAGTGATAACCAGACCRTACACCCCATTTGCTTGCTCATCAGGTATAATTATTTGCTTTTTCGAAGATTTTTCAAACTGAATGTTGATTTCATCACTGTCCAGAAAAGAGTCAGGCTTCATCTTTTTCCTTGCATTCCTAAAAAAGGAAACCCAGGATAATAATGAAAAACTTGCAAAGATTTGCAACTTCATGGAAACAAAAAAATGCTTCCCTTTGATAGTTCAGTCCAATTTTCACTGTAACCGTACAACAATAAGCATTGTTTAGCTGCTGCTCTCTGTGCAGATCATCCACGTTTCTGAAACTCTTAACRAGTGTTGCTAAACTTCTGCTGATTCAAAGTCAAACAAACCATCTCAATGTCATGAAGGATGGTATCCCAAAGGGCATTCAATTTTCTGTACGTGTTTTCTGGCAGCCATCTACAGCAGGAGAAAAGGAGAAACCTTTCCCATCTTCCACCTTTACCTAAGAACTTGTGTCTACAGAGGAGGTGAGGAAGGAGGCAGCAATGTCAATAAAACACAACAGAAGCAGAGCAAGAGCAAAGCTCAAGCCTGGGGCCAAAGCYTTTGTGCCTCTGGATCACTTTTTGGTGAACATCAGCTGATATTCCCTGTCTGACTCTGCTTTCTTTTATCTTTATTTCATCTCAGCTCTTGGATCAAGAAGCTTCAGCATTAACTCTCAGAGGAGATTTCTACATTGTGTTTAGCTTCTGGATCAGACAGGAAGACAGCTCTCCCTTTATTTAAGGTCCCTCAGTGAACTGCAACAAGGAAAGCTGACAGAAAAAAAAGAGGTGGAATGATAGAAAACACAATTAGTGCTAGTGCTTCAGCCATTTACCTCAGCTCATTCAGTACATCATCAGATGTGCTACCTTCAATAACAAAAACATCTTCCATGTCATCATTCAGCAAGTTGCAGGAGTAACCAATATTCATTGCTGTCTCTAAAAAAGATAAAACAGGAAGATAATCCATATTAGCAGCCCCAAATTCACCACTTCTGTTCTTTTTGTACACAGGACAAAAGGTCTCTTTCTGACTCAGAAGAGCTTGGAGCCTTTCAGAGTCAATAGTAAAAGAGCCAGGAGAGTCACGTTGATGGATGTAGTGGCAAATTTGACGTCACAAGACCACGGGAAAAAAAAACTCTACCAACATGAAAAAGCGTTAAGACACCCTTTGCCCAACATATTTGGAGCAACAAAAAACATTTCATGTTGATTCAAAATTTTTGGGGGGGATTTTTAACTTGCCTTCTGCCTACTTCCAGAAAAGCCCCAAACCACAGTTCTGAAAAAGAATATGACATTTTGTCCATAAAATYCTGAAAAAACATATTTTGGTATTTTATAGCATAACTACTGCATTTGGAACATGACAAAATGAAATGTTTCATTTTTCTCAAATATTCCCTACTCAAGTCATGGATGAAATTATTTGCAAACTCTTCTGACTTCCCTGAAACACCATTGTTTCAGTAAGATATTATGTCTCCAAAAGAATTCACTGGAGTCTACTTGTTGTTCTTTCCATTTCCAAAAACATATGTTTCCTCCATTTCTCTTCTAGACGATGAGAGCCAGAAACAAACTGAGACTCACCCAACATCCACCTCAATAAGTTCCTAGAAAGCAGGACAAGATTTTTTCCACCTTCTTCACCTGAATGATCARCTGGATGAAAGCAGCAGCTTTTCACAGTTTATGTCAGGGACTGTGGGATAAKTGCCATCACTTCTCCAAAGGCAAAGAACGGCCTGCTTCCATTCTCAGGACAGAAATTAAGGACGACACGAGCCACAGTCATCTGGTCTAATTCTAATTAACTACAATTTTGTGTAGCTGGCAATGAAGCCAAGCCCTGTAAGTTTGTCTTCTGTGCAGTTTTCAAAGARTGAAAGGACTTGGCAGAACCACCCCACCAGTGGGAGAGAAGAGAAGCCTCCAAAGCCTCCAAGCTGCCTTTACCTTGCTTATCTCCAGTGAGAACCCATATCTTGATGTTGGCTTTGGCAAGAGTCTCAATCGTCTGTGGGACCCCATCTTGCAGCTTGTCCTCGATGGCTGTGGCACCTAGCAGCTTAACAGAAAGGGCAGGGAGCTGGTTTAGTCCTCCCACTGCTACCAAAGGAGAAAACATTAAATGTAGAGGTAGTTACTTAAGCAAATACAAATGAAATCCCCAGGAATAAGGCTGCACTAATTGTCATCTCTGCTARTTTACTGTACAGAGTGCAGCCCTGATCCTGCAGTTGTTCCTAGTCTCTAATCCCCCAGGCTCCGATGGGTTATGAATATGCATGGRAATTATTTGCAAGAATGCTTGCAGAGCTACAGGTCCGTGTTGTTCCATGTGTTCCCTTCACAACAGATCTCTAACAGAGGAACAAAGAGCCACAAGAGGAACAAGGACCCACAAAAACATTGTGGATCCGAGTCCCCAAACCTCCTCTTGTGTGGAGCTTGATCCCAGCTGTGCTCTACTGCAGCTGTTACATGGCTGCTAAACATCCTCTCCAGCCCTAAACAGACCTGTCCCCACCCCTGCTCCACACTGTCACCCAGACTGCTCAGGRCACAAACCCTCATTTTTGTGAAGTTACTGCTTTTTCTGCTGTTTGGAGATAGCTGGTGGCTTTAACCTGTCATCAAAGGGACATGGATGTTTCKCTGCTACCTCAGGTTTCACTGCTACCACCTACCTCCTGCTGCTGGCAGACTAAATTCCGAGGTTGGCTTTAAGCCCAGGATCCCTTCTGGCATCCTGGGATGTCCATCAGACATCAGCTGAGAGCGTTACCAGTGTAGGTAACAGCTCTGATGGAACCTCTCTACAAGGTCCTCAAAACTGCACAATCCCCGTTTTACAGTAGTCCCTGATCCAGACAGAGAGACTGTGAACTTCCAGGGGCCACATCTCATCTCCCTACTCACACTTGCTTCTTCCCTGAGCCCCGCTGGCAACCCAAGTACACAGCAAGTGGAAGGAGCAAAGGTGTCTGCCACGATTTCCACTATTTCAAGAAAACTCTGCCATGGCTCAAAAGCTGGATTGCTTCCCCTCAGATCCCACACATCCTTTTCATTCATTATTCATGGCTCTAAAACACAGGCAGACCCTCCAGGGCATTTAAAAACTGTAACAACACTGAGGGAGAGAAGAATGACTTGGAGATCACAGTTCTATTTCAAATTGACACAAACATGTTCATGGATAGCATCTACCCATCCTGCCCAAGGCTGGAAGAACAAAGGAGACACTCTCAGGGGCACTGGGAATTATTCACTGCCTGCCATTTCAAAGGCTGKAAAATAAATAGATCAACCATTTGCAAAAACAAGGGATAACTATGAAATATTTGTGTCCACGTCATCTCCCGCAGGCTCTGGTATGTCACTTCATCACGAGAAAGCTACTCTGACACCCACGTGAGTTAAAATAAAACCGTTCCCCTGCRCTGGTGGCTGACACCTGAGTTTGGGGCTCCTGACGGAGGTGCCAGTGAACACCCGGGACTGCCATGTTCTGAAGCGCTCCTGTCACACAGCCCACCGAGCTGCTTGCAGAGCGGTGTTTACCAAAGTCACACCGAGCTGTTTATTGACAAACCACCACCCTCGCTGCCTCCCCCAGAGCCTGGCCCAGATTCCCTGAATTACCAACCATTAGGTCTTTTTCAATCTCTTCATATAGCTCTGACAGTTTGTCTTCCCGTCCTTCCAAGGCAGTGCTGGCTTCATGGTGACGCCTGATCCAATCCTGAAAGTAATCTTCCTCCAGGCTTTTGTAGGCCACCACAAGTGTCCTCAGACCTTCTCCAGCAAACTCCTGCAAGACAGTGGTGAGGCAAAAACAGCCAAGAAGAACAGTCTGGTCACCTGGGCTTACAAAGGACTCTCAGAAAGCAGACCTGTGAAAGTGACTTGGTAAATTGGTAAAAAAAATGACAGCTTAGGCCACAAATATTGGGGTATTTTTAAATAGCAATTCCAGACTACTTTATCATTGACATCCATGGTCCTTATGAAGTAAAAGCTCAAAAAGGTCTTTTCAACTTTCTGGCTCTAAAGCTTTACCAGGCATTTGTTTCCCAGGCTTGYACTTCTCAACTAAAGGTCCAGAATAGTGAGATGTAAGTAAGCACTGAATAGAGCCTTGAATTTGGGACATGGATTCAACATTTTTAGGGTATGAATTGCGGCTGAAATGCACAGCATGAGCATAGCCAGTCATTGAATCTCAACAAGTCCTTGTAACTGTGCTTTCTGATGGGCAATATGGAGCTCAGTGTTTGCTGGAATAGCAGAGATGCATTTGTGAAAATGGAGGTGTTTCCCCAGGCTTGAAGTGAAGGTCCATCAGGAACAGGTCACAGGTCTTCTGAATGCCCTACACTGTATTTGCCATCTCTGTCCATACTGCAGAACCCCAAAATAATAAAATGTCTAGGRTTGGCAGGGTCCTTCATCTCATGAACTCATTCCAACCCCCTGCTATGGGCAGGAACGCCTTCCTCTAGACCAGGCTCCTCAAAACCCCATCCATCCTGGCCCTGAACACTTCCAGGGATGGAGCATCTGTATCTTCTCCGGACAACCTGTGCCCGTGTCTCATCATCCTCACAGTAAAGATTCTCTTTCTAGTATTTAATCTAAATCTACCCTCTTTCAATTTAAAGTCATTAACTCCTGTTTTTTCACAACATGCCCTTGTAAAAAGTCCCTCTCCAGCTCTCTTGTAGCCCTGTCAGGCACTGGAAGGTGTTTTAAGGTCTCCCCAGAGCCTTCTCCTCTCCAGGCTGAACAAACTCAGACCTCTCAGCTACAGAAGAGGTGCTCCAGCCCTCTGACCATCTCCATAACATCCTCTGGACTCACTCCAACAGATTCATGTCTTCTCAGTGGGATGTTAGACTCAGATTCATGTCCTTCTTATGTTGAGGATCCCAGAGCTGGACACTGTTCCAGGTGAGGTCTCACAAGAGCAGAATAGAAGGACAAAATCATCTCCCTCAATCTGCTGATTGTCCTGGAGCAGTTCAAATGGCACTTGGTGCTCCTGATTAGACAACTAATTTGAGACCTAACGCCACAGAAATTAATTTCTTTCTTTATTCCATGACAAAAAAATTGGCGCTTAAGTGCTCTTTCTAAAACTCAAAATGAAGTATGCCTCCATACCTGGAGAAAAGGCAATCATCAAATGCAGAGATCTCATTGTAAATGAAACACTTACATTCAGGTGTTCTGTGGTCTCCTCTTTGAGAGAGTTGCAGGATGGATGRAGCAGCTCATAAAGAATGGTGTCAGCCCCCTTGCAGTACAAAGTCAAGTCACCTTCTGGACTCCGCACTATGAGGAAGAGGAGAAGAAATGCTGCAAATCTCAGRCTGAGGCTTTTGGGGTACACAGCCCTTCCATCAAAACCAAGGAAAGCTTCTACTTTCTGTGTCTGTATTTCCCCAAGTTTTGGCAAACTTGCAGGAATCAAGACAAACTGCTTAGAAAAGMAGAGAGCACATTGGTTTGAGGAGACTCCACCTTGTCCTCACAGGCAGAACTTCATTCAGAATTTAAGAACAACTTTTTTATAAAATTGGTACCACTTCTCCTATTTCTCCTACCARCAAAGTGTAACTACAGTTACGAGATTCCCAAAATACTTGAGTATGTTGGAGGGTTAATAAACCCTGGAAAAATTTCTTGAATAATTTCTTCATTTTCTGTTTGGCAAATTTGATTCCTCAGTTCATTCTTGCTTTCTTCTTTCTTACTCCCTCAAATTTCACTGATAATTTAAAAGCTGATTAGAAGAAACACCTTTCCTGCGCTKCAATGGGGGCAGCAAGACAGATGAAAAGCTTAATGTCTTCAGGAGGCTGGCTTGCACCTGTGGTCCAGGTGTTGAGATTTCTCCCACCTGCCTCTTTTCAGCTTTTTTCTGGCACTGTTGCTGTGTAATTAAAAAGTCAAGGCAGTCCATCTCAAGCCCTCAGAAAAATATATTATTCAGAGCATGTTGCAAAGGATTTCTCTTAGAAAAATGCATCATAGCAGAAGGAGAGACAAATCTAGAACCTAAAAAGTCAGGAAGAAAAGAAAGTGGCAAAGGGAACATACCAATCACAGACATGCGCTTGCGAACATTGTTGAAATCCAGAATAGCCAAAAGTTTGTAGATTTTTGTCTCTCCCATTTCCACAACAGTGATGGTCTCTGGTGTGCGAGCYCTGAACACAAATCCAAAGTTTCTGGCAGCAGTGACTAGAGCTCCTTCATCAGGAGATTGTGCTTGATACACCAAGTTACCTGACAAACAAGAAAATAAATTAAGTAATGTGGTTTCTGACTTATTTCTGAGCTAAAAAAAAGTATAAATTCCCAGACATTACAAAGCAGATATCCCTTTGCTTTTCTGTCTATCTACAGAGGTGGAACACTAAAAAGAACCTTTATCCACTCATCTTCTACAAGTCCCACTAACCCATCCTCCAGGACAGTGCAAGACTCTTACACTTGAATTCTTTTGGGAACTTTAGTCACTCTCTTTGGAGTCTAACATCCCACTGAGAAGACAAGCTCCTTGGGTTTAGCCCCTTCTAAATCTGTGTGTATTTTTCTAATCAGTRTTTTTACCTGATACCTGTCAATTAATTCTAGCCTTTAAAGCATGGTTTTCATTGTGTCTGGGATTTGAGGAGGCTGACCCAGTAGCTGTGGGAGCACTGGGTGAGAGGAGCTAATGAGTCTCCAGTGGACACTCTATGTTCTTTGCCTTTTGGGACCAGGAGCAGAGTAGAAGAAGAGTGGGGCAAGCCTCTGCCACCTCAGAGRAGCTGTGGCACCTGCAATTTCCRCACTCCAGRGATGGGGTGTTTGCAGTAGTRTAGGCTCCACCATGGAACACACAGRGTGTGGAGGCCCTSATCCTTTCTCTTCCCTGWGGCATCTCCAAAGACACCGATTTATGTGTAGCCATACACTACAGAAAGTCACCAAGGAGCCAAAAGGACCAATAACAGCTTCTGTGGAGAGAACACATGCCATGGGGTGAGGGAATGTAACCACTCATCCTGGTGCTTTCAGCAGTCCTCACCTTCCTTCTTCTCCTCAGGCATCACTGTGTGGCAGAGTGAGAGCAGCCGGAAGAATCTGTGCGTTGGGACATCGTTGAGCCTCACGGCTTCGACCAGGCTGCGGTCGTAGAAGGCAAACTTTGGGTCAGCCAGCGGGTTGTACGAGAAATCAACCTTCTCTGTGTGCTGAAAGAACATGGCTTGGTGTTATTTGTGGAGCTCTYGCACAGCTGTGCACCAACACCTGCCCAACACAGCCCCTCTCTCCTCACATTTACAGAGGACCCTGTCCTGCAGGGCTGCTTGTGACAGAGATTGGTGGATTTAAGAAAGTGGGAGGTCATGAAAGATATTTAGTCACAGGACAGGACAGGCACTAGATGTGCCTTTCAGAGCAGCACTCAGGATAAGAACCAATTAGCTAAGCAGCCTGTCTGAACGGCAGCTAATGCTCCAACAGCATCCCTGCAGCCAAAAAAGTGCCTGCCCTCAACACATGCCTGCTTGGAGGCATTGTGCTCATGATGTCGAAGGCTGCCTGTGATAGCAGAACGCAGGAGCCCAGTTTAAAACAATTCAGAAGGCTCCGTTATCCACTATGTTCTCCCAAAGACAGAAAAAACCTGATAAGGAAAAAATAGGACAGACAGGTGATGTAAAGGTTAAACTCCACAGGCACTGCCCATTTTTTCAAAAAACAAGGAGCCCCAGGCAGAGTGGAACACGCTGGAGAAAYGTCCAGAAGCTCACAGCATGATGTGTCATGGAGCAATGCATTGCCAAGCCTGCCTTGGACAATTCTGACTCCCTCCCCATCCCTGATGAGCTCAGAGTTTCCAGGATGGGAATCATCCTTTTGACCTCTGACATTTAGCACTTAGTCCAAGAGCAYAGACCGACCCCTCCCACACTGTCTGTGCAGCAAGGTCCAGGCACAGCAACATCATGGATGTGTGGGCAGCAGGACTCTGCTCCAGAGAGTGTCACGAGCACAAGGGTGGGGTGGACAGCTGGCAGGACTCCAGTGCATGTCACCAGGCAAGGCTGGTGGAAAGAGGGCAGGCTGGAGGCACAGTACTCAACACAAGCAGCCTGCTTCAGTGGGCAATTTAAGTTCCAAATGGCCTGGAAATGAATCATTGGAATGAGGAGTGGGATTTTTATCATCATCTTGCTGTTTGTTATTTGGATTACTGCATGCAGCTTTCAGAYATTTTAGAAATGAATATATGTGTGTTTGTGCCAGCAAGCAGAGRCTAAAGAGAAATTTAGAAATTATTTTCACAGTTTCCAAAGTCCAGACATTAGCAGAAGTTGACAGTGACCTTGCTGTTGGTATGAACGGCACTCACTAATTCCTCTCTAAAGGTTTAATTAACTGCCAAGGTTAATAAAATTCACCAATGTTCAAGCCTCCAACAGACACCAATGGTCAGGCATTCAAGAGGAGCTGGGCACACACCAGGGTGTCAGATGAAGCAGAGGGGACAGTGGGCTGTTCCCAACCTGCAGGTTTAAGCCAGGCTTACTGGAAAAGAACTTAAMTCTGGGAATTCTCTGACATCCAGAGAAACACATCACTGTTATGAGCATCAAGAGAACCAGCTATTGCAGGGTCAAAAGCATGAGCTGGGCCTCCGTGGGTTGTGTCCACTGGTACCTAGCCAGGTGCACTGAAAGGCACAGATCCTSACAGCACTTGAACACTTACCTCATTTATTTCTATCCTTTGCCCAGACATATCATACACATCACCTGCAAGCAAGAAAGATGAAATTAAAGCCGCAAACTGTGGGTAAGTGCAGTCTCTGAGCCACAAAATTGGTTAAAAGTGTTTCTAAAAATTGGTTAAAGCTAGAATCTATTTTAGAAGTTTCAGTAAATTGACATGGGCACTGAAGATGGATGATACATAACAATCAGTTTCTRTGTTGGTCCATAAAAAATTCCAGACACTGACAGATGCTTGAAACACAAAACAGTTACCATAAAAATGAATGACTTTTGCGTAAAGAAGACTTGTCTTGTGCTGAACCCAGAGAGGATCTAGTGCTAGGTAGGAAATTGAAGTCCTTCCAGGAGATGACTTCTCTTGCACTTTTCTCTTTCAAAATCAAGCTCCTGGATCCTACTACATTTGCAGCTGTCCCTGGATACCCACAGAAAAGGAGTTTTCAAATCCCGTTTTCCCCACRTCTAGGTAGCAAGGCTGCTCTACTGATTTTCCCTGAATAGATGATCTGGGCATAGGAACTGAAGACATCTCATCTCCAGGAAACATCATTAGAACTTCTACCTGGATAAAAGTYTCACTGGGAAGGTCTGGACTGTGCCAAGGCCAGCCAGTCCCAAAGCTTTATTGAAATAAGATTGAAAGGCAATGAATTACAGGAATGATTGACTCATATTTGCAGCAGCAAACTCAGCTRTGACCAAAGTCAATTGTAATGCTGGTGTGCCTTCACAAAGGCCTCAGGAGTGTTAAAGAAAYACAGTAAACTCTTCTGAGAACCTGTACATCAGCTGGGAACCATAGCCAAGAGGCTTTTGTACATTTCCTTCCCTCAAGCCTCCAGAGGAAAGCAGAGCTAAATCACCCTTTCTGGCGTGGCTTTCCTGAATGCCCCTCAGCGGCAAATCCGGGGTATGTTCTAGGAAGAAGCTAAACATTTAGAAAACTACAGGTGTATTTCCCATTCATTTCTTGAACCCTTATCCTATATCTATGTTAGTTATTTCAGAAAAGTCCATTAAGGATACTTGATGGGAGAGATTTCAAACTGCTCAGCAGTACTAATGTAAGATATCACAGTAGCACTATTTGAGATATGGTGGTCTCCAAATATGCACAGATACATAGGAAGAAATATCTTCTTTTACTGGGTCAGCTGATAGCACTGAGAAAAGATGAAAGCTGTCCGGCACATTAGTGCATCAACAGGTCTGGCACAGGCAAAGCAAGCATCCATACACAAATAAGCAGTGACTAATTTCTCTGGGGCATCTAATGATGTTAATCAATTAGGCAGCTTGCAAAGTGTTAGCACCTCTTGAGCAGTCTGAAGAAAACTGCCTGGGGCCACATCATGAAAAGCCTTTTAAATCAATGACTTCTAGGTTCTAACAGAGCTAATGACTCTGATTTCCCATTTACTCCTATTCCTTACAAATCTTTCCCTCTTCTGGTAGGTGAAGGATGTCAGGCCTAAAGACAAAGACCAGGCCATTAACTAGTCCAACTACCTGAAAAAGGTGTGGAAAATCACTGCTCATGACATGAAAATTGCTGAAAAGAAGAGAGAGCAGTGTGAAAAGCTGACAAAATTTGCAGCTAGCCCAAGACCCGATGGCTGATTTCAAAAGTGATTAGGAGGGATTTAGTCATGAGAGTTACAAGTTATGTTTTGCAGGTTAGTAATACCCAGTAACCACATCAATAATGCCATAAAAAGCTGAGATTACCTAACTAGGGATGTCAGAAAAAAAAATAACAAAACCCAATCAAATTTGAGTATAAACATTGGAAATCTGGGACACTAATAGAATTTGTTCTTTAGTTGGAATGATAGTGGGGCATAAAAAGAGTGATTATAAAGTGAGAAAAGAGGTAAAACTACTAATATATGCAAATGATGCAATCAGGCTGTCCAGACATCCCTGCTGGGCAGCCTTGCACTTGATCACTGCGACTCCTGACACCGCACACTCTTCTGGATACCAGATTTAGCCTCTGTGGATGAAGAGGCGCACAATGGCACAAAATAAGAGGAGAATAAGAAATAATAATGGCACAAAATAAGAGGAGAATAAGTGGAGAATAAGAAAAACATAACATACCATAGGATTTGCCATTGATGGAGCACTTGTTGAAACACATGATGTTCTGGGTGAGAGTTCCTGTCTTGTCTGAGAAGATGTACCTGATCTGCCCSAGCTCTTCRTTGAGTGTAGTGGTCCGGGCCTGAGCTGGCGTGTCGTTCAGTGGGTAATACATTTTACGGTCCCAGTCGATGTAGAAACTGTTACCCAAGCGTATAATCTCCACGCTGATGAAACARAAAGAGAAGGTGATGGAATATTCATCAGCTTAAGGACAAGCTCTTTATCTTCAGCACCACCATTAACAACTGCAATTAGACAACAGCTTTGAAGGCAATGACAGGTTGAACTCATCTGTCCACAGGTGGCCTATGGTAAGGGGTTCTGAATCAAGTCCTGATGAAATGATCTGCTACATTTTCAGCAAACTCATTTCCTTCCTTTATAAAATAGCACTTTATAAAAGTACTTGGAAAGTTTCCAAGGTTTTCAGACTGAGAAGCGAGGCAGGGGCAGTGGGTTTCCCTTGGTGCTGTTTCAGGAGATGGTTTTCAGCAGAGCAGTGCTGGGCTGAGCCAATGCCAGTGGATGAGCACAACCATGTCTCAAACAACAGGAAAGCCATTGTGTCACCCACTACAGTCAAAGAGTGGCATCAGCTCACAGATGACGTGAATTTTCACTTTGCAGCATGACATATTGGACAGGAATGGAATTMATTCCTCATGTTTACCAAGACAAAAGAGAGTCTCAGTAGCAAAGCTGACTGAAGGTAGGCACAGTGATAAACTAAACAGAGCTATGCAGTCTCTACCCYATCCCAAGTTTTGAGAGCATCAGAGACACATTGGCTACCTGTCAGCCCTGCTTGGCTATCACCAATACCCAACAACAGCTCTGCATTCTCTGGGAAGAGGCAACACTCACACTGCTCATACAGAACCAAGTGCTTCAACATGACTGCTCCTACTTGCCTGACAACCCTCACCTGAGGAAAAGCCACCTCAAACAACAGGCYATTCATTCACTGTTAGTGAGACACGAATGGTGGCAGGCTTCCAGCCTTGCTCCTGCAGCATCCTACAYACCTACACCTCCCCTTTAATTGCAAAATCATCCTCTCCTCTTCCAGAGCTTATTGCTGTCCCCACTCCAACCGTGACAAAGCCTTCTGACAGCAGCAGAAATAAGGAAAGCGTGACTGTAGTTGTGCAGGATCATCTCTAATGGGGCTGCGTTAGSTTTTAAGGAAAATGCGGCTCCCAGTTAAGGCAAAAGCTAAACCTATCTTTAGATTAAATGTGAAAGGAGCTTTAGGCACATACCTGACATAGAGTGAAATTGGTACCACTGTGTTTAGAATGATCACRTATGACCAGAACATGAGGAAGCCAGAGTAGGAGGCAGAATTGACACCCTCTGCCCAGGGCAGATAGACCTGGAAGTAGTAGCCTTTATCATGCTCCCAGATACCATTGCCAATGGCTAGGATGAGACACATCAGTCCTAAAAATGCGAAGATCTGAAAAAAGAAAATAAAAAAAAAAAAACCCAAACAAATCAAAACCAATCAAAATATACTGCATTTTAGAAACAAGGAATTTATTATGGACAGTTTAATCAGAAGACTCTAATGAGATAGGGTTGGATAGCCTGAATCATAGGAAAATGTTCCTAGTGATGAAGAGGGAAAACCAGCAAAATTATGATACTTTTATATCAAGAACAAAACTACACAGTGCAGAGTCTGACAACTTAGAATTAAATGTCCTCAAACAGCTGGGGATTTAAATCCCAAGCAGACATCTCAGCTAGAGCAGTCACAGGCAGTTGGCTGCAAACACCCAATCTCATTAGAGGAGAGTGGAGCTGAGGGTTCTCAAACATCTGGCTGGGAATAGAAACTGCCTGGAGGACTTYACCAATGTGGCCATTTGCCAGGTGTATCAGTCTTCCTCACAATTTCTGAAAAGCTAATAAGGACAACCCAGCACCATACAGTTTGGAATTCAGCACTGGATATTATTCTGATGGTTAGACGAGAGTTAATTGCTTTCTCAGAACTAATGGTTGCCTTGGTGCCTTGCCCTCACAATCTGATTACATTTCCTTTGAGCAAACAGAAAGCAACACCAACCAGTGATGTGTATCCTTGGGTTTTAGAGAAGCCTGATTCCTGAAGCCTAAAGCAACCAGGGCAACAGCAAATGGGAAGTGAATTTCAAAGTGAGAAACCTTAGTGAAAACTGGGGCTTGCTCAGGAGCACTATTTAACAGACACAAAAACCTTACATTGGTCAAAAAGCATTTTTTTGATTAAAAGAAGACAAGAATGTAGCAAAGAAATTATTTGGAAGTGAATACAAAAAGAACAGGAAGAAGGAAATTTAACAGAAATTAATACAAACTGCAAGGAATTCTAGAACTGTGAATATCCAACAGCCATAAAACATCAAGAAAAGAAAAAAATGAACTCATAAACAGGTGTGTGAAAAGCAAATGTGTGAAAGAGACAGTCCTCCAACAGGAAGGAAGAAGGAAGAAAAAGGAATTATCTGCCTTATAGCAGATRAAAAAGGCAGATTATGTTCACTGACACAGAGCACTATGTAGCTCTACCTGCTAATAAACATTTTCAGTGTAGTGGACCCATCCAATTCAAAGCTGGAAGCTTAGAGGATAGCTTTTAWCCTTTAATAAGGTTAGATTTTAACAACACTTTAAAAACTGAGAAGCCCCACCATATTGGAATCCTGCTAAAGTAATTACAATATTTGTAAGGCAGAAATGGTGATGGTTGGGGGAGATAAACTGCAGTAAACTTGACATCCTTCCTGGATATATGATAATAAAATRATTCTTTTGGCACAGGCTTTTCCAAACATTTGACATTAAAAAATCAATAWAATAATAAMAATGTGAGGATATGGAGTCAACTGGATGCACAAAAGAGCAATTAAAAATCATCTTTTGCAAGTATAATCATTAGGGAGGAAATATCAGTATGTTGGGCCATTTTGTAAAGGCCAYACAGCAACAATCACATTAAAACAATGATCAACCTTTTTGAAAAACAGTAATTGAGGTACAAACATAGAAACGTTGATGGTAAAGCTAATATTTGTACTGCTGAGGTAATCCACAGGAGGAAGAAAGATGCTTCTAGGGAGCAATATGAATCACTTGGTGAAAAGTTCATGCCTGATCAACTCAAGTTTTAATATCAAAAAGCCACAAAAGGGAACTGCAGTAAAAAAAAAAAAAAAAGGTGGCAGGCTGAGTTTCAGGGGACACATTTATTTCACACGAGTAGTATGTTTTCTATTTAATTGTGCGAAGCCAAATAAATTACTCAACTTGTGAAATTGAGACRATATTGCTTGCTGGTAAGGAATGTGCAGCAGTGTTTTTAAACCTCTGTGAACCAGAAATTAAAACAAACGTTGATCTGCACTATTGTAATTATAAGGACTTAAGGATATATGAGAGGCATGACCCACCTCACTGCCCCACAAGTTAAAAATTATCCATTTGCAGAATATCACAATCCATGTAGGAATTTCAGTGTGTGATTCAGCAATAGAAATATACGCGGGACAAGACAGGAGCTGAACTTTCCCAAGGTGTCCCTGCCCGTGGCTGGRRTGTTGGAACAGAATGATCTTTAAGGTCCCTTCCAATCCAAACCAAACCACTCTGTGATTCTATACCACAGCAGCTTTTGCCTACAACTGATTTATGTACATTTTGTTTTCTGTGCATTGGGCATGTCAAYGCTCTCACAATCCCACTCATGTGCAACACTTGTGCTTGCACAAAGCTCACCAACATGCTGTTTGCTCTGAGACGAATGCARAAGACCAGGCCTTTAACAGCAACCCTGGAGATTAATTTCTGTGCACAGAAACAATTGTGTGCAGGGTGCTTCAATTGTAACCACAGCCCTGAAGAGAAGGAGATGAAAAATCATAGGCTTGTGCATRTTCATGGGGCTTCCCACCTTCAACATCCTCCCTCCCTGGTCCTGACCATGCACTGCCTGCTGAAGATCCTCTTGGAAGGAATTTTGTGAAGTGACYTTTGACTTCAAGACAAACATTGATTTTTGGAGTGTGAATTAAAGCAGTCTCAGTGCCTTGATGGGTACTTGGAGTTCTGCTCCAGGATTTGAAGCAGTAAGTTGTTTTAAGAGATGAATGTGAGAGCTCTCTTTCTCTGAAAAGTTGCYCTCCCAAGCCTGCTAAGAAGCAGCTTTTGGAGAAAAAAAAGCATTTCTGGAGCTTGGCAAGTGCATCTGCAGTGGAGGAGCATTAGCCCCTCAGATCGATGAGAAACACCTCCAAATGTGAAAAAACAGCTATGACTGCCATCTGGAAAGGTTCACTCCTGATTAACCCTTGCTGGGACAGATCATGGCAATATTCAACAGCCACTCCCTTGGTGAACCTGCTTAAACACTGCTTTGTGCCTGGAAGTTTTATAGGCAAATAAACTCAAAATAACCTTGCCAGTGCTAATGTGGAATAAGTTTTGCGACATTCAAATTACTTATTTAAAGTAAATCGTGGCTGCTTTGTATTCCCAAACTCAAGAGCACAAATACACTGCCTATTTTTACAACCACACTCTATAACCTTCGACTGCCCAGAGAGCTAGAAAAACCCAATGCCACATCCCCTTAGGTGTGCAAAGAKTCTGGTGTTTGAGCTATGACAGAGCTTTACTTAGACATCAAAATTTTAGGTTTCTTAAAAATGTGTTAAGGACACAAACACACCCTTGGCTCCACCAGCGCCCAAGAACACAGGCTGATGCAATCGGCTGCAACTTGCTCAGTTTTTTTTTAAAAAAAGAGCCAGGAGGTAAATTMATCTCATTTGTGTTTATAAAGAGAAGCCAAACAGACAGAAAGTTCTGTGGGTGGGTGGGACCTCTGGCTTGTGAAAGGAGATTTAGCAAATCTTAGTTGAAAGTTAAATTCCAAGTTCCTTATTCAGTTTTTCTTTACTCTGTTTCTGTGCCTTGTGGATCCCCCACAGCCCATTCTTCTCTCCAGTAAGAGCACAGCAGAACACCTATGAAAATGTGAAGTTTTTGAAATGCTTGCAAAATTCTGAATATAAGAGGCCCAAAGCTTGATGGTTTTTGCTGTCCCCTTAAGAGGAAGAAGGGAAGAAAACACTGGGGGAACCAAGCTGGTGATGATAACCAGGATTTTCCCTTGGCAGAGATTGGTGCAAGATTACTAAAATTAAGGGCGTGTCCTTACTGCACACAGAGCAAGGCCTCAAGAGGGATTGAAAATAACCCTGGAGTGGCACTGCTGGGCATCCCTGACCCCACTTAGAGGACTTTTGGGATCCCTAGGAAAAAGCAGGAATACAGGGGCTGAGATGATGCTTGGAGGACCRTGGAGATGTCTGTGCTCTAAGCCCTGGAGCTGAGACATGACTGACACCAGAGAGGGCAGGGAAAGCTCAGACAGCCTTTCTGTGATTTACAGATGCTGTTGGATGCCTCCTCCAGGGCTTGCTCCAGGCCTGGGGATGGATCCTGTCCCCAGCTGGCTGCTAGGGTCATCTGGAGAGCAAGAGCAGGAGGGAAGAGGCAGGAACAGTGACCACTGACCACCAGACCTTCTCAGTGTCACAAACTGAACACAATGCAGAATGCATGGAAAAGAATGGCAAACTTACACTCAAAGGAAAATAAAATCTGAAACTAAAGACCTTTTCTTCAAGCAACATTGATTAAAGTAGTGTCAGAGGGTATGTCTTCCTTCCCTGACTGGCTTTGAACTCAAGCAGTAAAATCTTGAGAGTCTGTAAAATTACTGGTTTTTCTGCCTGGAAGTATTTACCATTTGTTAAAAGCACTGATGAGCTTAACCCTCAAATTAGATCTGTTTTTCAATGTGAGAAGAGTGCCTACTACGTAAGATTAGTGTTCTCAAACTTCCCAGCTGCTAAAAACACCAGTTTCTGGGCATTAATGAGACCATGTCTAATAATTTATCCTAACATGTTAAGTCAGAAGCTGGCATCATATAAATTAGCAAGCTCAATTACCAAGTCCTATGCAGATATCACCAGAGATGCCAAGAAATCAGGAGGAAGAGACAGAGCTGGTGATGTTTATTTAAATAGAAAATGACAAAATGACAGAAGAAAAAAGGGATTTGCAGGCTTAAAAATATTTCTCACACAAAAATACACAGCAAGGGAGAGCAGAGAAAATGACAAGCTCAGAAGAAAAGTCCTTAATTCTGTCAGTGTAATGGCCTTGCTTTGCAAGATGGGTTGGCAGAGGTGCTGCAGAACTCAGGCTGCTAATAAATTATGACGTACTTTTTCTTTTTATCATTAGTCACTTCTGATATTCCCCCGTTTGTGTGGGCAAAGAGGTGGAGCATCTGGAAATGATGAACCCATCTGAAGGAAGGAAGACACATTAATCAGACTTACCACCAACACAAGGACATTCATCAGCCGATCGATGCTTGTCCTCTTAAAAGTTGTTTTTCCGCTGTTCTGCATGAGTTTTGTGTCTGGCCCTGGAGATGAAACATGCTTGTTGATTTTAGTAATAAAGCTTAGCTGTTCTAAAGCTGATTCCCTCTGAGGCCCCACTGTGCTCCTCAGTATAAAGAACCATTGCAGCTCTCTTGAAGTCAAGTACACTGATTAAAGTTTAGAGTTCTGGTGGGAAACTTGGGCAGAAACAGGTAAAGTCATTTGTCTGAGATTATGTGGAGGGCCACATAAAACCATTAATTATGGACTTTGACTCTGCTCTCTTCTTTCAACATTCAACCCTCCCTCTMAGGTTTCTGTATTTTCACATAATAYCTGATATTGCTATGTTATTGGTRAAATTATACATTATCTCACATGTCTAGAGGAGTAAAGAAACAGCAGAAGAACTATGCTCATGAAAAGCAYAGATCTAATCAATAATATTACTGATGACCCTGATATTCCAATGTGGATTAAAATCATATAGAAATGATATGCAGTGCTTAATTCAATACACTTCCAAGAATTCTTAACCAAATTTAATGGTTTAAATTCTTTCTTACTCATCAATCAAAATTCCCTTCCTGTACTTTGCTGCGTGAATTTCTGAAATAAGAAACTTTTTTCTTCTTGTAACTGGTGGAAACATACTTTCCAAACTCTATTCCTTTTGTGCATGCTGGGTATGATGTACTTCCATGCTAGTGCTGCTGTGTTTTGTAATTCACATGTCAGCCTTTTTACCTACCAGCATAAATAACGAGTCCAAAGCACCACTCAGTGTTCCTAATGGTACAGCCCCTCAGCAACATCTTCTCATTGTCCAGGGCATACTTCTCTCCTCGAAGAGTTAGAGTTCCTGTGAATTTATCCAGTTTGTTATTTGGTGCCTCACATCTGACTTCTCCTGTAAAAAGAAGGCAAAAGCAAAAATGGAAATCTTGGTCCAGAAAGGTGTCATCAATATTGCATTCCCAGCTGCTCCTCAGAGAGACAATATTTCACACTATAGTTGCAGTCAACTCCTAACCCTGTCATTCCCATTCTCTATCTTATATTTACTGATGTTCTGGTACGTTGCTCCCCATATCCATCTCATAATTCAAGGGACCACAGTGAACTTGGATATATCCAGGTCTTTGAACACAGCAATTTTTTATTGGTAGAGCACAAAACTAAGTTTCCACAACTTTTACGTGGGTGAGAAGAAATGTTGAACCAGCGACATATTTTTAATCCATTCACAGTAAGTTCATAGTGGTACGATGTCACTGGATAACTTTAGCTAAAAGTGCTGACATTACCTTTTTTCTGATTTCATTTTCCCTTCAACTGCAGGAGCCCAAGCGAATAAAATCATAGCCTAAAGGCTGCAGAAGAGTAATTAACTGAGGTGTCTTTGTTCACTGGTTTTTAATTTCACCTGTTTTATAACTCAAATCCCAGGAGCACATAAAAAGGTACCGCTACCTTCTTTGGCCACACAAGTGACACTGAAACTGATTGGAGTGTCTATTTCTACGTTTTATATTTATTTCTTGTAATAAAATGTGTTCAGATGCCTCAGTATGAAAATGACTATTTAAATCAACAGCTGCACTTGACATTTAAAGACTCAAAGCAGAGCCCTGTGGATGTATTGAAAASAACTGGAAAATACAAATATGCCTTATTGAAAGGCAATCTAAGAGTTCAGTCTGTTCACTTAATCAGCAGAAGCATTAAATTTATTTTGATCATGGGCTGTAAATATCTACAAAAAGACTAGTATTTGCAGAGAGTAAAGTTCTTTTAGCTGTTCTCAGATTAACACACCAGGCTCAAGAGACTGAAGAAAAATCCAGAGAAGTCCAGAAGAAAAGCASAGCTCTAAGTGCTATAGTCATCTTCAGCATACGCATTTTAAAATCAAAGATTATTAAAATTATAAAAAAGTAGGTCTACTCTAGGGCAGAAAAATCATCAGACTCAAAAGATCAAACAAGTAGGAAATTCAGTGACACGTGACATCAGAACTCATAGTCACAACTGTGTTGATCTGCTGTTTTATTGTCTGGTGAAAGAGTTAAATACTGCCAAGCTGACATGTGGTAAGGAGTGGCTGACTGAAAAGTATTGCTGCCTTTCTGGTCTCCCAGTTCCCCAAATCAAACAAAGAAGTTCAGGGTTTTGCAAGCATCTTCCTTATCTGAGCCATCAAACAAACATCATAACTCACATTAAGCATTCCACTGAGTGCCTGTATTAGCTGCACAACCCTGCCCTCTCTTCCTGTCTTAAAAAGTAATTAGATAAAGAGTTACATAAATATTTAAATATTTCTAGGGAGGTTTGCTAAGGGAAATGCAGGGCTCAGTCTGATTCCAGGCACTCTTCCCAGTACACTGTCAAATATAAATCATCCTGGGAAACATTTTATTCATTTTAAGTATTGTGAAGAGGGCACTTTTATTTACAACCTAAGTAAAACAGAGATTTGCAGAATAAATAAATACCCAATAAAAAGTTTTCTATTTTTCAAAATATTTTTAAACTTTTTTTTTAAATCAAGCACTTCCAAGAACACTATGCCCTTAGATAAGCATCACACTGAACATGCCTGAAAAATTATCCAAGATTAAGATTTTGCTTACAAATTGACAGACACTTCAGTCTGTGCAGGGAAACAATTAAGGCATGCTACTCCAATTACTAACATAAAGCATCTAACTTGCACCTGTAAAAACATATTTCTCAAGACCTAAAACACTCAGAACCTCAGCCATCACTTCAGAGAAATCCTGATGTACTGAGCTGACACTTGGCAAAAACGACAGACATTATTAAATAAAACCTCAACAAAGAAGGCAAAAGAAACTCTACCAGACACAGTCTCAGCTATGTTCTTTGCCACATCCCCACCACTTGTCCTGGAATCATCTACTTATTTCAAAAACATATTTTTCTAAAATTATTCTCCCTCCCTGAAAGCCTGCAATCCTYGAGGTTTTCCAAGGACAGCAGCACTCATTCCACCCCTTTCCACACTGTAATCCTGACCTCATATCTAGGCCAGCAGAGCACTGCAGAACGTGACTAACACCTCTTGGGCTGTTCCCTCATCTTCTCTCCACAGACAGATGATGTGTGAGCATGGAGTATTCTGGTTTTGACAGGCCTGATTCCTTTCTGTGTATGTGCTATGTATTCCCTGGCATTCAGTGACAGGACACTTGRGAATGGYAAAAGTTGCACCRGGAGAGGTTCAGACCAGCYCTCTTAGGAAACATTTCTTTACTGAGMGGGTGACCACTCACTGTAACACACTTCCTAGAGAAGTGATTGATGCCCTCAGACTGTCAGGTTTAAGAGGCATTTGGACAGTGCTCTTAAAAATACACTTTAATTTTTGGTCAGCCCTAAAGTGGTCAGGCAGTTGGACTAGATGATCATTGTAGGTCCCTTCCAACTGAAATATGCTGTTCTATTCTATTCTATTCTATTCTATTCTATTCTATTCTATTCTATTCTATTCTATTCTATTCTATTCTATTCTATTCTATTCTATTCTATTCTA